>NC_041382.1:640925097-640975377 GCF_002162155.2 Triticum dicoccoides
GGGGGGCGCAGCCTTGGCCCTTCCTCCAAGGAAGGGTGCGGCCAGGGAGGAGTCCATCCTCCCCAAGGCACCTCGGAGGTGCCTTCCCCCTTTAGGACTCTTCCTTTCCTTATCTCTTGGCGCATGGGCCTCTTGGGGCTGGTGCCATTGGCCCATACAGGCCAAGGCGCATACCCCTACAGCCCATGTGGCCCCGGGGTAGGTGGCCCCACCCGGTGGACCCCCGGGACCCTTCCGGTGCTCCCGGTACAATACCGGTGACCCCGAAACTTGTCCCGATGGCCGAAATAGCACATCCTATATATAATTCTTTACCTCCGGACCATTCTGGAACTCCTCGTGACGTCCGGGATCTCATCTGGGACTCCGAACAACTTTCGGGTTACCGCATACTAATATCTCTATAACCCTAGCGTCACCGAACCTTAAGTGTGTAGACCCTACGGGTTCGGGAGACATGCAGACATGACCGAGATGACTCTCCGGTCAATAACCAATAGTGTGATCTGGATACCCATGTTGGCTCCCACATGTTCCATGATGATCTCATCGGATGAACCACGATGTCAAGGACTTAATCAATCCCGTATACAATTCCCTTTGTCTATCGGTACGATACTTGCCCGAGATTCGATCGTCGGTATCCCGATACCTTGTTCAATCTCGTTACCGGCAAGTCTCTTTACTCGTTTCGTAACACATCATCCCGTGATCAACTCCTTGATCACATTGTGCACATTATGATGATGCCCTACCGAGTGGGCCCAGAGATACATCTCCGTTTACACGGAGCGACAAATCCCAGTCTCGATTCGTGCCAACCCAACAGACACTTTCGGAGATACCTGTAGTGTACCTTTATAGCCACCCAGTTACGTTGTGACGTTTGGCACACCCAAAGCACTCCTACGGTATCTGGGAGTTGCACAATCTCATGGTCTAAGGAAACGATACTTGACATTAGAAAAGCTTTAGCATACGAACTACATGATCTTGTGCTAGGCTTAGGATTGGGTCTTTGTCCATCACATCATTCTCCTAATGATGTGATCCCGTTATCAATGACATCCAATGTCCGTGGTCAAGAAACCGTAACCATCTATTGATCAACGAGCTAGTCAACTAGAGGCTTACTAGGGACATGGTGTTGTCTATGTATCCACACATGTATCTGAGTTTCCTATCAATACAATTCTAGCATGGATAATAAACGATTATCATGAACAAGGAAATATAATAATAACTAATTTATTATTTCCTCTAGGGCATATTTCCAACAGTCTCCCACTTGCACTAGAGTCAATAATCCAGTTCACATCGATATGTGATTAACACTCAAGATCACATCCTCATGTGACTAACACCCAAAGAGTTTACTAGAGTCAATAATCTAGTTCACATTACCATGTGATTAACACTCGATGAGTTCTGGGTTTGAACATGTTATGCTTGTGAGAGATGTTATAGTCAACGGGTCTGAATCTTTTAGATCCGTATGTACTTCGCAAATCTCTATGTCATCTTGTAGATGCAGCTACTACGCTATATTTGGAGCCATTTCAAATAACTGTTCTACTTGGAGCTATTCTAAATTGTTGCTCCATTATACGTATCCGGTATCTCTACTCAGAGCTATCCGGATAGGTGTTAAGCTTGCATCGACGTAACTCTTTACGTCGAACTCTTTATCACCTCCATAACCGAGAAACATATCCTCATTCCTCTAAGGATAATTTAGACCGCTATCTGGTGATGTACTCCTAGATTACCTTTGTACCCTCTTGCCAGATATGTGGCAAGGCACACATCAGGTGCGGTACTCAGCATGGCATACCGTATAGACCCTATGACAAAAGCATAGGGGACGACCTACGTCCTTCCTCTTTCTTCTGCCGTGGTCGAGCTTTAAGTCTTAACTTCATACCTTACAACTCAGGCAAGAACTCCTTCTTTGACTGGTCCATCTTGAACACCTTCAAGATCATGTCAAGGTATGTGCCCATTTGAAAGTACCATTAAGAATTTTGATCTATCCTTATAGATCTTGATGCTCAATGTTCAAGTAGCTTAATCCAGGCTTTCCATTGAAAAATACTTTCAAATAACCCTATATGCTTTCCAAAAATTCTACGTCATTTCTGATCAACAATATGTCAACATATACTTATCAGAAATTCTATAGTGCTCCCACTCACTTCTTTGGAAACACAAGTTTCTCATAAACTTTGTATAAACCCAAAATCTTTGATCATCTCATCAAAGCGTACATTCCAACTCCGAGATGCTTACTCCAGTCCTTAGAAGGATTGCTGGAGCTTTGCATACTTATTAGCATCTTTCAGGATTGAAAAAACCTTCCGGTTGTATCACATACAACCTTTCCTCAAGAAAATCGTCGAGGAAACAATGTTTTGACATCCTATCTGCAAGATTTCATAAATAATGCAGTAATCGTTAATATAATTCCAACAGACTCTTAGCATCGCTACGAGTGAGAAAGTCTCATCGTAGTCAACTCCTTGAACTTGTCGGAAAACATCTTAACGACAAGTCGAGCTTTCTTAATGGTGATACCTACCATCATTGTCCGTCTTCCTTTTAAAATCCATCTGTACTCAATAGCATTACGACCATGGAGCCGTTCTGCCAAAGTCTACACTATGTTTTCATACATGGATCCTCTCTCGGATTTTATGGCCTCGAGCCATTTATCGGAATCCGGGCCCACCATCGCTTCTCCATAGCTCGTAGGTTCATTGTTGTCTAGCAACATGACTTCCAAGACAGGATTACGTACCACTCTGAAGTAGTATGCATCCTTGTCATCCCACGAGGTTTGGTGGTGACTTGATCTGAAGTTTCATGATCACTATCATAAGCTTCCACTTCAATTGGTGTAGGTGCCACAGGAACAACTTCCTGTGCCCTGCCACACACTAGTTGAAGAGACGGTTCAACAACCTTATCAAGTCTCCACCATCCTCCCACTCAATTCTTTCGAGAGAAACTTTTCCTCGAGAAAGGACCTGATTCTAGAAACAATCCCTTATTGCTTTCGAATCTGAGACAGGAGGTATACCCAACTGTTTTGGGTGTCCTATGAAGATGCATTTATCCGCTTTGGGTTCGAGCCTATCAGCCTGAAACTTTTCGCATAAGCGTCGCAGCCCCAAACTTTTAAGAAATGACAGCTTAGGTTTCTCTAAACCATAGTTCATACGGTGTCATCTCATCGGAATTACGTGGTGCCCTATTTAAAGTGAATGTTGTTGTCTTTAATGCCTAACCCATAAACTATCGTGGTAATTCGATAAGAGACATCATGGTATGCATCATATCCAATAGGATGCAGTTATGATGTCCGGACACACCATCACACTATGTTGTTCCAGGCTGTATTAGTTGTGAAACAATTTCCACAATGTCTTAATTCTGTGCCAAACTCGTAATTCAGATATTCATCTCTATGATCATATCATAGATATTTTATCCTCTTGTCACGACGATCTTTCAACTTCACCCTGAAATTACTTGAACCTTTCAATAATTCAGACTCGTAATTCATCAAGTAAATATACTCAACATCTACTCAAATCATCTGTGAAGTAAGAACATAACGATATCCACTACATGCCTCAGCACTCATTGGACTGCACACATCAAAATGTATTACTTCCAACAAGTTGCTTTCTAGTTTCATTTTACTGAAAATGAGGCTTTCAGTCATCTTGCCCATGTTGTATGATTTGCATGTCTCAAGTGATTCAAAATCAAGTGAGTCAAAATGGTCCATTTGTATGGAGATTCTTCATGCATATACACCAATAGACATGGTTCGCATGTCTCAAACTTTTCAAAAATGAGTGAGTCCAAAGATCCATCAACATGGAGCCTCTTCATGCGTTTTATACCGATATGACTTAAGTGGCAGTGCCACAAGTAGGTGGTACTATCATTACTATCTTATATCTTTTGGCATGAACATGTGTATCACTATGATCGAGATTCAATGAACCATTTATTTTAGGTGCAAGACCATTGAAGGTATTATTCAAATAAACAGAGTAACCATTATTCTCCTTAAATGAATAACCGTATTTCGATAGACATAATCCAATCATGTCTATGCTCAACGCAAACACCAATCTCGATGGTAGAGGGAGCGTGCGATGCTTGATCATATCAACATTGGAAACACTTCCAACACATATCGTTAGCTCACCTTTAGCTAGTCTACGTTTATTCCATAGCTTTTATTTCGAGTTACTAACACTTAGCAACCGAACCGGTATCTAATACCCTGGTGCTACTAGGAGTACTAGTAAAGTACACATTAACACAATGTATATCCAATATACTTCTATCGACCTTTCCAGCCTTCTCATCTACCAAGTATCTAGGGTAATTCTGCTCCAGTGGCTGTTCCCCTTATTACAGAAGCACTTAGTCTCGGGTTTGGGTTCAACCTTGGGTTTCTTCACTAGAGCAGCAGCTGATTTGCCGTTTCATGAAGTATCCCTTCTTGCCCTTGCCCTTCTTGAAACTAGTGGTTTCACCAACCATCAACAATTGATGCTCCTTCTTGATTTCTACTTTTGTGGTGTCAAACATCGCGAATATCTCAAGGATCATCATATATGTCCCTGATATATTATAGTTCATCACGAAGCTCTAGCAGCTTGGTGGTAATGACTTCGGAGAAACATCACTATCTCATCTGGAAGATCAACTCCCACTCGATTCAAATGATTGTTGTACTCAGACAATCTGAGCACAAGCTCAATAATTGAGCTTTTCTCTCTTAGTTTGCAGGCTAAGAAAATCGTCGGAGGTCTTATACCTCTTGACGTGGGCACGAGCCTGAAATCCCAATTTCAATCCTTGGAACATCTCATATGTTCTGCGATGTTTCAAAAACGTCTTTGGTGCCTCAATTCTAAACCATTTAGCATTACGCACTGAACTATCATGTAGTCATCAAAACGTGTACGTCAGATGTTCGCAACATCCACAGACGACGTTCGAGGTTCAGCACACTGAGCGGTGCATTAAGGACATAAGCCTTCTATGAAGCAATGAGGACAATCCTCAGTTTACGGACCTAGTCCGCATAATTGCTACTATCAACTTTCAACTAAATTTTCTCTAGGAACATATCTAAACAGTAGAACAAAAACGTGAGCCTCGACATAATTTGCGAAGACCTTTTGACTATGTTCAGGATAATTAAGTTCATCTTATGAACTCCCACTCAAATAGACATCCCTCTAGTCATCTAAGTGATTACATGATCCGAGTCAACTAGGCCGTGTCCGATCATCACGTGAGACGGACTAGTCATCATCGGTGAACATCTTCATGTTGATCGTATCTACCATACGACTCATGCTCGACCTTTCGGTCTCTTGTGTTCCGAGGCCATGTCTGTACATGCTAGGCTCGTCAAGTCAACCTAAGTGTTTCGCGTGTGTAAATCTATCTTACACCCGTTGTATGTGAACGTTAGAATCTAACACCCGATCATCACGTGGTGCTTCGAAACAACAAACTGTCGCAACGGTGCACAGTTAGGGGGAACACTTTCTTGAAATTATTATGAGGGATCATCTTATTTACTACCATCGTTCTAAGTAAACAAGATGCATAAACATGATAAACATCACATGCAATCAAATAGTGACATGATATGGCCATCATCACTTTGCTCCTCTTGATCTCCATCTTCGGGGCTCCATGATCATCATCGTCACCGACATGACATCATGATCTCCATCATCATGATCTCTATCATCGTGTCTTCATGAAGTTGTCTCGTCAACTATTACTTCTACTACTACAGCTAACGGTTAGCAATAAAGTAAAGTAATTACATGACGTTTATGTTGACATGCAGGTCATAAATAAATTAAGACAACTCCTATGGCTCCTGCCGGTTGTCATACTCGTCGACATGCAAGTCGTGATTCCTATTACAAGAACATGATCAATCTCATACATCACATATATCATTCATCACATCCTTTTGGCCATATCACATCACATAGCATACCCTACAAAAACAAGTTAGACGTCCTCTAATTGTTGTTTGCATGTTTTACGTGGCTGCTATGGGTTTCTAGCAAGAACGTTTCTTACCTACACAAAAACCATAACGTGATATGCCAATTGTTATTTACCCTTCATAAGGACCCTTTTCATCGAATCCGATCCGACTAAAGTGGGAGAGACAGACACCCGCTAGCCACCTTATGCAACTAGTGCATGTCAGTCGGTGGAACCAGTCTCACGTAAGAGTACGTGTAAGGTCGGTCCGGGCCGCTTCATCCCACAATGCCACCGAATCAAGATTGGAGTAGTAACGGTAAGCATATTGAACAAAATCAATGCCCACAACTACTTTGTGTTCTACTCGTGCATAGAAACTACGCATAAACCTAGCTCATGATGCCACTATTGGGGAACGTAGCATAAATTCAAAATTTTCCTACGTGTCACCAAGATCTATCTATGGAGTCATCTAGCAACGAGGGAGGAGTGGATCTACATACCCTTGTAGATTGCGCGCGGAAGCGTTCAAGAGAACTGGGTTGATGGAGTCGTACTCGTCGTGATCCAAATCACCGATGATCCTAGCGCCGAACGGATGGCACCTCCGCGTTCAACACACGTATGGAGCAGCGATGTCTCCTCCTTCTTGATCCAGCAAGGGGGGAGGAGAGGTTGATGGAGATCCAGCAGCACGGCGGCGTGGTGGTGGAAGTAGCGGGATTCCAACAGGGCTTCGCCAAGCGCTGCGGGAGGAGGGAGATGTGTCATGGGAGGGAGAGGGAGGCGCCAGGGCTTAGGTATGGTTGCCCTCCCTTCCCCCCACTATATATAGGGCCAAGGTAGAGGGGGGGGGGCGCAGCCTTGGCCCTTCCTCCAAGGAAGGGTGCGGCCAGGGAGGAGTCCATCCTCCCCAAGGCACCTCGGAGGTGCCTTCCCCCTTTAGGACTCTTCCTTTCCTTATCTCTTGGCGCATGGGCCTCTTGGGGCTGGTGCCCTTGGCCCATACAGGCCAAGGCGCATACCCCTACAGCCCATGTGGCCCCCGGGGTAGGTGGCCCCACCCGGTGGACCCCCGGGACCCTTCCGGTGCTCCCGGTACAATACCGGTGACCCCGAAACTTGTCCCGATGGCCGAAATAGCACTTCCTATATATAATTCTTTACCTCCGGACCATTTCGGAACTCCTCGTGACGTCCGGGATCTCATCCGGGACTCCGAACAACTTTCGGGTTACCGCATACTAATATCTCTATAACCCTAGCGTCACCGAACCTTAAGTGTGTAGACCCTATGGGTTCGGGAGACATGCAGACATGACCGAGATGACTCTCCGGTCAATAACCAATAGCGGGATCTGGATACCCATGTTGGCTCCCACATGTTCCACGATGATCTCATCGGATGAACCACGATGTCAAGGACTTAATCAATCCCGTATACAATTCCCTTTGTCTATCGGTATGATACTTGCCCGAGATTCGATCATCGGTATCCCGATACCTTGTTCAATCTCGTTACCGGCAAGTCTCTTTACTCGTTTCGTAACACATCATACCATGATCAACTCCTTGATCACATTGTGCACATTATGATGATGTCCTACCGAGTGGGCCCAGAGATACCTCTCCGTTTACACGGAGTGACAAATCCCAGTCTCGATCCGTGCCAACCCAACAGACACTTTCGAAGATACCTGTAGTGTACCTTTATAGCCACCCAGTTACGTTGTGACGTTTGGCACACCCAAAGCACTCCTACGGTATCCGGGAGTTGAACAATCTCATGGTCTAAGGAAATGATACTTGACATTAGAAAAGCTTTAGCATACGAACTACATGATCTTGTGCTAGGCTTAGGATTGGGTCTTTGTCCATCACATCATTCTCCTAATGATGTGATCCTGTTATCAATGACATCCAATGTCCGTGGTCAGGAAACCGTAACCATCTATTGATCAACGAGCTAGTCAACTAGAGGCTTACTAGGGACATGGTGTTGTCTATGTATCCACACATGTATCTGAGTTTCCTATCAATACAATTCTAGCATGGATAATAAACGATTATCATGAACAAGGAAATATAATAATAACTAATTTATTATTGCCTCTAGGGCATATTTCCAACATTCACAACATCCATAGACGACGTTGTAGGGGTTTGCACATCGAGCGGTGCATCAAGGACGTAAGCCTTCTTCTAGCAGTGAGGACACTCCATGGACTACGGACCTAGTCCGCATCATTGCTTACAATATCTTTCAACTTAATCTTTCTCTAGGAACGTATTGAAACAGGGAGCTACAACATGAACTATTTATCTACAACTTATTTGCAAAGACAATTTAGACTATGTTCATGATAATTGAGTTCATCTAATCAAATTATTTAATGAACTCCCACTCAGATAGACATCCCTCTAGTCATCTAAGTGAAACATGATCCGAATCGACTAGGCCGTGTCCGATCATCATGTGAGACGGACTAGTCATCAACGGTGAACATCTCATGTTGATCGTATCTTCTATACGACTCATGTTCGACCTTTCGGTCTTCCGTGTTCCGAGGCCATGTCTATACATGCTAGGCTCATCAAGTCAACCTAAGTGTTTTGCATGTGTCCCGAGGCCATGTATGTACATGCTAGGCTCGTCAACACCCGTTGTATTCGAACGTTAGAATCTATCACACCCGATCATCACGTGGTGCTTCGAAACAACGAACCTTCGCAACGGTGCATAGTTAGGGGGGAACACTTTTCTTGAAATTTTAGTGAGGGATCATCTTATTTAGGCTACCGTCGTTCTAAGCAAATAAGATGTAAAACATGATAAACATGACATGCAATCAAATAGTGACATGATATGGCCAATATCATTTTGCTCCTTATGATCTCCATCTTTGGTGCTCCATGATCATCGTTGTCACCGGCATGACACCATGATCTCCATCATCGTGTCTTCTCGAAGTTGTCTCGTCATCTATTACTTCTACTACTATGGCTAATGCTTTAGCAATAAAGTAAAGTAATTACATGACGTTTATGTTGACATGCAGTTCATAAATAAATTAAGACAACTCCTATGGCTCCTGCCGGTTGTCATACTCATCGACATGCAAGTCGTGATTCCTATTACAAGAACATGATCAATCTCATACATCACATATATCATTCATCACATCCTTTTGGCCATATCACATCACAAGGCATATGCCGCAAAAACAAGTTAGACGTCCTCTAATTGTTGTTGCATGTTTTTTACGTGGCTGCTATAGGTTTCTAGCAAGAACGTTTCTTACCTACGCCAAAACCACAATGTGATATATCAATTTCTATTTACCCTTCATAAGGACCCTTTTCATCGAATCTGATCCGACTAAAGTGGGAGAGACAGACACCCGCTAGCCACCTTGTGCAACTAGTGCATGTCAGTCGGTGGAACCAGTCTCACGTAAGCGTACGTGTAAGGTCGGTCCGGGCCGCTTCATCCCACGATGCCGCCGAATCAAGATAAGACTAGTAACGGCAAGTAAATTGACAATATCGACGCCCACAATTGCTTTGTGTTCTACTCGTGCATAGAAACTACGCATAGACCTAGCTCATGATGCCACTATTGGGCATCATAACAGAAATTTAAAATTTTCTATGCATCACCAAGATTAATCTATGGAGTAATCTAGCAACGAGGGGGAGGAGAGTGCATCTACATACCCTTGTAGATCGCTAAGCGGAAGCGTTCAAGTGAACGGGGTTGATGGAGTCGTACTCGTCGTGATCCAAATCACCGATGATCCTAGCGCCGAACGGACGACACCTCCGCGTTCAACACACATATGGAACGGAGACGTCTCCCACGCCTTGATCCAGCAAGGAGGAAGGAGAGGTTGAGGAAGAGAGTCCAACAGCAGCACGACGGCGTGGTGGTGATGGAGTGGCAGTTATCCGGTAGGGCTTCGCCAAGCTCACGCAGAGGAGGAGAGGTATTGGAGGGGAGGGGCTACGCCAGGTTCAAGGGTGTGGCCGCCCTCCCACCCCTCCACTATTTATAGGTGGGGATAGAGGGGGCCGGCCCCCTTAGATCCCATCTAGGGTTGGGGCGGCGGCCAAGGGCGGGAGGAGTGCCTCCCAAGTCAAGTGGAGGCCCTCCCCCTTAGGGTTTTCCCTCTCCCATGCGCATGGGCCTTGGGGGGCTGGTGCCCTTGGCCCATTAAGGTTAGGGCGCCCCCTACAGCCCATGCTGCTGTATTGGACGTGGTGGAACATTCTCCGGACCCCTCCGGAATCCTCCGGAACCTTCCGGAAGCTTCCCGGTACAATACCGGAAAAACCGAACTTTTCCCGGAACCCGAAAAACAACTTTCCATATCTAAATCTTTACCTCCGGACCATTCTGGAACTCCTCGTGACGTCCGAGATCTCATCCGGGACTCCGAACAACATTCGGTAATCACATACAAGTCTTCCTAATAACCCTAGCGTCATCGAACCTTAAGTGTGTAGACCCTACGGGTTCGGGAACCATGCAGACATGACCGAGACAACTCTCCGGCCAATAACCAACAGCGGGATCTGGATACCCATGTTGGCTCCCACATGTTCCATGATGATCTCATCAGATGAAACACGATGTCGAGGATTCAATCAATCCCGTATTCAATTCCCTTTGTCCAGCGGTATTGTACTTGCCCAAGATTCGATCGTCGGTATCCCGATACCTTGTTCAATCTCGTTACCGGCAAGTCTCTTTACTCGTTCTGTAACACATCATACCGTGATCAACTCCTTGGTCACATTGTGCACATTATGATGATGTCCTACCGAGTGGGCCCAGAGATACCTCTTCGTTTACACGGAGTGACAAATCCCAGTCTCGATTCGTGCCAACCCAACAGACACTTTCGGAGATACCTGTAGTGTACCTTTATAGCCACCCAGTTACGTTGTGACGTTTGGCACACCAAAAGCACTCCTACGGTATCCGGGAGTTGCACAATCTCATGGTCTAAGGAAATGATACTTGACATTAGAAAAGCTTTAGCAAACGAATTACACGATCTTGTGCTGGGCTTAGGATTGGGTCTTGTCCATCACATCATTCTCCTAATGATGTGATCCCTTTATCAACGACATCCAATGTCCATGGTCAGGAAACCGTAACCATCTATTGATCAACGAGCTAGTCAACTAGAGGCTTACTAGGGACATGGTGTTGTCTATGTATCCACACATGTATCTGAGTTTCCTATCAATAAAATTCTAGCATGGATAATAAACGATTATCATGAACAAGGAAATATGATATAATAATAATAACTAATTTATTATTGCCTCTAGGGCATATTTCCAACACTCAGGCACGGCCGTCCCAAGTTCTGGCTCTTTGAAAATTGGCTCTTTGGCCGGCTTGTTCTTCTTCACCTTCTTGCTAGGCTTTGCTTTTCCGCTGCATAAGATCAAAAGATCAGTACAAATATAGAGAATTGAAATGAATACAAGATAAGCAAGTCATCATTACCCTGGAGCGGTCTTGAAAGCCGGCAAGTTGGACTGCATTGAGTCGCCGGAGGAAGGTGAAGTTTCCTGATAATTCGAGTCAGAAGAGTTGTGTGGTTGACGAGTAAGACCCGCCAAAGGATAAAAGGGATTTAAATCAAAGGTGACCTCGTTCCAGCGCTTCCTTGGTGTATTGGGTAAGGTGGAGGAGAGTTCCGCGTCCTTGCTGGTCTGGGTCTGCCTCCAGCTCTCATGAATCTGTCGCTTCAAAAGAAATTGAGGATCTTGATAAGCTAAGGGATGTGAAAATCTTACTCTCCGGGTTACTCTTCGGATTTTCTGTCTTGGCAAAGACTCGGAGTCGGAGGAAATGATAGTTACCTCTTCGTCCTTTCCATGACTTGTTCCCATGTCCTCGTGATGATAATCAGTGTCAATAAGGTGGTTAAAAAGGAGCCAAGAGAGTCATGGGCTACCTCCGACTCAGAAGTATCTTCTAGTCGAAGCAAGTCAGAGGCGGTGGCCTTCTTTCCCTTCTTCTTGGCGGCTTCTTTCCTGGCGGCTCTCTTGGCCTTCCTAGCTTTCTTCGCAGCCTCGTGATCATATTTTGCTTTCCAAAATTTATCATCAGCCTATGAGAATCAACAAAGGTTGAGTATAGAAAAACATCAATGTTAAAAGTAATTTACTCAGGTTGGCAGCTTACCGCTGGAGCCGGGTTAGCTTCGTAGAAGGGGCTTAAGCCCACCTTACCACAATCTGCTAGGCTTTCATTCAGAAGTACCTTTGTCATGTCATCAACGACGTGGTCCGGTAAATCGTCAGAGTTGTGCCGCAGAGGGTCATTCTTCTTGCCCGTGTAGGTACACATCAAACAAGGGTGGCGGCTCAATGGAATGATCCGCCAGGCAAGGCAAACCCGGACCAAGTCGATACCATGTAGCCCGTTTCGCAAAAGAGCCATGATTTTAGCCATAGTGGGGGTGAGCGTCTGGCATTCAGCGGTTGTAATCTTGTCAGGAAGCGGATTATTGGACTCAAGATGCAGAGCACGAAAGCGGGGCGGAGGGTTCTCATCAGCCGGAGAAGTGTCTTGGCAATAGAACCATGTCTGGTTCCAGTCTTTGGGATGACTTGGTGGATTGGCATAAGGAAAAATGACGTCTCTCCGACGCTGGATTGAGACACCGCCAAGTTCCAAGCTTTGTCCATTGGCACATTCATTCTGGCGGTTCAAATAAAATAACTCTCTGAAGAGTAGTAAGTTGGGCTCTTCTCCAAGATATACCTCACTGAACACTTGAAAATTGCAAATATTAGAAACAGAATTGGGTCCGATGTCTTGAGGGCGAAAATCAAAGAAGGACGTCCCTGAAGAATTTTGAGCTGGGTGGTGAAAAACCCCGGTTCATATGATTAGTAAAGACGATGACCTCCCCCTCCTTGGGCTGAGGCTTTTCATCTGTTGGGTTCGGAGCACAATATGACATAACTTCCTTCTTTGGAAGATAGCCAGTCTTCACAAAGTCATCAAGCATACTGTGTGTGACGATGGATTTGACCCAGTTGCATGAAGTGGGTGGTTTGGGCGACATTGTGATGAAAGCCTAAGAAAGAGTAAAAATTTCCGGTTCAAATTTAAGCTGGAGAAAAACATTATAGTGCATATTCAAGATGGCGGCTTATAAAGGGGCCTAATGGTATATGGCTAATTATGTCAGATTATTTAAGCCGCCATGAGCGCCATAAGCAGTTAAGTTATCTAAACCGCCATGGGCGGTCTAGATTATCAATTGAGCATTGCCTTTTTAAGTCGGTGATAAGAGTCGCCATGGCTAGGTGGATCTAATAAATACAGTTTTTGCCTAAGTGTTGCACAAACAAGTTTCACAGGTTGCAGCTATTATTTTGGATCAAACAGTTGTTCAGAAAAGAAAATATTCTAGACCTAAAAACCTAGTACAGATGAGTTCGTGAGTTCTAATGAGGCCTCTTTACAAGAAAAAGGGATCTGCTAGTATAAAAAATGGACGCAAAACAACTACCGCATGAGTTCTATATTACTTTTGGATCAGAAGAGGATGCGGTGGAGGAACTACGAAGAAACTGTAATGAACCATGAAGAACACAGAGGAACTTGAAAACCCTAATGCGGATCTGAGGTGCGGGAAGGCGAAGACTTACGGATGCAGATCTACTGCGGGGGGTCGCCGCCGTTCTCTGGATCGACTTAGGTTGATGCAGCGGCCGAGGTTGAGGAAGACGAGGTGCTCTGCAGTGGCGGCGGAGCTCGAGCGGCAGTAGGGTTGCGAGAGGAAGAAGATGAGGAAAGGGGAGAATGAGGAAAGACCTGGTCATGTCTATTTATAAGGGAAGACTGATACATGGGCGCGATAAACGAGGAGGCCGAAAACATGGTTATCCAGCTACAAGGCCGCCTCGATTCTCGGGATGGCCATTAAGATAAAGATCCGTTGAGATATGTTGGACAAAGTGCAAATTAAAGACAGATGACGTCATGGCGGGTTACCACAAATCCAAAGGATGATGTCATGGCGGGTTATAAAACTTCTGTACAAACGAAGAGCAGAAAAGTTTTTCTAAGCGTTAAAGATTGACATGAACCAGTTCAAATCAATCTGGGGCCTAATGTTGGGGATATAACTATTAGGTATGACCCGCCCAGGAGGGGCCGGGTTATACCTATGGCGAGTCAGGATATGAAGCCCAAGACGACACCTGAAGATGGCAGTTCAGTTAAGGGCCCAAGCCCAAAGGCGACTCAAGGCCCGTAGAGATAAACCGCCATATGTATGTAACTTATGTTGTAAGGCAGGAATAAACAGAGACCGAGCTAGACACTGTTTATGAGCCAGCTGGAACTCTGAGAGCCGCTGGGCATCGACCTCTATATATAAAGGGACGACCCGACGGTGGTTCAGGGCAAGTAAGATCAGATTGAGAGCTAGGTCAAGCGATTTCGCTCCCTGGTAATCGAGACATAAGCAATCCCACTCAAAACTGGATCGTAGGCTTTTACCTTCACCGTAAGGGGCCGAACCAGTATAAACCCCGTGTCCTTTGTCCTGATTAACCCCTTTAAGTTTTCTAGTTGCGATGGCTCCACGACTAAGTCCTTTCACTAGGACATCTAACGTGACAATTCCATGACAATGATCATAGTTGATATCATCTAGAACTACATATGATGATCGTCATCTATATCACCTCGTACTGCTTGAGGATGCATGTTGACTATATATGAAATTGTTATCTAGTGCTCCCTCTGTTCCAAATTACTCGTGGTTTGAACTAAAACCAGGACGAGTAATTTGGAACGGAGGGAGTACTACCTTGTACCTATAATGCTTTATGAAATTGATATCTAGTAGTATCTAATATCTGGAAATTGCAGTTTATTGAAACTGAAATGGGGTAGGAAGGGGGGGGGGAGGAATGATGAAAGATATAGTAGCAGCGAGGGGCTAGGAAACCGCTATAGCTAATCAATAGTAGCGCGTTTCAGAAAAGCGCTGCTGATATAGTCAACAGTAGTAGCGCGGGTGCGGGCTGCGCTACTACTAACAGTTAGATGTAGCACCGTAGTAGTAGCGCGGCTGCCAGCGCTGCTGATAGCCTCAAAACCCCGGAGTGCACTTTCAGTGCACGGTGACATTGGTGCACTTTATCCATACCGTACACTGCATGCATCGCGATCGGTCCAATGGGCCCCATGCTTTTATATATCAGCAATACGTGCGGCATATACTGCATGGAGGTGGTACGTTTAACTGAAGTTACTGCCCCGTATGGAGAGGCATGCGCCAACCTGCCTCGGTTACTTGTTCCACGTTTGCCCAGACCCGATGTGAAACCCGGCACATGTCCGCTTGCATGCGAACTGTGATATGGCCCAATCAGGACATGGTACATGTTTCGGGGCATGCAGTTTTAGTTGGGACCCATTCGTTCCGCAGAGAGTATTATGCCAAAATATCGGCGAGCGCATGAAAAAAATTACATACAGCTGCTAGCTCGGGGATACATCCGGTTCTGTCTCCTTCACACATGAGGAATGGATTTCGTCGATATGGAGGGGCAGCTAAGGTGAAGTGTTCAAAACTTCTTTGATCTTGGTTTGTTTTGTTCTCCTTTATCCTGATTTCTTTTTTTCATCTTTAGATCGACAGGTAGCTTGATACCTGAGTGCTCCCCCACCGCGCAAAGATTACGACATGTAATGCGTGCGTGAGGTATCAAATTGTTCATCAGGATCGTCAAGGGCTTGCCACCGTGTGGATACTGTGTTATCCCTTGATGAGCAAGATGCAGATTGTGCAGAACATGAAGGAACGGGGGAGGTTGGAATAGATGTACCCATCAACAACCCACACCGGGAGCCTGCGGAGAGTTTTGATGCTGGATCTTGCGAGGTTCCTGTGCATGATGCTTGTGGAGAAGCAACATCCACTTGGAAATGAAGGTCAGTACCCAACACAATCGTGTATATGACAGATTTATGCGCAATAGTTAGTTGTTTAGAAAATAATATAACAATTTCTTGTACTAATTGGTAAGTGTGTATTTGTTAACAATCACATAACAATGATTGCGTAATTGGGCCTTGCTAGTAGCAAAAAAATTGTACTTAAGTTCCTAGGGATTATTTTTGTTAAAAAACCCATACGTGATCTGTAACGTATAAACTTGAGTGCGTAATTGGGCCTTGTTAGTAGGAAAATATCTAAGTGAAATGTCTTGCTCATGTGGAGTTCATGGTCCTTGTTCGTTTTTATGAACTGATGGGCCTGTGCCAATATTTGTGACAATTCTGGGCCACGATTTTGGCAGCCCACCAAACTAGATGTGGATCAAAAATGATTATATGTTTTTCTAGTGATATGCGTCTCGTGTACTCTATATAATTTTTTGGCTATCGCTCTATGTAATTTTTTCTCAAGGTTAGGTTGTCCGATGGAGATGTTGAGAGAGAGTGGAGTGCGCATAGGAAAAGCGCATTGGAATTGACAATCAAAGGATTCACATAAAAGAAAGAAGGCGTTGTAATAAACCCTAGATTGGATTGTCTTTTGATTCGTTAAAGGAGGCTTACAAATTTTACAATTTGTACTCATGGGAAATTTGATTTGGGATACGTTTTGCTAGAAGTCGTCTAAACGTCAAGCGAGCCAAATGCATCAAGAGTTGGTTTGCGGATGTACGGTGAGCTAACAATTGATCGCTTTTTATATAGATTTGTGAAGGTTGATGATTATAACAGATAAGGTACTTTATTGTTTTGGTACATCATGCTTCTGAATAGTTTTTGGGGATTAACCTAGAAAGTTCCTTGCCGACAATTAGAAAATCAAATTATTACACATAAGGAACTGACTGGTCAAAACAAATTATTACACACAGACTGCTCCTAGCTCATGATAGTGGGGGTGGCTCGAGCGCTGGCTAATAAATCAAACTTTTTGGTTCATCCAGTCGAAGAGCTAAAAGCACTGGCTAATCATGTTTAGCACGCAGTGCATGTACTCAGGGTGGCTTCTTAAAAATGCGCACCATCCAGCGATCAATCATTTTACAACAGTCAGAGTTACTGTACAAATAATTAGTCAAATGACTTCTTATCGTGAACTAATTAAACTTCTTGGATTTGTAAGGAATTTATGTTGTCGGAATGAGTGAGACATAACGTGTGGGCCAGACTAGTTGGCAGGCATTTGGCCGGGGTAGTGGACACACCCACCGATTCGGTACGTGTTCTCAACATGTGTACCAGGTTTGGTCCAAGTTACTACCAGTGCTAGAATTCGTCACACTAAGGGGATGGATCGTGCAACATTTGCTACTGCTAGTGAACAAATCCAGTACCAAATCACACGCCTTACCCGTGATATACTACTCCTGCAAAAGAACCGCTGCGTTGGTATACACTGGTTCATAAATGCGCTTCGGCGATCCACATGCAAAGGAGAGGTGCACATAAGCATACCACTAGCCACCGTGCACCAAAGAAGCTTTTCGCTCAAAACCCACGCTACTATTAGGGTTTTCCCTAGTAGTGCTAGGCTAGCCCCTCCCCTAACCTACCTCCCAGCCGCCTCCTCCTCAAAATCAGCGCCGGCCACAGCCCCGCCGCCACCTGGCGCCGCTCCACTCGCCAGCCGTCGCCCCCGGCCAATCCGGCGCCCCACGCGTCCCCCAACCCCATCCACCGGCACCGGCCCGCCCAAGCCCAGCAGGACCCAAGCGCGTGCCACCGCCCGCGCCCGCCTCCCGCTCCCTCGCCCGCTCGCCTGGATCACCACGCCTAGCCAGAGTGCCCGCGCCGCCGAGCCACCAGAGGCCTCCGCTGCCCTGCTGCCTCGCTGAACACCGCCGCCCCGCGGTACCACCGCACCTCGCCTTGTCGTCCGTCTCCATGGGAGCCCAGCTCCGAGCTCCTCTACGCCCCCACCGCGCCTCCCCGTCGTAGCCTGGCCCACCTCTGAGCGGATCTGGCCCCGCCGGACCGGGATCCGCCGCCTCCACCTTGCCCGGCGCCGCCCATCGCCGGAGAGCCCGCCGGCACGGCCTCCCTCGTCCGCGCACGCCAAGCCGTGCCTTCGCACATGGGCCGGCCCCGCCCCGGCCCAACGCGCCTCCAAGGCCCAGCCGGTCTGCCTCCTCGTAAACTGGGCCAAGCCCATGGTGAGCCCCTGTTTTCCTCGCCTTGGGCGATGCATCACTATATTGCGCTCACTCATCCCTCCCCCCCCCCAGATTCGACTGAGTCCCTGAAATTCAACATCATCATGCATTATTGTGATTGCTATAATTTTGTCCTTGTTGATCCTATGGAGATGTGTAATATATGCAAATGATATAATCTCTATGCTCTTGATGATGGTTATTGTTGCATTCATGTTAGGGACCATCTTCATTCCATAAAACCTGTTGCAATAGTGCTTGTTGATGTTAAATGCTGAAAGCTGATAAAACTTGCCATTTTGTCTTTTTCATATACTTTTGTATGATTTTCTTTTGAGCAACATGCCTACATGTTTAGAAGAAAAATCATGTCATCTTTTCAATGGTGTGATCCATTCTTCATGATATGCTTTGTGGTGACTATAACAATCTTGCCAAGTGGCCTACTCGTTGTTTGCTGTTTCCAGAGACAATAATTTCTGTTAAGTCTGAATTTTTTATATCATGATGCCATGTTTGCTTGATGCAACCATCAAGTATATGCGTAATCTGGAGATGTTCAGTAATCATGCTTTTAAGACCATGTTATGCTCTATCCATCCATGCCCTTATTTGCATTTATAGCTTGTATTAGCTTGTTCTTTTCGTGCTCTCAAATTGCTTGAAAATGTTTCTGTCAGTCTATTAACAACAAGTTCCATTTTGCAAAGCTCATTGTAATTAATATATGCATGTTGTAAATTGTGACACTGGTTGAATTGGAAGTATGACATGCCTACGACATGCTCATGACCTTTTCATAATTATTAAAATTTCTATGCTTGCTATTGTATGCCTCCAAAGTCAGCATCATAATGTTATTTTTGCATTCCCAGATTTTCACGAAGTCTTGAGAATCTGCTATTTCATGTTTGCATCTTGTCTTATGAATACCATGAACTTGTTGCTCCTATGTATATGCCATGTTGCATTATTTGAGCTCCATGATATGTAATAGCATGCTATGCCTTTTGATGCCATGTTCATGCACTGTAGCATACTTGTTTCATGCCTCGAACATGCCATCATATTAATTCTGCTCATGTATATGCCTAGTTTTCTACGAAGTCATGAATCTGTAATAGAACTTTGCGTTTTGCATTGATCTATTGGTTTAATCCTAATGCCTATGTACATTAACCTTAATGATATTTGAAGCATGTAATCTGTACTTGGAATGCATATCAAGTTTGTGCTCATATGTTTCATGTAGCATGTTGTTTCTTTGCATGTAATATGTCACTCTGTGCATTTTGAAACTGAACCGAAAAATCGAGCCGAAAAAAACCGAACCGAGCTGATATTTTGGTTTATATGTTTTTTGTTTTTGGTATGGTATGGGATTTGAAAACCATTTGGAGATCAGTTTTTTTGGTATAAAACCAAAAAAAATCGGTTTTTACCGAATAAACCGAATATTTCTGCCCACACCAATCCGGCAAGCCCAGTAAGATTGTAAGAGGCTAAGAGGTAAGAGCCCAAGAGTAGGAGAATTTCTAGGTGGCCCATTAGCATTTCAGCCTAACGCCACATCCCGCACCCCTCGACCTAACTAGGAACCTACTCGGTCGTCGCCAGCCAGAGCCAGGTGCGAGCGATTCCCCCTTCCCCGAGTCCACGACCTAGAGTGTGTGTGGCGGCGACCCCGATGGTGGCTGGCGCCAAACCCTAACGCTCGAGCGGCAGGCACCACGGCCGGCGGCGCGCTCGACGCTGCTACGAGCTGCACTCCGACGCTAACACTCCGCCCTCTCCTCCAGTTCCAGCGGTGGTACGAACGCCACGGTCTTCGATGCCATGCCTTCCGGCCTTCGCCCTGCCTCCGGTACCCTCACCGGCTCTCCCCAGCGCCGCTCCTCCCTCCTGTGCGATTCTACAGTTCGGGCCCTCGCTGCAGCCTCCATCCCCGTAGGTAATAAGAAAATCAGTCACTGAGACAAATATTTATATAGCGACCAGACCTCAAACAGTCTGATCTCTGTGCTCCGGTGTCATCCCTGGATTAGTAATGCTGACACCACACAGTACTCGGAGGATTTATAACAGAGTAGCAATCACACACTTATTACATCGAGTGTCTCAAAAGAGAACTTATTACAATAAGTATGGCTTAAGGCCATCTAATAACGATAACAGCAGAAGGCTTGGAAAATAAGTGAGTCCATCAACTCCAATGGCATCACTGAGTATAGGACCACGACCTAAAAACTCCTTAATCGTCGTCTGAAAAGTCTGCAACATTAACGTTGCAGCCCGAAACGGTTCAGCACATGGAATATGCTGGCAAGGTAACACATAGAGAGTAATGGAATGAAACAACTATACTATATGCATATTTGGCTGGTGGAAAGCTCTATGGTTACAGTTTTGCATAAAGCCAATTTTTCCCTACTTCAAAGGAATAAAATTTAATTACTATTATGGTAGTTGTTAAACATTGAGAATGGTTGACAGCATTCTCAATCCCAATTAAGCATCATCATTAAACATAACCTAACAAAATTAATTTAGAGTAACATGTTGAGATTCACATGAAAATCCAAGTACTAGATACTCAAGATGTCCATAACCGGGGACACGGCTAACCATGATTAGTTTATTACACTCTGCAGAGGTTTGCGCACTTTTCCCCACAAGACTCGATCGCCTCCGTTTGGTTTCTCACACTACATGGTGTTTGAGAAGACGGATGACCGAGACATAGTCTTTCAGAAGCGCTAGCACCTTACCATCGGGTAGACCGTACCACATACATCCCCTACATCTGCTAGTCTACCACTGTAAGAGTTCGCACGACTTAGTCAACTATGCTAGAGCCCATAATAGCTTGTGGCTGCACACGGAAGTTTCTAGTATGAATAGTCTCATGATCCCTTTGAGCCTAGGTGGCGGTCCAAAAGAAAACAGGCAAGTCCTGGAATACCCAGGTGCCTCAATCCACCCAGATGTGTGTTTAAGTTGCCACCTTAGATAAACCATTAATTAACAATCTCACATCTGTCATGGATTTCACTCACCCAATCCACGTCTACTAGCATAGCATGGCATAATAAGCAAACGTAGAAGTAACTCCCAAAGGTTTGATAATAAATAGGTAATAGGTACTACCTCATCTATTTCCCATCCCACAATTTAATTAGATCCTAATCATGCAATATGTGAGGATTGATCTAATGCAATAAAACTAGGTAGTAGAAAAGGTATGATCAAAGTGTTACTTGCCTTGCTGATGATCCGCGAAACCTAATGATTCGAAGTAACAGGCGGCGCACTCCGGGTACTTTATCGCAGACAAACAAACAAGCATACAATAAGTACTGATCTAATGCACAAGTAAAACCCAAATAAGATATCTAACCAGAATGTTCAACTTAAGAACTCCGGTTGGCAAAAGAATCAAATCGAACGAAACAACGAAAGACGAACAACGAAAGAAAACAACTTCGTTCTAGTAATCTGGATCTAGGGCAAATTTTACAGTAACAAAAACTTGTTTAAGTTGGTTAAATGGATAGAGGGTTTCGAGACGAATCCCTAGGCGCTTGAATCGCCTGATTCCGATAAACGAGCGAAAAGTTAAACTAAAACGAAAATCGGATCAGGAATCGCGATCAGAAAAATCGCGGATTTAATCCGAGAAAAAGAAAAACGACGAACGCCGATTTTTTTTCTCTTTTTTTCGGCATGGAAAACGAGGCGCGACGAACCTCGGGCGGTGGGATCGTCGGCGGCGGCGGCGGCGGCCCCGGCGGCGCGCGCGGATCGAGGCGGGGCTGATGGGCTGGGGCGGCTCGGGGCGGCGCTATTTAAAGGCTGCCCCCGGGCGGTGTCCCGCTCGGGTACGGCCCGAAGTCGGTTCGTTTTTTTAATTATTCCGCTCGGAAGAAAAATAAAAAGAAATACTAAACGGACTCCAAAAATTCCGAAATAAATTTTCACGGGCTTCTAAAATCAAGCCGCACAAGGTGAACATTTATTTGGGCCCTAAATGCAATTTTGAAGAACGCACTTTTTTCCTAAATTCAAATAAAACACCGAAAAACTCCGAAATAAAATCTTATTTGAATTTTTTTATTAAATCCTCAATATTTCTTTATTTTGGGAAAGTCATTTTATTCCCTCTCTCATATTTTTGTAATAGAAATAATTGATGATAAAATAAATAAAATAAATAAAATCAAATGATCCTATTCTCAAAATTTGAGAGAACTCAAATATGAAAATAACGAAATCCCCAACTCTCTCCGTGGGTCATTGAGTTTCGTAGAATTTCTAGGATCAACCAAAATGCAAAAATAAAATATGATATGCATGATGATCTAATGTATAACATTCCAAATTGAAAATTTGGGATGTTACAAACCTACCCCCCTTAAGATGAATCTCGCCCTCGAGATTCGGGTTGGATAGAAAATAGGTGAGGGTGGTCTTTGAGCAAATCTTCCTCTCGCTCCCAGGTGGCTTCATCCTCCGTGTGGTGGCTCCACTGAACTTTGCAAAACTTACTAACCTTGCTGCGAGTAACTCGGCTGGAAAACTCGAGAATCTTAACTGGTCTCTCCTCGTAGGTCAAATCGTTATCCAACTGAATAGTTTCCAATGGCACTGTGTCTCTCAACGGTATGTCAGCCATCTCCGCGTGACATCTCTTCAACTGGGAAACGTGGAATACATCATGAACTCCTGACAATCCTTCGGGCAATTCCAACTTGTAGGCCACTTCTCCCATACGCTCCAAAACTCGATATGGTCCTACAAATCGTGGTGCTAACTTCCCTTTAACTCCAAAACGCTTTGTTCCCCGAAGTGGAGATACTCGAAGATAAGCTCTGTCTCCGACTTCGTAAACTGTCTCCTTGCATTCAGAATCCGCATAACTCTTCTGTCTGGATTGGGCTACCTTGAGCCTATCGCGAATCAATTTCACCTTCTGTTCAGACTCCTTAATCAAGTCAGGTCCAAACAACTGGCAGTCTCCAACTTCGTCCCATGACAACGGTGTCCTGCACCTCCTTCCGTACAAGGCTTCGAAAGGGGCCATCTTTAAACTGGTTTGGTAACTGTTGTTGTAAGAGAACTCTGCATATGGCAAATTATCGTCCCAACTAGATCCATAATCTAGCGCACAAGCTCTCAGCATATCCTCCAAAATCTGATTGACTCTCTCGGTCTGTCCATCTGTCTGTGGATGAAAAGCTGTACTGAATTCTAGCCTGGTTCCCAAAGTTTCGTGCAACTGCTTCTAGAACTTTAAGGTAAACTGGGTTCCTCTATCTGATACGATACTCCTTGGAACTCCATGCAAACATACGATCCTGTTCATGTATATCTTTTCCAACTTAGCACTGGTGTAAGTGGTCTTTACTGGGATGAAATGAGCTACTTTCGTCAAGCGATCAACTACAACCCAAATCGAGTCATAGCCTGAACGAGTCCTGGGCAATCCCGTGATAAAATCCATGCCTAACTTATCCCACTTCCATTCGGGTATCGGCAATGGTTGTAACAATCCTGCTGGCTTCTGATGCTCTGCCTTTACTCTCTGACATACATCACAAACTGCTACATACTCCGCAATATCCTTCTTCATTCCGGTCCACCAGAAAATATCCTTCAAATCCAGATACATATTGGTATTTCCTGGGTGAATTGAATACGGTGAGTCGTGTACCTCTTGCAAAATCAACTTCCTGATCTCCGGGTCATTGGGCACATAAACGCGGTCTTCAAACCATAAGGTGTCGTGCTCATCCTCATGAAATCCTTTAGCTTTTCCTTTGCTCAGTTTCTCCTTTATAGCGGCAATCTCTTTGTCAGCTTTATGAGCTTCCCTGATTTTATCCATCAAGGTTGACTAAATCTCCAATGCTGCTACATAGCCTCTCGGAACTATTTCCAAACATAGTTCACGAAGATTTTCTGATAACTCCTTGGGTATTTCTCCCGTCATTAACGTATTGACATGGCTCTTATGGCTTAATGCGTCAGCTACTACATTAGCCTTTCCGGGGTGATAATGCAATTTCATATCATAATCCTTGATAAGCTCCAACCATCTCCTTTGTCTGAGATTTAACTCCTTCTGTGTGAAAATGTACTTCAAACTCTTATGATCCGTGCACACCTCACAATGATTTCCAATGAGAAAATGTCTCCATGTCTTCAATGCATGCACTACGGCTGCTAACTCCAAATCAGGCGTGGCATAATTTAACTCATGAGGATTCAGTTGTCTTGAGGCATATGAAACAACTCTCCCTTCCTGCATAAGCACTGCTCCAAGTCCTCGACGTGAAGCATCGCAATACACCTCATAATCTTTGGTCTGGTCTGGCAAAATCAACACTGGTGAGGTAACCAAACGTTTCTTCAACTCTTGGAAACTAGCCTCACATTCCTCCGTCCATATGAACTTGGTATCTTTCTTCAACAACTCAGTCATAGGCTTCGCAATCTTTGAGAAATTCTCAATAAATCTCCGGTAGTATCCCGCGAGTCGAAGAAAACTCTGGATCTCTCCAACTGTTGTTGGGGCTTCCCACTTGGTCACGGTTTCAACTTTAGCGGGATCTACTACTATACCTTCTCCAGATATAACATGTCCGAGGAATCCTACTTCCTTCAACCAAAACTCACATTTGCTGAACTTGGCATATAATTGATGTTCTCTGAGCTTTCCAAGTACCAAACGCAAATGCTCCTTATGCTCCTCTTCATTCTTCGAATAAACCAGGATATCATCAATGAACACTACGACGAACTTATCCAAAAACTCCATAAACACTTTGTTCATCATGTTCATAAAATAGGCAGGTGCATTAGTCAGACCAAATGACATAACGGTATACTCATACAGCCCATACCTGGTGGTAAAAGCTGTCTTCGGAATATCCTATTCTCGAATCTTCAACTGGTGGTATCCTGATCGCAGATCGATCTTGGAAAATACGTTAGCTCCTTGCAATCGATCAAACAGATCGTTGATCATTGGTAGTGGGTACTTGTTCTTGTCGGATTTCGGGTTCCGGCAGACCCTTGAGGTTCAAACACTGGGGTGCACGCAGAGATTTTGCCTTCTACCTACCTGCACCCCTCCGCCTCGCTAAGATCTAAGCTATGGAAAGAACAGCACAAGAGACACAGGGTTTATACTGGTTCGGGCCACCGTTGTGGTCTAATACCCTACTTCAGTGTGTGGTGTGGTGGATTGCCTCTTGGGCTGATGATGATGAGCAATACAAGGAAGAACAGCCTCGCGAGGGTCTATTCTTGGCTGGGGCGACGAACTGCTAGGAGGAGTTCAGTCACCCTTCTCTCTCTCTCTCTGTGATGCTACTCGATCTGATCCCAGCTTGTTTCTGGGTTGGCCGATCCAAGACCTCCTCTACCCTGGGGGTGCCTAGTCCTATTTATAGGCAAAGGCCCTGGGCCTCTTCCCAAATATTGAGCGGGAAGGGCGCCAACAATTGGCCATTTTGAAGGGGAACATTTGGTACACTTATGCTGACTAAAGTTGGTCCTCGCCTGCCAAAGGCTCTGGTGGTGACGCTGGCTTGGGCTCCACAATGACTTCCTCCCTGCCGTTGGACTGGTCTTGGTCTCGTTGCACCGAAACGGGTGCCTTTGCTTGATGCTCTCGCCTGCGCTTGCTCCCTTTGCACCAAAGAGGAAAGAAGGACACTGCGCGGGCTGGCGCCCGCCTGGCACCCTTGGTCGTCATGGCTTGCGTCACTGGCACCTCGTGAGGTACCCCGCCTTGATCTCTCCGCCTCCTCGCGAGCCAGCCTGATGAGGCCGTGCCTGAGGAAGCTCCGTGTCGTCCGCCCCGCGAGGCTTGGCCCCTTGCGAGGGTCTTGGGTCTGTGTTGATGAAGATGGGCTGTGCTGGGCCCCCTTTGAGCCACGCCGCAGGCCACAGGCAGGAAAGTCTGGGGACCCCCGTTCCCAGAACACCGACAGTAGCCCCCGGGCCCAAGGCGCGCCCGGACTTGGCCGTGTAGGGAGGCGAAAGGGCAAGAGTGAAGCGCCGCGGGCCCTAATAGCCTGCGGCCTTTGGCGCCGCGTGGCGGTTGATTGGACGTGAGCGCCTCAGCAACCGCGCGAGTTGATAAAGGAGCGGCATCTGCCTAGGCTTTGCTTTTTGCTTTCTCCGGTTGCTGCTCAGATCCCCTTTCTTGCGCCTCTCCTTCCTTCCTCAAAATTTCCAGATATACTCCGACCGCGTGACCTAGGAAGCCATGGCGCCTCGCCAGTCCCCGGTCGGAGCTTGGTACTCATCTGCCCTGGACTCATCGAACGTGTCGGAGGCGAGCCTCGCCCGGTTGCGCCGGATGGCGGCGGTGCAGGGCATCGACGGGGGGAAGGTGTTCAAGGCCGGCTCCGCCACCCCTGAGGGCCAAGGGAGCACCTTCTGTCCATTCTTTGTAAGCGCCATTGCTGCTGGCCTGGTGCCTCCCTTCTCCGAGTTCTTCTTCTCTGTCCTCCGCCATTATAAGCTACAGGCTCTGCATCTCCACCCCAACTCCGTCATTCTCCTGGCAATCTTCGCCTATTACTGCGAGGCTCACGTAGGGGTGCAGCCCTCGGTGGCCTTGCTGCGCCACTACTTCTACCTCCGGACCTCTCGCGGTCCTGCTTCCGCGTGCGCGAGCTTCATCGTGTACGGTGGCGCCATTGCCATTTCGAACCCCGGGAAAAGGATTGAGGGCTTTAGGAGCAAGTAGGTCTTGGTAGATGCTGGGCGCATCCACCCTCGGCTGATCTTGCCCATGGAGCAACCCACGAGCTCCAGCGATTGGGGTCGAGCGGAGCTCGCGGACCCCCGCGCGAAGCTGGTGTTGGGGAAGATGGACGCGGATCTGAGGCCGGCCAACATGGCGGCGGCGAAGCTGACCGGCGTGTCGCTGCTGAGGGAATTCCTGGAGCGCCAGCTGGCTCTGCTTCGGCAGTACTCACTTCCGATGTGGAGGCCCCATCCGAGCCCCGTGGCCTTGGCCGACGAAGATCTGGCTGCGGTCCTCCAATCTCTGGTCGGGGGCGATGTGGCGAGGTTGGAGGGCGCTCCTACGCCCTTGTTCCTCCGCGACGACTGGGAGCAGGTAGTGGAGTCCATGCCCGTCTTCAACGGGGACGGGTCCGTGCCCATGGAAACTCCCGGGGAATCTGTGAACGTGTCCTCCGACGACTCCAACGAAGAGAAGGAAGGAGGGGAGCGGGAAAAAGGGCCTGACTTCGAGGCGACTGACGGAGAGTCGAGGGCTCCCCTCCCCCAGCGTAGGCCCCGCATTCTCCGCCTCTCTCCGAGCGATGACGACGAGGATGATGACGAGCAGGACGGCGGGAGCTTGCCCCCGATCCCGAAGAAGGACAGGACCAGGCTGATCTCCCGCGGGTCTGCCCCGGACTCGCGACGGACCGCAGACGCGCCTTCCACTTCCAAGCTTCCTGAGGTTGACCCTTCCAGCCGGCTTTCAGGCTTCAAATTTGGCCGGAGGCCGCTTGAGCTTACTGGCGACGACCCGTAAGCGCTTGATTCTTGTCCTTATTTCTTGTTCTGCTTCTGAGGCTTGACGTCCGCATCTCTTGGATAGGCTGGCGCCCGCAGCAAAGAAGCCGAAGGGAGCTCCTGAGGTTCCATCCGTGGCAGCGCCTCTGCCCGCGAAGGAAGGTGACCGCGACACACGGGCTTCTCCTACCCGGTCGTCCTCACGAGGCCTGGCTGAGCCGGCTGGGGCGAGCTCAACCCCCATGGCCCAAGTGACTCCTGAGGTGCCTTTGCCTGCTGCTGCCACTACAGCCATTGGGGCGCAGCAAGCTTCCCCTCAGGATGTTGTGGTCGCGCTGCCGCCTTCTCCTCCTACTCCACCGACTGCAGTCTCTCCGACTCCTCCTGCCGTCCTAGATCGTGCTGCTGCTGAGCTGGACCGGCTGCGGCAGGATCTTCTTGGCGCCGACCCTCGCTTGGTGGCCGGGCGCTTGGAGCTGGCTTCAGGATGGATTCGCTCCGACGCTTCGATTCGGGCGGCGCTAGTCCAGGCCTCGACGGCTTGCGATGAGGAGAGGCAGGCCGTCCTTGAGGCGAAGGCTGCTCGTGACGCATCCCTGGGGGAGGTGGTCGACGTCCGTGGTCGCTGCAAGGCGCTGGAGGACGAGCTGCAAGGCCTGCAGGACCAGCTCGCGAAAGAGGTCCGCCTTCGCCAAGAGCAGGAAGAAGGCATGAAGGCTCGTGAGGCGGCCGTCGAGGGCCGGGAGGCCAAGCTCAGGAAGCGCCGCGACCGCCTAGGCGCGCTGGAGCAAGAGTTGGGGGCGAGGAAGGTCGAGCTGGATGACAAGGCCCAGGTTCTTGCCGAGGACCGCGTGGCCTTTGCGGAGATGGAGGCGAAGGCTCGCTCCTCGCTGAGGACGCTTTACGACAGCGGCCTGGAGAGCCCGCTGACTGGCACCGAGGACGGCCCCGCCAAGCTGCCTCCCTTCCTGGTTCGCGCTCTTGAAGATGTCTCCCTTAGCCTTGGCCCCACGGCCGAGGCCGAGGTGCGTGTCCTGCCTTCTGCAGCACTGACGCGGGTCCTCACCCACATCTACCTTCACGATCCCGGTGTCGACCTCGACAGCCTGTTGGAGCCAGTAAGCGGCGAGCGTGCCACTGCCGCTGCCGAGGCCGTGAAGGGTCGCGCGGAGGCTCTGCTGGGGAAGTTCCGGGCCTTCAGCACCAAGCCGAAACAAGGCGCTGCCGACCTCGCTGCTCCATGAGGCGAACCCACTCTGCGCTGCTCCACCGCCGACAAGTGACTCCGTTGTGGCTCCTGTCCTGCCTTTAATTCCTGCATATGTATCATGCCTCGGGGAGGCATTTAAACTTGCGTTTGGCATTGAGATAACAGTGTGGACTATAATATTTGCTTTTGAATTCCTTGAAATTTACGCTTTTCCTTCCTACTTGCTTATGTTCTACGCCGGTAGAGCCCGGCCCCGCGCATACCTCAGCCGCCGTTAGCCCTGGCCGGAAACCAGGACGGGACCAAGGAGTGAGGGGCTACGTGACAAGTTAGGCTCCTGAGTCGCTATGCTCAGGAGTCCCCCTTGGCGCACGAACAGCAAGTAGGAAGGTGTGATATGGGTGGATCTACCGTTCTACGTCTGCAGAGCCCGGCCGCGCGCATACCTCAACCGCTGTTAGCCTTTTGGAACTAAGGAGTGAGGGGCTACGTGACCAGTTAGGCTCCTGAGTCACGATGCTCAGGAGTCCCCCTTGACGCTCAAACGGCCTTCGTACCTTGGCTCCGCTCGGGGAGAGACGCGCGACGAACCAGGCCCGGGTGGGCCTGGCTGGGTAGCGTGCGTCTGGGCGTGACCCAGGCGCAGCCCCCGTGCCCAGCCCCCTCGCGCGGCACTCCCGAGGGGAGGCGTTACGATGAGGCTAGACACTAAGCTCTGGGCTCCCTGAGGTTGATGCGGTCTGGGGGCCGCCCTCAGTTGTTTATCACCAGCGTGGAGCATAGCGCTTCCGTATGGGTACGGGCATAGACGCTCCTCGGCAGTGTCATCGGCCAGCGCGGAGCATGGTGCTTCCACTGGTACGTGGGAGGGGGCTCCCCTCCGGGAGGAGCCCCCAGGGCGTGACAGCCCCGCCCTGACAGGTGGCTGGCGTGGTAGGGCCTGGCGAGGTGTATCTGGGCACCCGTGAGCCAGCGCGGGACTCACGGGGCCCTACCTCTAGGCGGGTTGCGCCTGGCACTGGGCCTTATCTTGTGATGTGTCCCTGCAAATTTGGTTAGATGCCGGCACTCTATGTCCTCGGGTCCCAGACCTCGAGCTAGTCTCAACCGTCGCTGGTATGCCAGGTCGCGATGCCGTGGACAAGGCCAGAGGGTGAGGGCTGGAGAGCCAGTAAGAGCCCTGAGTCGCGATGCTCAGGTACCCCCCTTTAACGTACAAGTGGTCGGCATGGAGAAGAAGAGGTGCCGTGGACATGCATCAAATAATCAAGCATGGTGGGTCGAACGCATAGCCGGAAATAAACGCAAAAGGGATACATGTCGCTGGGTCTGGCCCGAGCAACTTGGGGGATGATGCAGCCCGTGGGGCGCCCCCAACAAGGTAAGCTAACAACATGAAATAAAAGGGATACATGCCGTAGGGACGGACCCACGCGGCTTGGGAATAATGCAGCCCTGGGGGGCGCTCCCAGCTGGAAATCAGACTTGAAAGATGTCACCTGATGATGTTGAGGACGAAGGAGTGTTCGTGTAGCAGACTCGATGGGCTGCGGAAGCCGATCCTCACGAGCCCCCAAGCCCAGGGGCCTCGGGAGGCTCCGGAGGCGCTGGTGGCTCCTCGCGGACCATCTCCATCTCCGCCAGGGCTGCGAAACGCCTGGCCTCTTGAGCCTCCATGATGCCCCTCATGACGCGCTGGTACGTGGCAGCCGCGTTCGGCAAGCCGTAAGGCATGCGAACATAGCTGTGGGGTGGACCTTCGCAGCGCCCCACTCGCGAGGGCCAGAGGCGCTCCAGAGAGGCGACTCGATTGAGCCCCGGTATGTCGATGCAGACGCGCAGCCCACCATCCTCGCCTGGATGGGGAGCCACAGCTGGTAGGCGGTGGCCGCCTTTCATGACTCTTGACTCCTGTAGCTCCTGAATGGCCTTGCTGACGAACTCCTGAGTGTCTGGCTCTCCTTGCCTTACTCCTTCTTGAGGGAAACGTGCTTCAAAACACGCCTCCATGTGGTGCCCAAGCGCCTCCCTCGTGACCTTAGCCAGGTCGGTGGCCCTCCAGGGGGGAGCCCCCGAGCCCTGCCTGAGGAGGGCGCCGGGCGCGCTTTCCTATGCGATGGAAGGAGGTTCCCCCTAGGCAGGCGCGTGCCCTGAGGGGCCTGCCTCCTGAGGGGCCGGGCCGGACGATGACTTCTTCTTCTTGGGGGCGGTCTCGGGAAGCCTCCTGCTTCCGCGATCCGGGTCTTCCAGTGATGCGGCCTGAAAGGCTCGTTCTAGGGAACACACCGTGTCCTTCTCTTCACAGGGCACCGTGATGACTCCGCTACTTCCTGGCATCTTGAGGACGTTGTAGCCATGGTGAGTTACGACCATGAACTTGGCCAGCGCTGGGTACCCAAGGATGGCGTTGTACGGCAGGTGAATATGGGCGACGTCGAAGTCGATGAGCTCGGTGCGGTAGTTGTCGCGTGCCCCGAAGGTGACAGGGAGGCGGACCTGCCCAATCAGGACCGTGGAGCCATCGATGACTCCGGAGAAAGGCTTGGTTGGCTGAAGCTGGTTGTAGGGCACTTGGAGATTGTTGAATGTTTCCATGAACAGGACGTTGAGCCCTGCCCCGCCATCGATGAGGGTCCTGGTGACCACCATGTTGCTGATGATTGGGGAACAAAGCATCGGGAGGACTCCGGCTGTAGCCGCACACTTGAGCTGATCTGTTGAGCTGAACGTGATGGCGCACGCCGACGACCTGAGTGGGCGTGTGGCTTCCAGCTTGGGGAGGACTGCATTCACTTCACGGGCGAACTGCTTGAAGATGCGTTGAGAGGCTGGGGCTTGAGCCCCATCCAAGATGCAGGCGATCGCGCGCGGCTCCTGGAAGCCCCCAGCCCCCTCGTCCTGATGGCGGTCCTCGTTTCTCCTTGGCTACGGCGGCAGCGGAGGGAGGCCTGCGTTGCCCGGCGGGTGATCCTCGCGAGGCTGATCCCTCCAGTCTCCCTCGCGAGGCGGGTCTTGCCAGCGATCCTCACGAGGTTGATCGCGCCACCCTTGGCGCGGGCAGCGGTCTTCCCAGCGTCCTGCGTTCCTTCCTCCTCCTCGACCGTAGCCCCGGTCACCGCGGTCGGGGCGACGGCCGATCCTTCCTTCTCGCATGGCTCGGAGCTCTTGACATTCGTTGGTGTTGTGGGTGTGGAGGTCGTGGTACACACAGTACCGACTGCCCTTGGAAGGTTTGGGCTGATCTCTGCCCCGCTTGGTGTCTGGTTCTGCCGCGAGCACGGCAGCCCCCTTGCGCTTCACATCCTTGGCCTTGGGCTTCTTCTCTTCTGGGTCTGCGGCAGGCAGCTCGATGTAACACACCGGATATAACTTTCCCTATTTGTACTCCAACTCTTGCCGTTTCCGGCGTTAAGTTATTTTATTTTCTCGGGTTCGGGTTTTTGTCTCCGTGTGTTGTTGTCGTTGTCATGCATCTCATATCATGTCATCATGTGCATTGCATTTGCATACGTGTTCATCTCATGCATTCGACATTTTCCCCGTTGTCCGTTTTGCATTCCGGCGCTTCGTTCTCCTCCGGTGGCCATTTCTAGCTTTCTTTCGTGTGTGGGGATTAAACATTTCCGGATTGGACCGAGACTTGCCAAGCGGCCTTGGTTTAATACCGGTAGACCGCCTGTCAAGTTTCGTGTCATTTGGACTTCGTTTGATACTCCAACGGTTAACCGAGGGACCGAAAAGGCATTGTGTGTGTTGCAGCCCAACACCCCTCCAATTTGGCCCAAAACCCACCTAACTCTGCTCCATCATCTAGAGCGTTCGATCACGATCGCGTGGCCGAAAACCGCACCTCATTTGAACTCTCCTAGCTCCCTCTATGCCTATATATACACCCCCCATTCCAAATTCGCGGATCCTCTCCCCCTAACCCTAAAAAAAATCCCAGATCCGCCGCTCCGGACGTGCCCGGGCGGAGCCGGACAACCTTCGCTGCCACCGCCGCCCAACCAGGACGCGCCACCTGTCCCGCCGCCGCCGCCTCCCACCGCCGGCCCGGGAGGCCCGAGCCGGGCCCCCGAGGCCCACGCGCGCCCCGCCACCTGCCTCCTCGCTCCGTCGCCTGGCGCCGCGCCCCGCCGCCCGCCGCCACCATCGCGGGCCCCCCCGCCGTGGCCGCCGCGCGAGCCGCCACCGCAGGAGGTCGCCGACGACGCCCTCAACTCCGGCCGGCCTCCTCTCCCTCCTACTCCGGCGCTCCCGCCCCTCATGCCTCGGATCCAGCCACCTCCGGCGAAACTCCGGCCGCTACAGTGATTCCGGCCATCTTTGAAATCCGTGCAGATCCAGATCCGGATCGGTTTAGGGTTGACTTTTGCCCTGATTTTCCAGTTTTTTTGCATTGTTCATAGCCTCGTAACTTTGCATCCGTAGCTCCGATTTGGGCATATAGCATATCAAAATGTTCATCTCAGAGAGTAAATCATTTCATTCCATTGCATCATTTTCATTTAAGCTCATCTTGATGCCTGAAATGCTGTTAGAAGAGGGCTACTTGAGTTAATTGTCAGATCGGTTACTCCGTTTAGCACTTTTGTCATTTTTGCCATGATTAATGTGTGCATGCTATGCCCGTGAGTTCTACATGCGTTTTGTTAAGGGTCTTGTCATCTTTCCAGAGGTGCAACCCATGTATTTTTAAGATGTGTGTGGTGACTTGTGCAAGCTTGCAAAGTGGTGCACTTGCTAATTCTGTTTTCAGGGACAGTAATTTCACTAAGTCCTGGGATTGTTTAGTTCATGATACCATATGTTCTTATTGTTTCCTAGTGATCCGTGCCTCTTTTGAGGATGATCAGTAAGCGAGTTTTGTTAATCTTGTAGTGCTCTATCCATCCTTGTCTTTGTTTGCAATTATGGAGCACTCTAGCTTGAGTCAATCGAGCTCTACTTTTGCTTCGTTGCGAATTTGGGCAGATCGTCAACTTGTTTGCGATTTTGCTAATGTTATTGTAGTTGATCCGTGCATGCTATGCTATTGTTCTTGCCATGTCTAGCTTGCATTTTGTGCCTTATTGATGGGTGTATGCTTGCCTTGCCATGACTTGCACCGTAGTGAGTGCATCGAGCTCGTAAACATGCCTTCGCGAGTTATGTTTCAGCATGTCCCAGTTTTCACTAAGTCTGAAAACTGATTATGTTTTTGCTATGTTCGTGTGCTTGCTAGTATATTTTGTGATCCCTTTTGGCTCAAGGTCACTAAGGGACTTTTTTTAAGCTTGTTGAGTAGCTCCATGCCATGTCTTTCTTTGTCATGTCCAGGTCCTGTAGCATGTTGTTTTGTTGCTCCGAAGAGGGCTATATGATCTGAAATTCCAGACATGTGTTAATTTCACTAAGTCTGAGATCTGTTTGCCATTTGCATTTTTGCCATGCTTGTTTGAACCTGTTAATGGATGATTTGGCCGTAGCTCAGTGCTAGACTTTTGTTAAGCATTTTGTGTGCATCCCTGCCATGTATTTTGTTGTCACATTTGGATGCTGTAGCATGTTCATTTTGTTGCATTTAGATGCCTACTTGCTGTAAATCGCAGACCGGTGTCATTTTTGAATCGCTTGCCATTTCCAAACCCTAACTCCGATTCCGGCGTTCTTTATATCGTTTTCAAGCGATTTCATCTCATCTTTCCAGTGGCACACTTGGATTTCCATGTTGAGGCCAGGTTCATGTATTTCCTGTCATATCTTGCATTTTGCATCCCGCATCGCATCCCGCATAGCATATCATCTTTGCATTGTGTAGTTTGAGTTTGCACGTGGTTGATTGTATCCTTGTTTCTTGTTTGTCTTGTTTGGGTAGAGCCGGGAGACGAGTTCGCTAACGAGGAGCCCGTTGAGTTTGCTTTCGAGGATCCAGTCAACTCTGACAACTGTGCAGGCAAGATGATCATACCGTCGAAATCACTACTATCTTTGCTATGCTAGTTTGCTCGCTCTTTTGCTATGCCATTGCTATGATGCCTACCACTTGCTTGCAAGCCTCCCAAATTGCCATGTCGAACCTCTAACCCACCATTGTCCTAGCAAACCGTTGTTTGGCTATGTTACCGCTTTGCTCAGCCCCTCTTATAGCGTTGCTAGTTGCAGGTGAAGATTGGAGGCCGTTTCTTGTTGGAACATTTATTTACTTGTTGGGATATCATTATATTATCTTGTTATGTTAATGCATCTATACACTTGGTAAAGGGTGGAAGGCTCGGCCTCTCGCCTAGTGTTTTGTTCCACTCTTGCCGCCCTAGTTTCCGTCATATCGGTATTATGTTCCCGGATTTTGCGTTCCTTACGCGGTTGGGTTATAATGGGAACCCCTTGACAGTCCACCTTGAATAAAACTTCTCCAGCAATGCCCAACCTTGGTTTTACCATTTGCCACCTAGCCTTTTCCCTTGGGTTTCGCGGACTCAAGGGTCATCTTATTTTAACCCCCCCGGGCCAGTGCTCCTCTGAGTGTTGGTCCAACCTAGAGCACCGTGCGGGGCCGTCCCTTGGCAACTTGGGTTACGTTGGCTCCCGTACTTAGCTTATCCGGTGTGCCCTGAGAACGAGATATGTGCAGCTCCTATCGGGATTTGTCGGCACAGCGAGCGGTGTTGCTGGACTTGTTTTACCATTGCCGGAGTTGTCTTGAATTACCGAGATACCGAGTCTGATCGAAACGTCTTGGGAGGAGGTATATTCCTTCGTTGACCGTGAGAGCTTGTCATGGGCTAAGTTGGGACACCCCTGCAGGGATTTGAACTTTCGAAAGCCGTGCCCGCGGTTATGGGCGGATGGGAATTTGTTAATGTCCGGTTGTAAATAACTTGAACCTTAATTAAATTAAAATGAATCAACTGAGTGTGTTACCGTGATGGTCTCTTCTCGGCGAAGTCCGGGAAGTGGACACGGTGTTGGAGTAATGTTTGCGCAGGTTGTTCTCTAGCTTCTCGCTCGTGCTTTGCCTCCTCTTCTCGTTCACTTTTGCGAATAAGTTAGCCACCATACTTGCTAGTCGCTTGCTGCAGCTCCATATATTTACCTTGCCATACCTTTAAGCTTAAATAGTCTTGATCGCGAGGGTGCAAGATTGCTGAGTCCCTGTGGCTCACAGATTACTATTACACTAGATGCAGGGCCTGATGATTCCGCTCCAGGAGACGCGTATGAGCTCAAGAGGGAGTTCGACGAAGACTCTCAACGTTACTACGTTTCCTTTCCCGATGACCAGTAGTGGTGCCCAGTTGGGGGTGATTGGGACCGTGTCGCATGTTGGGTTCTCTTTTATTTTGGCCATAGTCGGGCCATGAGTGTTTGGATGATGTAATGTTATTTATGTACTTGATTGATGTGGCGAGTGTAAGCCAACTATGTTATCTCCCCTTTATTATTCATTTTACATGGGATGTTGTGAAGATTGCCTAACTTGCGACATATGCCTTCAATGCGATTATGTCTCTAAGTCGTGCCTCGACACGTGGGAGCTATAGTCGCATCGAGGGTGTTACACTCGAGGAGGGCGAGACGCCCTTCCTTAGCCCTAGCGCACTTGGTTGCCGAGTTGAACAACTCCAAGGAAGTGCACAGGTCTTCATGCATCGCCAGCTCCTCCTTCATCTTGACATCGTGCACGCCGTCGGAGAAGGCTGAGATGATGGCCTCCTCGGTCACCTTGGGAATCTTGAGGCGTGCGTTGTTGAAGCGCTGGATGTACTTCTGCAGGGTCTCTATGGGTTGTTGCTTGATGCGGCTCATGTTGCTCACGGCGGGTGGCCGATCGCGAGTACCTTGGAAGTTGGCGATGAAGCGGGTGCGCATCTCGTCCCAGGAGGAGATCGTGCCTGGAGCCAGGTTTAGGAGCCAGGTGCGGGCCCCGTCCTTGAGCGCCATGGGAAACCAGTTCGCCATGACCTTCTCGTCTCCGTTGGCAGCTTCGATGCCCAGCTCATAGAGCTGGAGGAACTTCGCAGGGTCGGCCCTGCCGTCGTAACGAGGAGGCAGGTGTGGCTTGAACTTGCCGGGCCACGCGACGCTGCGTAGCTCGGTGGTGAAGGCACGACAACCAGCTGTGGCCACGGGAGGCCTTGGGTGACGGAGAGCTTGGTCTTGCATATCCCCACACGCTGCAGCTGGGAGCAGCGCGGGGTCTTGACGTGCGGGAGCAGGAGCATGGTCGCGACGTGCTGGAGCAGGGAGCGCCCAGGCAGCTTCTTGCGGGCGAGGGACTTCTTGGCAGCTCTGCTCTTGCCGCGCTGGCACCTGACGGAGCAGGTTCCGCCCAGGGGCCACGCGCCTTGGAGCCATGGCGCCTTCTTGAGGAGGAGGCGGCCGGGGCGCCGCCGGAGCTTCGTCGCACGCGCGGGGCGGGGTGCGGTGCAGCGGAATGGACGTCACAGGAGAGCCCCCTACGGCGCGAACGAGCTCGGCGATGCAGTCGAGCCATTCTTCGTAGACGTCGTCGACGGGACGGTAGCGCAGGAGCTCGTTTGCCGCGATGAGCGCAGCTTGAGCCTCCATGGGTGCGCGGAGCGCGCGGGACGAAGAACCAACTGGGGTGAGCGAGGGAGTAGCGGTGCGGCCGTCTTGCCGCACGGACGGATGCTGAGACGACGCTTGCTGCTCGTCCCCCGCCGAGGCGGTGGCGGCATTGATGGCAGGTGACGGGGAACGGCAAGGACGCCCGCCGACAGGAGACCTCTGGGCGACGCGAGAGGCGAGAGCGGCCCGTCGCTCGGCGCGGGCCCGACGAGCGTCAGACATGGACGCGATGGTCGGAGGAGAACGGAGTGGTGGAAGACGAATTCCGGCGCACCCCTACCTGGCGCGCCAAATGTCGGATTTCGGGTTCCGGCAGACCCTAGAGGTTCGAACACTGGGGTGCGCGCGGAGATTTCGCCTTCTACCTACCTGCACCCCTCCGCCTCGCTAAGATCTAAGCTATGGAAAGAACAGCACAAGAGACACAGGGTTTATACTGGTTCGGGCCACCGTTGTGGTGTAATACCCTACTCCAGTGTGTGGTGTGGTGGATTGCCTCTTGGGCTGATGATGATGAGCAATACAAGGAAGAACAGCCTCGCGAGGGTCTGTTCTTGGCTGGGGCGACGAACTGCTAGGAGGAGTTCAGTCACCCTTCTCTCTCTCTCTCTATGATGCTACTCAATCCGATCCCAGCTTGTTTCTGGGTTGGCCGATCCTAGACCTCCTCTACCCTGGGGGTGGCTAGTCCTATTTATAGGCAAAGGCCCTGGGCCTCTTCCCAAATATTGAGCGGGAAGGGCGCCAACAATTGGCCATTTTGAAGGGGAACATCTGGTACACTTATCCTGACTAAAGTTGGTCCTCGCCTGCCAAAAGGCTCTGGTGGTGACGCTGGCTTGGGCTCCACAATGACTTCCTCCCTGCCGTTGGACTGGCCTTGGTCTAGTTGCACCGAAACGGGTGCCTTTGCTTGATGCTCTCGCCTGCGCTTGCTCCCTTTGCACCAAAGAGGAAAGAAGGACACTGCGCGGGCTGGCGCTCGCCTGGCACCCTTGGTCGTCATGGCTTGCGTCACGGGCACCTCGTGAGGTACCCCGCCTTGATCTCTCCACCTCCTCACGAGCCAGCCTGATGAGGTCGTGCCTAAGGAAGCTCCGTGTCATCCGCCCCGCGAGGCTTGGCCCCTCGCGAGGGTCTTGGGTCTGTGTTGATGAAGATGGGCCATGCTGGGCCCCCTTTGAGCCACGCCACAGGCCGCAGGCAGGCAAGTCTGGGGACCCCCATTCCTAGAACGCCGACAGTTCTTGATCGTTACTTCATTCAATCCTCGATAATCAACAACCATCCTTAACGATCTATCCTTCTTCTCCACTAGAAGTACTGGCGATCCCCAAGGCGAAGAACTTGGGCGAATATATCCCTTATCCAGTAACTCTTTAATCTGCTTCTTAATTTCCACCAAATCCTTTGCTGGCATCCTATATGGTCTCTTTGATATTGGCCCTGTGCCTGGCAATAGCTCAATCAAAAACTCAATATCTCTATCCGGTGGCATGCCTGGCAACTCTTCCGGAAATACATCGGGAAAATCCCTTACCACTGGTACTTCCTCCTGCACAACTCCTATTAGGCAATTTACTTGAGTCCTCTTTAGCACATGCCGGGATACATACTTGATCATCCTCCCTTCTGGGGTGGTAAGCAAAATTGACTTACTGGCACACTCAATATTCCCTTCATACTTTGATAACCAATCCATGCCTAATATCACATCCAATCCTTGAGATTCCAATACTATTAGGTCTGAGGGAAAAACATAGTTACCAATCCTTAATGGTAACCGATCACACCATAGACTAGCCACATACTCTGCTCCAGGCGAGGTTACTAACATGGGTAACCTAAGGGCTTGGGTTGGTAGGTTATACTTATCCACAAATCCCCTTGAGATGTATGAATGCGATGCACCAGTATTAAAAAGAACGAGTGCAGTAAATGACTTAACCAAAAACTTACCTATTACTGCATCGGGCTGAGCTTCAACCTCCTCCACGCTAACGTGGTTCACCTGTCCCCTGTTAAAAGGGTTCGGCTTCTTCCCTGAACTTCCATTGCCATTTTGGCCTTCAGGACATTCATTGGCATAATGTCCGGTCTTCGAACACTTAAAGCAAGTGACTTGGCTCAGGTCCTTCTAGGCTGGGGTTGAGGGGTTGGTGCGGTTTTGGCCGTTGCTTCCTCCGTTGCCATTACCATTCTTCCATTGTGATTGTGCAAGCTACCTCCTCCGTGGGTATGCTGAAAATGTCCTCCCGGTCTAGGGGTAAAACGTGGCTTCTGCTGAGCTCCTAAATTGTATTTTCCTTGTCCATACTTCCTCTTGCGATTCTCAATCTGCTGCTGCTTCCCTTCTATCATAAGAGCACGATCTACCAACTCCTGGTAGTTGTTGAAAGTTGCTACCATCAACTGCATGCTCAACTCATCATTCAGTCCTTCCAAAAACTTCTCCTGCTTAGCTGCATCAGTAGCGACGTCATCTGGGGCATAACGTGCTAGCTTACTAAATTCCTCCACATACTGGCCAACTGTCCTTCCTCCTTGGCGCAAGTTGCGAACCTCACGCTTCTTCATGGCCATAGCTCCTGCTGAAACGTGTGCAGTACGAAAAGCCTGCTGAAACTGGTCCCATGTGACAGTGTCAACTGAGAAAGTGGCTGTGAAATTCTCCCACCATGATGCTGCTGGTCCTTCTAGCTGATGTGCGGCAAACTGCATCAATGTGTTCTGCTGCTGCATCAATGTGTTCTGCTGCTGGATCAACTGGGTGAGCTCCGGTGGAAAGGTAAATCCGGGGTCACGTCTCGGAGGCATCTGAGGGTTTAGAAAAGATGAGATATAAGAATAGAGGGGGTCTAAAGAGAAAACACTACCCATATGCACATGAGGCAAAACAAACAATTCACTTCAATCAACAAACAAAGGCATACAATCGATCTATCTATCGCAAAAGTGCTCGGACTACTATATTTACATGGTGGACTACTACTACTGATGAGGTGGTCTACTAGAAATATTCTACGGTCGTTGACTCCATGATATCTGCTCCAGCTTCATCAACATAGTCATCATCGCTACTATCTGCTTCCGAGTCGGTGCCGTCGATGATGATGTAGTCTTTCGGGCTAATTTCCTTGGGTTCTTCGTCTTCATCTACTGGCGTAGGGCCTTCCATAAATATTCCAATCTTCTTGATCAGGTCGTCATTCTTCTCCACCAATACTTCAATTTCTTCTTCATAATCTTCACGTGTAGCCTTGAGTTCTTCCTCCAGTTCCTTGATTCTAGTCTTTGCCTTCTTCATGTCTATCATGTCGGCGCACATCTGGTTCTCCTGTCGTCGAATGTGCTGGTTTAGCTCCTGGATAAAAGCTACGATTGATCTATCCTTCCTGGTGCTGATCATCTCCCAGTGTTCATCTCGGCACCCACAAATCTGGTAGATAGTATCCTGGAGATCCTTGCGGTAGACTTCTCCAATGCGTCCCATGGCGATGTGAGCTGCCATGCTCTTTCCTAGACTCCAAGTTGGTGCATCAAAAGAAAATTCTATGGGCTCAGCGACTGGCATGAACGTCCTTCCTGGAACTTGAACTTGAATCATCCAGCGCCCTTCTTCAGGTAAAGTGGCGTTGTAGGTTCCCGTGAAGCTTGGTACTCCTATATTCAGGTATCTAGTGACTTCCTTCAAGTGACGTCCAAAGGGTGTATCTTCATCCGGTTGCGTGAACTTGTTCCTTGCATCCGCCATCCTAAAGAATAGAAAAGATGAGAGGTCAGAAGAGAAGAGAGTGAAAAGTGATCTAGGTCTTGTGTTAGTGGTCGTGTCCTACAGTCAGCGTGTGCTCTGATACCATCTCTATAGCGACCAGACCTCAAACAGTCTGATCTCTGTGCTCCGGTGTCATCCCTGGATCAGTAATGCTGACACCACACAGTACTCGGAGGATTTATAACAGAGTAGCAATCACACACTTATTACATCGAGTGTCTCAAAAGAGAACTTATTACAATAAGTATGGCTTAAGGCCATCTAATAACGATAACAGCGGAAGGCTTGGAAGATAAGTGAGTCCATCAACTCCAACGGCATCACTGAGTATAGGACCATGACCTAAAAACTCCTTAATCATCGTCTGAAAAGTCTGCAACATTAACGTTGCAGCCCGAAACGGGTCAGCACATGGAATATGCTGGCAAGGTAACACATAGAGAGTAATGGAATGAAACAGCTATACTATATGCATATTTGGCTGGTGGAAAGCTCTATGGTTACAGTTTTGCGTAAAGCCAATTTTTCCCTACTTCAAAGGAATAAAATTTAATTACTATTATGGTAGTTGTTAAACATTGAGAATGGTTGACAGCATCCTCAATCCCAATTAAGCATCATCATTAAACATAACCCAACAAAATTAATTTAGAGTAACATGTTGAGATTCACATGAAAATCCAAGTACTAGATACTCAAGATGTCCATAACCGAGGACACGGCTAACCATGATTAGTTTATTACACTCTGCAGAGGTTTGCGCACTTTTCCCCACAAGACTTGATCGCCTCCGTTTGGTTTCTCGCACTACATGGTGTTTGAGAAGACGGATGACTGAGACATAGTCTTTCAGAAGCGCTAGCACCTTACGATCGGGTAGACCGTACCACCTACATCCCCTACATCTGCTAGTCTACCACTATAAGAGTTCGCACGACTTAGTCAACTATGCTAGATCCCATAATAGCTTGTGGCTGCACACGGAAGTTTCTAGTATGAATAGTCTCATGATCCCTTTGAGCCTGGGTGGCGGTCCAAAAGAAACAGGCAAGTCCTGGAATACCCAGGTGCCTCAATCCACCCAGATGTGTGTTTAAGTTGCCACCTTAGATAAACCATTAATTAACAATCTCACATCTGTCATGGATTTCACTCACCCAATCCACGTCTACTAGCATAGCATGGCATAATAAGCAAACGTAGAAGTAACTCCCAAAGGTTTGATAATAAACAGGTAATAGGTACTACCTCATCTACTTCCCATCCCACAATTTAATTAGATCCTAATCATGCAATGTGTGAGGATTGATCTAATGCAATAAAACAGGGTAGTTGAAAAGGTATGATCAAAGTGTTACTTGCCTTGCTGATGCTCCGCGAAACCTAACGATTCGAAGTAAAAGGCGGCACACTCCAGGTACTCTATGGCAGACAAACAAACAAGCATACAATAAGTACTCATCTAATGCACAGGTAAAACCCAAATAAGAGATCTAACAAGAATGTTCAACTTAAGAACTCCGGTTGGCAAAAGAATCAAATCGAACGAAACAACGAAAGACGAACGACGAAAGAAAACAACTTTGTTCTAGTAATATGGATCTAGGGCAAATTTTACAGTAACAAAAACTTGTTTAAGTTGGTTAAACGGATAGAGGGTTTCGAGACGATCCCTAGGCGCTTGAATCGCTTGATTCTGATAAACGAGCGAAAAGTTAAACTAAAACGAAAATCGGATCAGGAATCACGATTAGAAAATTGCGGATTTAATCCGAGAAAAAGAAAAACGACGAACGCCGATTTTTTTTCTCTTTTTTCGGCACGGAAAACGAGGCGCGGCGAACCTCGGGCGGCGGGATCATCGTTGGTGGCGGCGGCGGCTCCGGCGGTGCGCACGAATCGAGGCGGGGCTGATGGGCTGGGGCGGCTCGGGGCGACGCTATTTAAAGGCTGCCCCGAGGCGGTGTCCCGCTCGGGTACGGCCCGAAGTCGGTTCATTATTTTTTTTAATTATTCCGCTCGGAAGAAAAATAAAAAGAAATACTAAACGGACTCCAAAATTCCGAAATAAATTTTCACGGGCTTCTAAAATCAAGCCGCACAAGGTGAACATTTATTTGGGCCCTAAATGCAATTTTGAAAAACACACTTTTTTCCTAAATTCGAATAAAACACCAAAAAACTCCGAAATAAAATCTTATTTGATTTTTTTATTAAATCCTCAATATTTCTTTATTTTGGGAAAGTCATGTTATTCCCTGTCTCATATTTTTGTAATAGAAATAATTGATGATAAAATAAATAAAATCAAATGATCCTATTCTCAAAATTTGAGAGAACTCAAATATGAAAATAACGAAATCCCCAACTCTCTCCGTGGGTCATTGAGTTGTGTAGAATTTCTAGGATCAACCAAAATGCAAAAATAAAATATGATATGCATGATGATCTAATGTATAACATTCCAAATTAAAAATTTCGGATGTTACAATTTAGATGGCCGAGTCTTGATTGATGTTTGTGTTTGTCTGTTGGATTTAATGATTGATGATGTGTTGGACTATTGATTGATGTTGTGTTGTACTTTGTGTTCATTTTCAGATAATTACATGGTTGAGAGTCATGGCATATCAGGTCCTAGCCTTCCACCAAGCACTGAACCGTTCGAAATGTTTGAGGTTCCTCCGGATCCTTGTACTGAAACTGGAAAGAAAGTGAAGAAGCATATGCAGCCTCAAGAGCAGCAATATGGCTCCACTACACTAGGGTTCCCGATGAGCCAGATCGTGCTTCATGCAACTATTGTGGACAGACAGTGGGCGTCCATTCATCGAGGAATGGTATGTCTGGTATGAAGAACCGTGCTAAGATCTGTAAGAAGTATGCTATTGTCAAGTCGGGGAGTCGGGCGAATCAGACTGAACCGAGGTTCCAACTTAGTGCTGATGGTAGTACTGTCATTCTAGTTCCATGGCAATACAATGAGGAATAGGTAAGGGCATTGGATGATTGTTGTGGATGAGTTTCCATTCATTTTCTCTGAGAAGGAAGGGTTTAGGTATTTTATGATGAAAGCTTGTCCTAGATTCCATATTCCATCTAGGACTACAGTTTATAGAGATATTATGGCCCTCTATGCTGCAGAGAAACAAAAGCTAAAAAAATACTTCATGGATTCTCATCAAACAGTGAGCCTCACAACTGACACTTGGACCTCCGCTAAACTTCAAAATTACATGGTTCTTACTGCCCATTACATCGATATTGACTGGAAACTTAACAAGGAAATCATTAGCTTTGTCTTGATAGATAGTCACAAAGGGGAGCTATTGGGAAAGCACTTGATAAGTTAGTGATTGAGTGGGGAATTGAGACAGTGTGCAGTATTACGGTAGATAATGCATCATCAAATGATACTTGTTTACAATACATGAAGAGTTCTCTGAAAATCGGGGTGGGGCTGTTGCGAAAGGTTTATATCTTCACATGAGGTGTGTGGCTCATATTGTTAATCTTGTGGTTCAAGATGGGTTGAAGATAATGTCTCATCCTGTTCAACACATTCGAAATGCTGTCAAGTATGTGAGAAGCTCAACTGCAAGAATGAATAGCTTTAAAAAATGTGTCACAATCAGCAAGGTAACTAGCAAATGACGCCTCTCTCTTGATGTATGCACTAGATGGAACTCTAAATTTTTAATGTTGGAGACAACAGTGACATTTGAGAGGGCATTTGATCAACTTCGACTTCAAGATCCCTCTTATAAGGAAGATTTAGATTTGCTTGGGGTTGAAGGAGAAACAGGCCCTCCAACTCATGACGATTGGGTTTATGCTAGTGAGTTCAAATTGTTCCTCCAACACTTCTTTGTGCTGACAAATAAGGTTTCTGGCACTAAGTACGTCACTTCCAACACATTCTTTGAAGAGGTTGCTGCTATTAATTAGTTGCTAGATAAGTGGAGTGAACGTTTGATCTGTGGTGATGATGAAGTGTTCAAAAACATGGTTGTTAAGATGAAGGACAAATATGATAAGTATTGGGGTGATCCAGAGAAAATAAACAAATACATATTTATTGATGCTATTCTTGATCCTAGGTAAAAATCTTATATTCATTTGTTCATTCTTGTTATAATTCAATATATAGCTCCTGCCATTATGAGTCATGACATGCTAACTTTGATTGCTCTTTCTATGCAAGGACCAAGGAATCTGATTTGTTCAAGGATATGATCCAACGGACATATGGGGTGAGTAAAGGTAATAGGATATGGAGTTCTGCACACACTGCATTTGTGTCACTTTTCGGTGAATACAAAATATTATATGGCGTGAATGAATCAACACCACAACCTGCATCTAGTGATTGTGCTAGTGAGAGTTCAACACCACAAATAGACCCCATGCTTATGGGAGATTTATACAACAAGAGGATGAAGCTAACTACTGGTGATGGTAGTCGCAGAACTGAATTAGACAAGTACTAGCTGAAGATGTAGAAGAAAATAGTCCTAAATTCAAGGTTCTCAATTGGTGGAAATGCAACTGACCGCGCTTTCCTATTCTTTCAAGAATGGCTCGCGACATATTAGCAATTCCTATTTCAACTGTTGCTTCCGAATCAGCTTTTAGTACTAGTGGGTGTATTCTTGATGGCTTTGGAAGCTCCTTGACTCCGATGACACTCCAAGCCTTAATTTGTACACAAGATTGGATCCATGGTAAGCATATCAACATCGAGGCTGATCTAGTGGAGTTGTCTAAACTAGAAGAAGGTACTAATTATAGACACATAAACCATGAAGCACACCTTGCTATTACTGAGTACTAACCGTTATATTGTGTTTTTCATGTAGGGGTTCTAGATCTCCTAGCCTCAAGAGAGAATGAGGATCTCTTTATCATTGACTGGTGTGTCCTTGAAGCAACAAAGCTATTTTATTTTGGGTAATTAGGCTGATGGGAATCATTGAAGGTTGAAACTACTTTTGGTAATTAAGAGGCTAGCATGGTAGTTTAAGCCTGAAACAATCATGGTGAATATTTTGGTAAATAGTTGCCCTAGGGCAGCACTACAAAAACTGCAATTATGCACACGTTCTGTACTGAACTAGTGACTAATGTGTAAATCTTCTATATATGCTTGTGTACTAATTATGATATGCTAAGGTACACTATGTTGGTTCTGTTCTATGCGACTATGTGTGATGGGATGAATATGACCGCCCCGATGGATGAATGTTGATGCCTGATGGATAAATGTTGATGCTCTTTGCTCTGTACTAAGTTTGAACATGTACAACCCTGTGAGCTTGGTTGTCTACTTGTCTCGTATATGTGAACCTGTGATGGCCCTGCCCCTGATGGTTGAAGGGTGAATTGCTGATGCTATTTACACTCAAGTTTGATCATGTACAAAATATTTACTCATCAAAATATGTAACCAGAACTAAAAAATTGTTGCCTTATTTTCAAATTCGTGTCAACTTTGGTTATTTTGGTATGTACCGAAACCATACCAAGATATTTTGGTACATACCGAAACCGAACCATATTTTATTTTCAAACCGCATTTACCGAAGTATCAATACCGTACAAACCGATAACCGTATTTACCGAACCATGTAAACCAAATACCGAATAAACCGAATGCGTAGAGTGAGTAATATGCATACTTGCTGTTTTGAGCAGTTTGTCTTTTAAACTTGTTTCGTGTGTATGTGTTGAACTGTTGCTCTGTTTTGATCATGTCCTATATGAAACTTGCTTGGTTTTGCATGTAGTTTCATCATGTCATGCTGCATCCATTGTTTTGAGTGTTTGTGATTGTGTTTTGCTTGCATTTGCATCAATGCCATGTTTAACTTGTTTTGGTTATATCTTCTAGGTCGTAGCTCCGAATTAAATGAACTTTATATGTAACTTGACTAGAAAGACGTGTAGATCATCTTGGTGTATTTTAACTTGTTGTTTAACAACTTTAACATAATATTTTGTTCAGAACAGTACCAATTTCGAAATGACTTTCCAGAATTGTTATATGTTGTTTCCGGCCTCATTTAAACTTGCTTTGATGTGATGTTCTTGTTTGCTTCTTATATTGCCATGAGTAGCATCATATAGACTTTTCATGCATCATACTTGGGTGAGCATCATGCCATGTTATGTGTTGTGTGTTTACCATGTCGTTTGCTCCTTTCTAGTTATGCTTCTTCTCGATAGTTCCTTTTTTGTTGCGATCATGAGGATTCGTTTGACTATGCTTGGTTTGTCTACGCCCGTTCGTCTTCTTCATGGTCTAGTTCTTCTTCCTAGCGGGATTTCAGGCAAGATGACCGTCACCTTGGATCTCACTACTATCTTTGTTGTGCTAGTTGTCTCGATGCTATCGCTATGTTGTGTTACCTACCACTTGTTTATCAAGCCTCCCAAATTGACATGATAACCTCTAGCTTTTTCCACCATCCTAGCAAACTGTTGGTTGGCTATGTTACCGCTTTACTCAGCCCCTCTTATAGAGTTGCTAGTTGCAGGTGTAGTGCAAGTTGTTCCATGTTGGGACATGGATATCATGGGGTATCACAATATCTCTTATTTAATTAATGCATCTATATACTTGGTAAAGGGTGGAAGACTTAGCCTTTTGCTTGGTGTTTTGTTCCACTCTTGCCGCCTTAGTTTCCGTCATACTAGTGTTATGTTCCTTGATTTTGCGTCCCTAACATGGTAGGGGTTTATGGGCCCCCTCGATAGTTCGATTTGAATAAAAATCTTCCAGCAAGGGCCAACATTGGTTTTACCATTTACCTAATAACAACTAAAACTTACATAGGGACTTCCCGGGCCCCGGGGACTTAATTAACAACCACGGGCCAGTGCTCCTCATGAGTGTTGGTCCCCCTGTAAACCGCCGGTGACCGCCAGGGGCAACTCTGGATTTGGCCTACCGGAAGTTTGAACAATCCGATCATGGCCTGAGACGAGATACGCACGGCTACTATCAAGGTGTCGGCACGTGAGGAGGTCTTGCTGGTTTTGTTTTACCATTGTCGAAATGTCTTGTGCACTGGGATCCCGAGTTTGATCGAGTGTTCCAAGATGGAGGATTGTCTCCGCGGATCGTGCGCTTGTCATGGGCTAACTTGGGACACCCTTGCTGGGTTTAATCTTTCAAAAGCCGTGCCCGCGGTTATGTGGCAGATGGGAGTTTTTTAATATCCAGTTGTAGAGAACTTGACACCAGATTCAGATTAAAATACACCAACCACGTGCGTAACTGTGATCGTCTCTTTTTGAGTAAGGTCGAGAAGAGAACACGGTGGGGTTATGTTTAAAGGTAAGTAGTTCAGGATCACTTCTTGATCATTACTAGTTTGCGACTGTTTGCGTAGTTTCTCATCTTACTCATAAGTTAGCAACCATACAATGCTCAGTCGCTTGTTGCAACCTCACCACTTATTCATTCCATACCCATTAAGCTTTTGCTAGTCTTGATACCCATGGTAATGGGATTGCTGAGTCGTTGTGGCTCACAGATTACTACAACAACAGTTGCAGGTACAGGTAATGCGATGATCCAATGTGAGAGCAATGCTTGCTTGTTTTTGAGTCCCTCTGGTTCTTCTTTGTTCAGGGGATAGGTTCCTGGTCGGCAGCCTGGGCTAGCAGGGTGGATGTTCTACCTCTTAAGCACTTGCGTTGGTTTTCCCTTGAAGAGGAAAGGGTGGTGCAGCAAATTAGCGTAAGTATTTCCTCAGTTTTTGTGAACCAAGGTATCAATCCAGTAGGAGGCTACGCGCGAGTCCCTCGCACCTACACAAAACAAATAAATCCTCGCAACCAACGCAATAAGGGGTTGTCAATCCCTACATGGTCACTTACGAGAGTGAGATCTGATAGATATGATAAGATAATATTTTTGGTATTTTTATGATAAAGATGCAAAGTAAAATAAAAGCAATGAAAATAACTAAGTGTTGGAAGATTAATATGATAGAAGATAGACCCGGGGGGCATATGTTTCACTAGTGGATTCTCTCAAGAGCATAAGTATTTTACGGTGGGTGAACAAATTACTGTTGAGCAATTAACAAAATTGAGCATAGTTTATGAGAATATCTAGGTATGATCATGTATATAGGCATCATGTCCAAGACAAGTAGACCGACTCCTGCCTGCATCTACTACTATTACTCCACACATCGACCGCTATCCAGCATGCATCTAGAGTATTAAGTTCAAGAGAACAGAGTAACGCCTTAAGCAAGATGACATGATGTAGAGGGATAAACTCAAGCAATATGATGAAAACCCCATCTTGTTATCCTCGATGGCAACAATACAATACGTGCCTTGCTGCCCCTACTGTCACTAGGAAAGGACACCGCAATATTGAACCCAAAGCTAAGCACTTCTCCCATTGCAAGAAAGATCAATCTAGTAGACCAAACCAAACTGATAATTTGAAGAGACTTGCAAAGATAACCAATCATGCATAAAAGAATTCAGAGAAGATTCAAATATTGTTCATAGATAAACTTGATCATAAACCCACAATTCATCGGTCTCAACAAACACACCGCAAAAGAAGATTACATCGAATAGATCTCCACAAGAGAGGGGGAGAACTTTGTATTGAGATCCAAAAAGAGAGAAGAATCCATCTAGCTAATAACTATGGACCCGAAGGTCTGAGGTAAACTACTCACACTTCATCAGAGAGGCTGTGGTGTTGATGTAGAAGCTCTCCGTGATCGATGCCCCCTCCAGCAGAGCTCCGAAACAGGCCCCAAGATGGGATCTCGTGGATACAGAAAGTTACGGTGGTGGAATTAGGGTTTTGCCTCCGTATCTGATCGTTTGGGTGTACGTAGGTGTATATAGGAGGAAGGAGTACGTCGGTGGAGCAACATGGGGGCCACGAGGGTGGAGG
>NC_041382.1:640975707-641036705 GCF_002162155.2 Triticum dicoccoides
CTTCCTGTTAGTTGCTTGACGTAGGGTCCTAGTCTCCTGGATCTTGTTCGTTCCAAAAATCACGTTCCCGAAGGTTTCATTCCGTTTGGACTCCGTTTGATATTTTTTTCTTCGAAACCATAAAATAGGCAAAAAAACAGCAATTCTGGGATGGGCCTTTGGTTAGTAGGTTAGTCCCAAAAATAATATAGAAGTGTATAATAAAGCCCAATAATGTCCAAAACAGAAGATAATATAGCATGGAGCAATCAAAAATTATAGATACATTGGAGACGTATCAAGCATCCCCAAGCTTAATTCCTGCTCGTCCTCGAGTAGGTAAGTGATAAAAACAGAATTTTTGATGTGGAATGCTACTAGGCATAATTTCAATGTAATTATTCTTAATTGTGGTATGAATATTCAGATCCGAAAGATTCAAGATAAAAGTTTAATATTGACATAGAAATAATAATACTTCAAGCATACCAACTAAGCAATTATGTCTCTTCAAAATAACATGGCCAAAGAAAGTTATCCCTACAAAATCATATAGTCTGGCTATCCTCTATCTTCACCACACAAAGTATTTAAATCATGGACAACCCCGATGACAAGCCAAGCGATTGTTTCATACTTTTGACATTCTCAAACTTTTTCAATCTTCACACAATACATGAGCGTGAGCCATGGACATAGCACTTTAGGTGGAATAGAATGGTGGTTCTGGAGGAGACAAAAAGGGAGAAGATAGTCTCACATCAACTAGGCGTATCAATGGGCTATGGAGATGCCCATCAATAGATATCAATGTGAGTGAGTAGGGATTGCCATGCAACAGATGCACTAGAGCTATAAGTATATGAAAGCTCAATGATATGTTTATTTTCAATGAAATAATTGGCCATTTGGGACTGTTGGAACTTCCTCTAAGAGGACGAAAATTTACTTGGTCTAATATGCAGGACATGCCTCTTCTGGAACAGTTGGACTGGGTTTTTACTTCTGCAAGTTGGATTAACATTTATCCCATGACCCAACTGACCCCTTTGGCCAAGACTGCGTCTGATCATGTTCCTTGTCTGGTGACCATCAGTACAGCAATTCCAAAAGCACATATCTTCAGGTTTGAAAACTTTTGGATCCATCAGGCTGGTTTCATGGAGTGTGTTCAGGAGGTTTGGACTCGTCCCCCTCGTAAGACCCATATTTCGGCAATAATTGTTGACAAACTAAAGGCGTTGAGGTTTGCATTGAAGAAATGGCAGAAAGGTTTATCACATATTAAAAGGTTAATTGAGAAGTGTAACTGGGTAATTCTTTGGTTGGACAATCTTGAGGACAAGAGATCTCTGTCCAGGCCTGAGTTTAATTTCAGGAAAATCACAAAATTGCACCATGAACATCTGCTTCACATACAATATCTGTACTAGAGGAAGAGATGTACAATTAGGTACATCAAAGTGGGCGAGGAAAACTCTAAATTCTTTCAGGCCATGGCAACTGAGAGATATAGAAAAAACTCTATTGCTAGCTTGTTGTTGTCTGATGGATCAGTAATGTCAAACCATGAGGAAATGGCCAAAGAATTCTTGTCATCCTTCAAAAGCAGAATGGGCACAGTTAAGTCAATTTCTTTGGATGAAAACATATTGTCTCTAATACCTAGGGTCCAGGGTTTGGAGGTGCTCACATAACCGTTTGAATTAAAAGAAATTGAGCAGGTTATTAAGGACTTGCCTATTGATAAGCCACCTGGACCTGATGGCTTTAATGGGCTATTTTTTAAAAAGTGTTGGCATATAATTTCTGCTGATTTTATACAGCTGGTTAAGGAGTTTCATGCTGGAACAGTGCAGTTAGAAATTTGAATGATGCATACATTACCCTGATTCCAAAGAAGCAGACACCTGAGTGTGTGGGAGACTTTAGGCCAATTTCACTAACCTTTGTTGGTCTGAAGTTCCTTACAAAGCTTGCTGCTAACAGATTCCAACAGGAGATCACCAAATGTGTGCATAAAAATCAATATGGTTTCATAAAATCGAGAACAATCCAGGATTGTCTTGCTTGGACATTTGAGTATATCCATCAGTGCAATCAGTCTAAAAGGCCCATCCTTTTGCTTAAGTTACACTTTGAAAAGGCTTTTGATTCTATCCAGCATGAGGCTATCATAAAGATTTTAATTGCAAAAGGTTTTGTTGAACGATGGATTATTTGGATTAAGCAGTTGCTGTCTTCTGGCACTTCTTCTATCCTTCTGAATGGAGTTCCTGGTAATCACTTTAAATGCAAATGTGGAGTCAAGCAAGGGGACCCAATTTCTCCTTTGCTCTTTGTTATTGCGGCTGATCTCTTGCAGACATTGATTAATAATCTTCTTCACCAAGCTTTAATAAGCAGGCCTCTGCCTACCCATGATCCTGATTTCCCAGTGGTCCAATATGCTGATGACACACTGCTTTTCTTAAAGGCTGATAAAGATCAATTGGGGGCTCTGAAATCAGTTTTGCATTCCTTCTCACAGGCAACTGGACTTCAGATTAATTTCCATAAATCCTCCATGTATCCCATTAATGTAAGTGAACATGATGCTTCTGACCTTGCTGCCTATTTTGGTTGCAAATTAGGCAATATGCTTTTTACTTATCTGGGTCTGCCAGTGGGGACCACCAGGCCCAAAATTGTGGACCTTCTTCCCCTTGTGGATTGTATGGAGAGAAGATTGACAGCAAGTTCTTGGTTCTTGCCTCAAGGGAGCAGATTGCAATTAGTTAATTCTGTCATTTCTTCATTGCCTATCTTCTTCCTTTGCAGTTTGTCAATTCCTCAGGGTATTTTGAAACAATTGGAAAGAATCCAGAGGCAGTGTTTATGGAGGAAATATGGTCAGGAAAGGGGACATTCACTGGCAGCTTGGCCACTTGTTTGCAGGCCTAAGTCGAAGGGGGGCTTGGAATCTTAAACCTTGGTTTGCAGAATGATGCTCTCCTACTGAAACATCTCAATAAATTTTATAACAAGATGGATGTGCCCTGGGTGCAGTTAGTTTGGGATTCTTACTATTTTGAAAGGATTCCACATGATACTGTTCTTTGTGGCTCTTTTTGGTGGAAAGATGTCTGTAAGTTGATGGATAATTTCAGGGCAGTTACTTCGGTTGATGTTCATAGTGGAGATACGGTGCAGTTCTGGTCTGACTATTGGCAAATTGGAAACAATTCTATCCCTCTGTAAGATCGATTTCCTAGGCTATATTCTTTTTGTCTCCCCAAAAATCTCTCAGTCAAGGAAGTATTTGAGGCTAGTAGTTTCCAGGACCTTTTTTACTTGCCTCTTACTGAATAAGCTTTTCAGGAACTACAGCAGCTTTCTTATTTAATGGGGTCTTTCCATTTGGACAGTAACTCCCATGACCACTGGGGATGGAGGCATGGCAAAAAATCAGAATATACTACAAAAAGGTTTTATGATTTTGTCTATCAGCCAATGGTATCAAACCCCATTCTGGGGTGGATATGGAAAAGTTGTTGTACTATGTCGATCAAGATGTTTGCTTGGCTTGTTATAATGGACAGGGTTAACACCAAGGACATGATTCAGAGGAGGCATTGGAGGATTAATGAAGGACCAGAATGTGTTCTTTGCCCGACTGGAATACTGGAGGACAGAAATCACCTCTTTTTCCAGTGCAATTTTAGTGTTCGCGTGTGGAACTATCTGCAAATTGAATGGAAAGATTGTGATGATATGGTGGAAATTGCTCATCATGCTAGGAAGGATTTCAACAAGCCTTTCTTTGGGGAGGTGGTTTTCACGGCCTGGTGGAATATTTGGAAGATCAGGAATGATAGAGCTTTCAGGAACATTCAACCATCTTTCAGGGCATGGAGGAATGGCTTCATTCATGATCTTACTCTGCTCTCTCATCGAATCAAACGGAAATATAGAGACGCCCTTCTTAAGTGGATTGATTTTCTTCCTCCTTGAGGAGAGTTGCTTCTTTGTTTCTTTGTAATTAATAGGTATAGTGCACCCCTTCTCTGTATAGCCTTCTTTAGAGCCTTCCCTCTTTTCTTTTATTCTTTTATTTCTTTCCTCATCTTGAGGAAACCCTGTATGCCTTTTGCTTTATTAATAAAATGTTGTGGGGTGCAAGCCTTGCAGTCTTCATGGTCAAAAAAACAAAAGAAACTAAGTAGCTACGCATCCAACTCGCTTGCTCATGAAGACCTAGGGCATTTTAAGGAAGCCCATCATTGGAATATACAAGTCAAGTTCTATAATGTAAAGTTCCCACTAGTATATGAAAGTGACAACATAGGAGACTCTCTATCATGAAGATCATGGTGCTACTTTGAAGCACAAGTGTGGTAAAAGGATAGTAGCATTGTCCCTTCTCTCTTTTTCTCTCATTTTTTATTTGGGCCTTTTCTCTTTTTTTATGGCCTCTTTTTTTTCGTCCGGAGTCTCATCCCGACTTGTGGGGGAATCATAGTCTTCATCATCATTTCCTCACTTGGGACAATGCTCTAATAATGATGATCATCACAATTTTATTTACATACAACTCAACAATTACAACTTGATACTTAGAACAAAATATGACTCGGTGTACCGGGATATGCAATGAATCAAGAGTGACATGTATGAAAGAATTATGAACGGTGGCTTTTCCACAAATACAATGTCAACTACATGATCATGCAAAGCAATATGACAATGATGGAGCATGTCATAGTAAATGGAATGGTGGTAAGTTGCATGGCAATATATCTCGGAATGGCTATGGAAATGCCATGATAGGTAGGTATGGTGGCTGTTTTGAGGAAGGTATATGGCGGGTGTATGATACCGTCGAAAGGTGCGCGGTATTAGAGAGGCTAGCAATGGTGGAAGGGTGAGAGTGCGTATGATCCATGGACTCAACATTAGTCATAAAGAACTCATATACTTATTGCAAAAATCTACAAGTTATCAAAGCAAAGTATTACGCGCATGCTCCTAGGGGGATATATTGGTAGGAAAAGACCATCGCTCGTCCCCGACCGCCACTCATAAGGAAGACAATCAATAAATAAATCATGCTCCGACTTCATCACATAACGGTTCACCATACGTGCATGCTACGGGAAACACAAACTTTAACACAAGTATTTCTCAAATTCACAACTACTCAACTAGCATGACCCTAATGTCACCATCTCCATATCTCAAAACAATCATCAAGCATCAAACATCTCTTAGTATTCAACACACTCATAAGAGAATTTTATTATTAATCTTCTATACCTAGCATATTAGGATTATTTAAGGAAATTACCATGCTATTTAAGACTCTCAAAATAATCTAAGTGAAGCATGAGAGATCAATTATTTCTATAAAACAAATCCACCACCGTGCTCTAAAAGATATAAGTGAAGTACTAGAGCAAAACTATATAACTCAAAAGATATAAGTGAAGCACATAGAGTATTCTAATAATTTCCGAATCATGTGTGTCTCTCTCAAAAGGTGGGTACAGCAAAGATGATTGTGGTAAATTAAAAATCAAAGACTCAAATCATACAAGACGTTCCAAGCAGAACACATATCATGTGGTGAATAAAAATATAGCTCCAAGTAAAGTTACCGATAGAAGTAGACGAAAGAGGGGATGCCTTCCGGGGCATCCCCAAGCTTTGGCTTTTACGTGTCCTTAGATTATCTTGGGGGTGCCATGGGCATCCCCAAGATTAGGCTCTTGCCACTCCTTGTTCCATAATCCATCAAATCTTTACCCAAAACTTGAAAACTTCACAACACAAAACTTAAAGTAGAAAATCTCGTGAGCTCCGTCAGCGAAAGAAAACAAAAGACCACTTCAAGGTACTGTAATGAACTCATTCTTTATTTATATTGGTGTGAAACGTACTGTATTCCAACTTCTCTATGGTTTATAAACTATTTTACTAGCCATAGATTCATCAAAATAAGCAAACAACACACGAAAAACAGAATCTGTCAAAAACAGAACAGTCTGTAGTAATCTGTAGCTAACGCAAAATCTGGAACCCCAAAAAATCTAAAATAAATTGCTGGACGTGAGGAATGTATATATTAATCATCTTCAGAAAGAATTAACTAAATATCACTTTCCAAATAAAAATGGCAGCAGTTCTCGTGAGCGCTAACGTTTCTGTTTTTTACAACAAGATTAACAAGACTTTCCCCAAGTCTTCCCAACTGTTCTACTTGGCACAAACACTAATTAAACACAAAAAAACACAACCAAAATAGAGGATATATAAATTATTTATTACTAAACAGGAGCAAAAAGCAAGGAATAAAAATAAAGTTGGGTTGCCTCCCAACAAGCGCTATTGTTTAACGCCCCTAGCTAGGCATAAAAAGTAAGGATAGATCTAGGTATTGCCATCTTTGGTAGGCAATCCATAAGTGGATCTCATAATAGATTCATAAGGTAATTTAATTTTCTTTCTAGGAAAGTGTTCCATGCCTTTCCTTAGTGGAAATTTGAACCTAATATTTCCTTCCTTCATATTAATAATGGCACCAATCGTTCTAAGGAAAGGTCTACCAAGAATAATAGGACATGAAGGATTGCAATCTATGTCAAGAACAATAAAATCTACGGGCACATAGTTCCTATTTGCAACAATAAGAACATCATTAATTCTTCCCATAGATTTCTTAATAGTGGAATTCGCAAGGTGCAAGTTCAAAGAGCAATCATCAAAATCACGGAAACCTAACAAATCACAGAAAGTCTTTGGAATCATGGAAACACTAGCACCCAAATCACACAAAGCATAGCATTCATGATCTTTAATTTTAATTTTGATAGTTGGTTCCCACTCATCATAAAGTTTTCTAGGGATAGAAACTTCCAACTTAAGTTTTTCTTCATAAGATGGCATCAAAGCATCAATGATATGTTTGGTAAAATCTTTATTTTGACTATAAGCATGAGGAGAATTTAGCACGGATTGCAACAAGGAAATACAATCTATCAAAGAGCAATTACCATCATTAAATTCCTTGAAATCCAAAATAGTAGGTTCATTAACATCTAGAGTTTTGATCTCTTCAATCCCACTTTTAACAATTTTAGCATCAAGATCTAAAGACTCCGAATTCTTGGAACGCCATCTAGGTAAAGGTGGATCGTATTCAGTCCCATCATTATCAAGATTCATATTGCAAAACAAAGATTTAATAGGGGACACATCAATAACTTTTAGATCTTCATCTTTATTATCGTGGAGACTAGAAGAACACACTCTTATAAAGGAATCTTTCTTAGCACGCATCCTAGTGGTTCTTTCTTTGCACTCATAAATGGAAATTCTCTTGGCTTTGAGAGACTCATTGATATCATGCTTAGGTGTAATAGATCTAAGTTTCAAAGAATCAACATCAAGAGAAATTCTATCAACGTTCCTAGCCATCTCATCAATCTTAAGCAATTTTTCTTCAATCAAAGCATTGAAATTCTTTTGCGAAGTAATAAATTCTTTAATATTAGATTCAAAATCAGAGGGCATATTATTATAATATCCATAAGAATTGTTGTAGGAATTACCATAATTATTAGAGGAATTACTAGGGTACGGTCTAGGGTTAAAGTTTCCTCTATATGCGTTGTTACCAAAATTATTCCTGCCAACAAAATTCACATCCATAGATTTGTTATTATTCTCAATCAAAGTAGACAAAGGCATATCATTAGGATCAGAAGAAACACTCTTAGTAGCAAATAATTTCATAAGTTCATCCATCTTTCCACTCAAAACATTAATTTCTTCTATCGCATGCACTTTTTTATTAGTAGATCTTTCAGTGTGCCATTGATAATAATTAACCATAATATTATCTAGGAGTTTAGTAGCTTCTCCTAAAGTGATTTTCATAAAAGTGCCTCCCGCAGCCGAATCTAAAAGATTTCTAGAAGCAAATTTCGATCCGGCATAATTTTTTTGTATAATCATCCACAAAATTAAACCATGTGTTGGGCAATTACGTATCATTAATTTTATCCTCTCCCAAGCTTGTGCAACATGTTCATGATGAAGTTGCTTAAAATTCATTATATCGTTTCTAAGAGAGATGATCTTAGCGAGAGGAAAATACTTAGAGATAAAAGCATCTTTGCACTTATTCCAAGAATCAATACTATTTTAGGCAAAGACGAAAACCAAGCTTTAGCATGATCTCTAAGCGAAAAAGGAAATAGCTTAAATTTAACAATATCATTGTCCACATCTTTCTTCTTTTGCATATCACACAAATCAATGAAGCTATTTAGATGGGTAGCGGCATCTTCACTAGGAAGGCCGGAAAAAGGATCTTTCATGACAAGATTCAGCAAGGCAGCATTAATTTCACAAGATTCAGCATCGGTAAGAGGAGCAATCGGAGTGCTAATAAAATCATTGTTGTTGGTATTGGTAAATTCACACAATTTGGTGTTATCTTGAGCCATCGTGACAAGCAAGCAATCCAACACACAAGCAAACAAGAAACGGGCAAAAAGAGGCAAATAGAGAAAGAGAGGGAGGATAGAGACAGTGGCGGAGCTAGGATTCGAGTATAGGGGGGCCGAGTACGTATATTGATCGAATATTGTTGATAATTACTAGTTTCTTCTACTAAAATTGTTGATCATTGGGGGGGCAGGCCCCTGCTCGTCCCCCTGGCTCCGCCCCTGGATAGAGAGAGAGAGGGCGAATAAAACGGCAAGGGTGAAGTGGGGGAGAGGAAAACGAGAGGCAAATGGCAAATAATGTAATGCGGGAGATAAGGGTTTGTGATGGGTACTTGGTATGTTGACTTCTGCGTAGACCTCCCTGACAACGTCGCCAGAAATCCTTCTTGGTACCTCTTGAGCACTTGCGTTGGTTTTCCCTTGAAGAGGAAAGGGTGGTGCAGCAAAGTAGCGTAAGCATTTCCCTTAGTTTTTGAGAACCAAGGTATCAATCCAGTAGGAGGCTACACGCGAGTCCCTCGCACCTACACAAAACAAATAAATCCTCACAACCAACGCTATAAGGGGTTGTCAATCCCTACACGGTTACTTACGAGAGTGAGATCTGATAGATATGATAAGACAATATTTTTGGTATTTTTATGATAAAGACGCAAAGTAAAATAAAAGTAATAAAAATAACTAAGTGTTGGAAGATTAATATGATAGAAGATAGACCCGGGGGGCATAGATTTCACTAGTGGCTTCTCTCAAGAGCATAAGTATTTTACGGTGGGTGAACAAATTACTGTTGAGCAATTGACAGAATTGAGCATAGTTATGAGAATATCTAGGTATGATCATGTATATAGGCATCACGTCCAAGACAAGTAGACCGACTCCTGCCTGCATCTACTACTATTACTCCACACATCGACCGCTATCCAGCATGCATCTAGAGTATTAAGTTCAAGAGAACAGAGCAATGCTTTAAGCAAGATGACATGATGTAGAGGGATAAACTCAAGCAATATGATGAAAACCCCATCTTGTTATCCTCGATGGCAAAAATACAATACGTGCCTTGCTGCCCCTACTGTCACTGGGAAAGGACACCGCAAGATTGAACCCAAAGCTAAGCACTTCTCCCATTGCAAGAAAGATCAATCTAGTAGGCCAAACCAAACTAATAATTCGAAGAGACTTGCAAAGATAACCAATCATACATAAAAGAATTCAGAGAAGATTCAAATATTGTTCATAGATAAACTTGATCATAAACCCACAATTCATCGGTCTCAACAAACACATTGCAAAAGAAGATTACATCGAATATATCTCCACAAGAGAGGGGGAGAACTTTGTATTGAGATCCAAAAAGAGAGAAGAAGCCATCTAGCTAATAACTATGGACCCGAAGGTCTGAGGTAAACTACTCACACTTCATCGGAGAGGCTATGGTGTTGATGTAGAAGCCCTCCATGATCGATGCCCCCTCCGGCAGAGCTCCGAAACAAGCCCCAAGACGGGATCTCGTCGATACAGAAAGTTACGGCGGTGGAATTAGGGTTTTGGCTCCGTATCTGATCGTTTGGGGGTACATAGGTATATATAGGAGGAAGGAGTACATCGGTGGAGCAACAGGGGGCCCACGAGGGTGGAGGGCGCGCTTGGGGGGGGGGGGGTAGGCGCGCCCCCTACCTCGTGGCCTCCCTGTTAGTTGCTTGACGTAGGGTCCTAGTCTCCTGGATCTTGTTCGTTCCAAAAATCATGTTCCCGAAGGTTTCATTCCGTTTGGACTTCGTTTGATATTTTTTCCTCGAAACCCTAAAATAGGCAAAAAACAAACAATTCTGGGATAGGCCTTTGGTTAGTAGGTTAGTCCCAAAAATTATATAAAAGTGTATAATAAAGCCCAATAATGTCCAAAACAGAAGATAATATAGCATGAAGCAATCAAAAATTATAGATACGTTGGAGACGTAGCAGGATGTCGTTCTTCTTTTCCGTTTGATTTCATCCGTAGACGGATGCCTCTCTTCTGTATGATGTTTGATGTATTCATGTGGCATTGTATGCCTTTGTATGTATCCCCAACTATTATGTAATGGTATGATGTAATGATATCCTCCTTGCAAAAGCGTTTCAATATGTGGCTCTATCCTTGGTGGGACCTTCGAGTTCCTCTCGGATAGGATCGCATATTTGGTGTGACAAGTTGGTATCAGAGTCTTGACCGACCATAGGAGCCCCCCCTTGATTGATCGTAGTTTGGCCGTTGTCGAGTCTGGAAGAAAACTATTTTGGAGTCTAGTTATATCGGAGAGTAGGAATTCTTTTACTCCTCAACCCCTTCGTCGCTCTGGTGAGAAATCTTGACATAGGTGTTTTGACTTACTCCTCTTCCCCTTCAAACTTTATTTAGGATCATGCAGTTAGTTTTCCGATCATTGGGATGTCAGCTCTTTTCATCCGGCGCACTTCTCTTTGAGTCATTCGAACCTTGTTGTCTTTATTTTCCCACTCGCCCACCCTTTTTCTTCTCAGAGCCAGAGTCCTTAATCGAGTATCCATTCTACTCGTGCGAAGCTTTAGGATCCTTTCCTCAATTATTTCAACTGGTGAATCCTCATCTTGTTCATCATTGTTTGTCTCGTTTTCTTATCCGGTGGATCCAATTCATGTTTTTGGTGATACCCATATTCTTTTCCTTGCTCGTTTGCCTCTCGCCTTGTAATCATTTTGGAGTGCTGAAGTCATCTCAGAAGATTTGTGCTTGCGTTCAAGCTTAGTTGAGGTTGTCACCTCATTCAAGTCTCTCAATCGTTCGGGTGCATCATCTCTGTTCTTCAATCATTCCAACAGTGTTTCTTTTCAGTGGGCCCTAACCCACAGGTTTTCCCTAGGATCTTACCTGACTCTTCTATATTCCCAGAGTGATTCTAACATTCTTTTCCAAGTTCGACGTCACGATGAGTCCTCTTCAGCCGATTCTCTTCTTCGGAATTTCTCGTTCGTCTCCCCATCTTTTCATTTTCATCATCCCCTTTCTCTTCTGTTTCGTTCCTAATATCTCGGTACAAGATCTTCTGTTAGTGGCGGAGAGTTGTAACACCCCGAGACCGATGCGCCAGATGTCTTCCAGTTATTCACCGTTGTTAGCCATGTCATTCGCTTGCGTGTTGCACTTTGCCATGTCATCATGTGCATTGCATCCTCATGTTTTTCAAAACGTGCATTCGTTCGAGTCTCCCAGTTCTCTCTGTTGTCCGTTTTGAGTCCAACCACACTCGCACGCGCTCGTGGCACCTCCGATATATTATTTTATAAGTGGCATAAAAAAGTTCTCGGAATGGGGTGAAAGTTGGCGTGTGATCTTGTTATAGCGTAGGTAGGCCGCCTGCCGAATTTCGTCGCATTCAGAGTTCGTTTGATAGCCCAACCGCCATCTGTTGCGGCACCGTTGCCGGTTAATACGTCGGACATTTTTGGTCTCCGGAAACAGTCGCTGGGCCTCTCTCTCTTCTCTCCCGTAGCCCACGGCCTTCTACACACCCACAATCAGCCCACCTAAACCCCGTCCATTCCGGACCATCGGATCGCGATCGGAGGGCTCCGAAATGGCCTCAAACCCCCTCCAAACCCTAATCCTAGCCCCCTACTATAAACAGGCCCCTCCACTTGCAAATCGGGGCTAAACCTAGCCTAGCCCCTCCCCTAACCTACCACCATGCTGCCTCCTCCTCAAAATCAGCGCCGGCCACAAGCCCGCCGCCACTTGGCGTCGCTCCACTCGCCAGCCGCCACCCGCCATCGCCACCGGCCAACCCGGGCGCGCCATACGTCCCCCAGCCCCCTCCACCACCGCCGTCCCGCCTAGGCCCGACCGGGCACGCCTGAGCCCATCTAGGCCCGATCGCACAACGCCTCCCGCTCCCTCGCCCGCTCGCCTAGCTCACCGCACCTAGCCCGAGCGCTCGCGCCGCCTGTCAGCCTCACCACTGGCGAGCCACCAGGGGCCTCCGCCGCCCAACTGCCTTGCCGAACACTGCCACCCTGGGCCACCAATGCACCTCGCCTCACTGCCCGCCACCATGGGAGCCCAGCTCCGAGCTCCTCTGCGCCCCCACCACGCCTTCCTGTTGTCGCCTTGCCCGCCTCCAAGCAGATCTGGCCCCGCCGAACCGGGATCCACCGCCTCCACGTCGCCCGGCGACACCCCCCGCCGTCTCGCCAATGCATCGCCGGAGACCCTGCTGGCGTGGCCTCCATCGTCCGCGCATGCGCGCGGGCGCATGCGAAGCCGTGCCTTCGCACGTAGGCTGACCCTGCCCCGGCCCAACACGCCTCCAGGGCCCAGCCGACCTGCCTCCTCATAAACTGGGCCAAGCCCATGGTGAGCCTCTGTTTTCCTCGCACTGGGTGATGCATCGCTATATTGCGCTCACTCATTTTCCCCCCAGATTTGACTAAGTCCTTGAAATTCAACATCATCATGCATTATTGAAATTGCTATAATTTTGTCCTTGTTTACCTTATGGAGATTTGTAATATATGCAAATGATCTACCCTCTGTGCTCTTGATGATGGTTGTTGTTGCATTCATGTTAGGGATCATCTTCATGCCATAAACTCCGTTGCAAAAGTGCTTGTTGATGTTAAATGCTGAAAACTGATAAAACTTGCCATTTTGTCTTTTATATCTTTTTGTATGATTTTCTTTTGAGCAACTTGCCTACATGTTTAGAAGCACAATCATGTCATCTTTGCAATGGTGTGATCCATTCTTCATGACATGCACTGTAGTGACTTGAACAAGCTTTCCAAGTGGCCAACTCGTTGTTTGCTGTTTTCAGAGACTTAGTAATTTCTGTTAAGTCTGAATCTGTTATATTATGACGCCATGCATGATGCTACCATCAAATCTATGCGTAATGTGGAGATGTTCAGTACTCATGTTTTGAAGACCATGTCATGCTCTATCCATCCATGCCCTTGTTTGCATTTATAGCTTACTGTAGCTTGTTCTTTTCATGCTCTCAAATTGCTTGAAAATGTTTCTGTCAGTCTATTAACAGTAGGTTCCATTTTGCAAAGCTCATTGTAATTAATATATGCATCTTGTAAATTGTGACACTGGTTTAATTGGAAGTATGACATGACTATGACATGCTCATGACCTTTGCATAATTATTAAAATTTCTATGCTTGCTGTTGTATGCCTCCAAAGTCAGCACCATAATGTTATTTTTGCATTCCCAGATTTTCACTAAGTCTGAGAATCTGCTATTTCATGTTTGCATATTCTCTTGATGAATGCCAAGAACTTGTTGCTCCTATGTATATACCATGTTGCATTATTTGAGCTCCATGATATGTAATAGCATGCTATGCATTTTGATGCCATGTTCATGCACTGTAGCATACTTGTTTCATGCCTCCAACATGCCATCATATTAGTTCTGCTCATGTATATGCCTAGTTTTCTAAAGTCATTAATCTGTAAAAGAACTTTGCATTTTGCATTGATCATATTGGTTTAATCCTAATGCCTATGTACCTGAACCTTCATGATATTTGAAGCATGTAATCTGTACTTGAAATGCATATCAAGTTTGTGCTCATATGTTTCATGTAGCATGTTGTTTCCTGGCGTGTAATATGCCTACTTGCTGTTTTGAGCAGTTTGTCTTTTAAACTTGTTTCGTGTGTATGTGTTGAACCGTTTCTCTGTTTTGATCATGTCCTATATGAAACTTGCTTGGTTTTGCATGTAGTTTCATCATGTCATGCTGCATCCATTGTTTAGAGTGTTTGTGATTCTGTTTTGCTTGCATTTGCATCAATGCCATGTTTAACTTGTTTTGGTCATGTCTTCTAGGCCGTAGCTCCGAATTAAATGAACTTTATATGTAACTTGACTAGAAAGACATGTAGATCATCTTGGTGCATTTTAACTTGTTGTTTAACAACTTTAACATAATATTTTGTTCAGAACAGTACCAATTTCGAAATTTACATATGGGGACTTTTTGGAATTGTTATATGTTGTTTCCGGCCTCATTTAAACTTGCTTTGATGTGATGTTCTTGTTTGCTTCTTATATTGCCATGAGTAGCATCATATAGACTTTTCATGCATCATACTTGGGTGAGCATCATGCCATGTTATGTGTTGTGTGTTTACCATATTGTTTGCTCCTTTCCGGTTGTGCTTCTTCTCGATAGTTCATGTTTCATTGCGATCGTGAGGATTCGTTCGACTATGTTGGGTTCGTCTATGCCCGTTCGTATTCTTCATGGACACGTTCTTCTTCCTAGCGGGATTTCAGGTAAGATGACTGAGGGAGTCCTGGATTAGGGGGTATCCGGACAGCCGGATTATATCCTTTGGCCGGATTGTTGGACTATGAAGATACAAGATTGAAGACTTCGTCCCGTGTCCGGATGGGACTCTCCTTGGCGTGGAAGGCAAGCATGGCAATACGGATATGTAGATCTCCTTCCCTGTAACCGACTCTGTGTAACTCTAGCCCCCTCCGATGTCTATATAAACCAGAGGGTTTAGTCCGTAGGACAACATACAATCATACCATAGGCTAGCTTCTAGGGTTTAGCCTCTCCGATCTGGTGGTAGATCTACTCTTGTACTACTCATATTATCAAGAATAATCAAGCAGGGCATAGGGTTTTACCTCCATCAAGAGGGCCTGAACCTAGGTAAAACATCATGTCCCCTGCCTCCTGTTACCATCCGCCTTAGACGCACAGTTCGGGACCCCCTACCCGAGATCCGCCGGTTTTGACACCGACATTGGTGCTTTCATTGAGAGTTCCTCTGTGTCGTCACCGTTAGGCTTGATGGCTCCTTCGATCATCGAGAGCGATGCAGTCCAGGGTGAGACTTTTCTCCCCGGACAGATCTTTGTATTCGGCGGCTTCGCACTGCGGGCCAACTCGCTTGGCCATCTGGAACAGATCGAGAGTTACGCCCCTGGCCACCAGGTCAGGTTTGGAAGCTTAAACTACACGGCCGACATCCGCGGAGACTTGATCTTCGACGGATTCGAGCCCCTGCCGAGTGTGCCGCACGGTCACGATGAGCATCGGACAATGTTCAGGAGACCGCACCGGCAACCGCTCCGGCCCTTAATTCGGAGCCAATTGCGCCATCCATGGACGGGCAGATAGACCCCGCCACGGAGGCCGTATTCTCAGCAGCGAGTGAGCCGAGTATCGATCTTACCCTTCACGGGAGCCGTGACGCCGAACTACCGGATTCTTCCCCGGCCACGGACTCCGAACCGCCTGCGCCCGTGCCTATCGAATCCGACTGGGCGCCGATCATGGAGTTCTCTTTCAGCACTCGCCCTTCGGCGACATACTGAACTCATTAAGGTCTCTCTCCCTGTCAGGAGAGTCCTGGCTGAACTATGTTCGACAGGATTGGGATGCGGATGACGAAGAAATTCGCCGCCCACCCACCACCCACTTAGTATGCACTATCGACAATTTGACCGACATGCTCGACTTTGACTCCAAAGACATTGATGGTATGGACGACGATGCGGGACACGAAGAGGAACCACTGCCCACAGGGCACTGGACAGCCACCTCTTCATATGATATATACATGGTGGACACACCCAAAGAAGGCAATGGCGACGAGACAGTGGAGGATGACCCCTCCAAGAAGCAACCCAAGCGCCGACGTCAGCGACGCCGCTCTAAGTCTCGCCAAAGAAAAAGCGGTGACACCGGCACAGGAGATAATAGCACTCCGGACAGTGCCGAAGACGACAACAATCCCCTCCAGCAAGATTTAGAGCAGGAGGGTGGAGAAGCCAACCCTCCCGAGAGAGCGGCAGATGGAGAGGCTGAGGATGATAATTACATGCCTCCCTCCGAAGACGAGGCAAGCCTCGACGACGACGAATTTGTCGTGCCGGAGGATCCCACCGTGCAAGAGCGCTTCAAGCGCCGGCTTATAGCCATGACAAATAGCCTTAAGAAAAAGCAGCAGCAGCTTCAAGCTGATCAAGATTTGCTAGCTGAAAGATGGACTGAAGTCCTTGCGGCCGAGGAATATGAACTCGAACGCCCCTAGAAGAGTTACCCAAAGCGCAGGTTGCTACCCCGACTAGAGGAGGAAGCATTAAAACCTACATCTCCAGCATATGATGCGGCTGATCGGCCACCTCGTGGCCGCGACAGAGAGGCATTTCGGGCAAAAACTCAGTTCGCACCCTGACGCCACTCAAATAAAAATGACAAGGCATGAGGAAACACGCTAGACCTGGGAGACGTATTGGAGGACAAAGCAAAACACGCAAGATCGATCTACGGATCACGAGGGCGTGCCACTACGTGAGACGATAACCGTCACGCCGGATAGAGTAAAAGTAAATCCGGCGGGGCCGAACACGGCGGACAAGACTCATTCGAGCTACGTCGTGACATAGCCCACTACAGAGGCGCCGCACACCCCATATGCTTCACAAACGAAGTAATGGATCACCAAATCCCAGAGGTTTCAAACCTGTAAATATCGAATCATACGACAGCACAACAGATCCTGCGGTATGGATCGAGGACTTCCTCCTGCACATCCACATGGCCAACGGTGACGATCTACATGCCATCAAATACCTCCCACTCAAGCTCAAAGGACCAGCTCGGCATTGGCTCAACAGCTTGCCAGCAGAATCCATTGGCTGTTGGGAAGATCTGGAAGCCGCATTCCTCGACAACTTCCAGGGCACTTATGTGCGACCACCAGATGTCGATGACTTGAGCCATATAATTCAGCAGCCAAAGGAATCGGCCAGGCAATTCTGGACACGGTTCCTGACAAAGAAAAATCAAATCGTTGACTGTCCGTATGCAGAGGCCCTAGCAGCTTTTAAGCACAACATCCGCGACGAGTGGCTTGCCCGACACCTTGGCCAGGAAAAGCCGAAATCTATGGCAGCCCTCACGACACTCATGACCCGCTTTTGCGTGGGAGAAGATAGTTGGCTGGCTCGCAGCAATAACATATCAAAGAACCGCGGTACTTCAGATACCAAGGATAGTAATGGCAGGTCACGTCACAACAAACATAAGCGCCGCGTCAATAGCGACAATACCGAGGATACGACAGTCAATGCCAGATTCAGAGGCTCTAAACCCGGTCAGCGGAAAAAGCCATTCAAAAGAAGCACTCCGGGCCCGTCTAGTTTGGACCGTATACTCGATCGCTCATGCCAAATACATGGCACCCCTGACAAGCTAGCCAACCACACCAACAGGGAATGTTGGGTGTTCAAGCAGGCCGGCAAGTTAAACGCCGAAAAGAAAGATCGAAAGCTACGCCCCTGGCCATCAGGTCAGGTTTGGAAGCTTAAATTACACGGCCGATATCCGCGGAGACTTGATCTTTGATGGATTCGAGCCCCTACCTTGTGCGCCACGCGGTCATGATGAGTATGATTTAGCTCTACCATCGGACCGTATTCAGGAGATCGCACCGGCAGCCGCTCCGATCCTCAATTTGGAGCCAGTTGCGCCATCCATGAACGGGTGGATAGACCCCATCACGGAGGCCGTATCCTTAGCGGCGATCGAGCCGAATATCGACCTTACCCTTCACGAGAGCCGTGTTGCCAAACTGCCGGATCCTTCCCCGGCCATGGACTCCGAACCGCCTGCGCCCGGGCCTATCAAATCCGACTGGGCACCAATCATGGAGTTCACCTCCACGGATATCTTTCAGCACTCGCCCTTCGGCGACATACTGAATTCGTTAAAGTCTCTCTCCTTGTCAGGAGAGTCCTGGCCGAACTATGTCCGGCAGGATTGGGATGCGGATGACGAAGAAATTCTCCGCCCACCTACCACCCACTTAGTAGCCACTGTCGATGACTTAACCGACATGCTCAACTTCGACTCCGAAGACATCGACGGTACGGACGACGATGCAGGAGACGAACAGGAACCACTGCCCACAGGGCACTGGACGCCCACTTCATCACATGACGTATACATGGTGGACACACCAAAAGAAAACGACGGCGAGGAACGGAAGGACGCAACAAAGGGTTGTCCCCTCAAGAAGCATTCAAAGCGGCGGCATAAGCGCCGCCCCAAATCCCGCCTCGGCAGAAACAACGATCATATAGACCCAGCGTTAGAGCGGGGCGAACCATCGCGTGTCCACGGCAAATCAGAGAATCAAACCGAACAACCCGACTCTGTCAAATATAATAGTCCGGACGACATCACACCGGACAGACACCCAGAGCAACAGAATGCCCGTCAAAGGCTTGCTGCCACCGCGAGGATTCTAAAAAAGCAGAAGCAAAGGCTCAAGGCTGCGCAAGACATACCCAGAATCAGATGGAGTAAAGTACTCAACACAGCAGTGAAGTACGGCGGTAATCGCCCCACCAAGAGCTACCCGAAGCGGAAGTTGCTACCTGAATTCGATGAGGAGGCCTTAGATCCCCCGCAACCAAAAATTAAAACGGCCATCTGGCTGGATAGACGACCTCACGGCCAACATAGAGCGGCAAACAACACCGCACATAAGCCCATACACGATCCATGCGAGGGCTCGCATCAAAAGGATAGTGCAACCAGATCCATCTATGGACCATGCAAGCACGCTCCAGCATACGATGCAACACAACATACATCCGAACAACGCGGTACACCCAGATACAGGGGTGCCGCACACCCCCTATGTTTCACCGATGAGGTGCTGGACCATGAATTTCCAGAGGGATTCATACACGTAAACATAGAGGCATACGACGGAACAACAGACCCTAGGGTCTGGATTGAGGACTATATCCTCCATATCCATATGGCTCGAGGAGATGATCTCCACGCCATTAAGTATTTATCCCTCAAACTCAAAGGGCCAGCTCGGCACTGGCTTAAAAGCCTCCCCGAAAGCTCCATTGGAAGCTGGTAAGAGCTCGAAGACACTTTTCGGGCAAATTTTCAAGGGACTTATGTCCGACCTCCGGATGCGGACGATTTAAGTCATATAACTCAACAGCCCGGAGAGTCAGCTCGAAAGCTTTGGAACAGGCTTCTTACTAAAAAGAACCAAATAGTCAACTGTCCGGACGCCGAAGCCTTGGCAGCTTTTTAACACAGCGTCCGAGACGAATGGCTTGCCAGACACCTCGTCCAAGAAAAGCCGAGAACAATGGCAGCATTAACAAGCCTCATGACCCGCTTTTGCGCGGGCGAGGATAACTGGCTAGGCCGATGCAGCATCAGCGAGCCAAGTACATCCGAAGTTAGAGATGGAAAAGGGAAATCATGATGCAGCAAAAATAATAAGCGCCGGAATAAAGAAGACAGCCCGAAGAGCATGGCGGTAAACGCCGGATTCAGAAGCTCTCAGCCAGGTCAGCAAAAGCCGCCCTCTAAAGGCGCCAGAGATGAACTATCCAGCCTAAACAAAATTCTAGACCAAATATGTCAGATCCATAGCACCCCCGATAAACCTGCAAATCATACCCACAGAGAATGTTGGGTCTTCAAGCAGTCCGGCAAGCTCAACGCCGAACATAAGGGGCAGGATACACCAAGCGAAGACGAGGATGAGCCTCGCAAGCAAAGCACTGGGGAACAGAAGAAATTTCCACCAGAAGTCAAAACAGTAAACGTGTTACACGTGATAAAGGGGAGAAACAAAGCGGCACTCCCAGATAAATTTGCCCAAGGTCCTATCACCGCAGAGTTCTGCCACTGGCCGTCTCAATCGATCACCTTCGACCATCAGGATTACTCGGCAAGTATCCGGTGCGCAGGATGGGTTGCCTTGGTATTAGATCCAATAATTGGCGGATACCACTTCACACGAGTCCTGATGGATGGTGGAAGCAGTCTAAACCTGATATATCAAGACACAATCTGCAAAATGGGGATAGACCCAACGAAAATTTGCCACATCAATACTAACTTTAGAGGAGTAACGCCAGACCCAGGGGCTCATTGCACGGGCTCCCTGCTACTAGAGGTTATATTCGGCTTCTCCTACAACTTCCGTAGCGAAAATTTAACCTTCCACATTGCTCCGTTCCAAAGTGGCTATCAAGCACTACTTGGACGTGAAGCTTTCGCTCGCTTTAACGCAATACCGCATTATGCTTCCCTCACGCTTAAAATGCCCGGTCCACGTGGCATCATTACAGTAAATGGAAATATTGAGCGATCCCTGGGCGCAGAAGAGAGTGCGGCTGCCTTGGCAGCCGCACACTAAAACGGCCTCACCAACTAAAGCATTCGATAGGTCGCCAAGACCACAGACACGGTTAGACGAGTCCGGCACAGCTATATGTAATTCATACAGGTTTGATGACCACACGCCTATTACAAATACAAGGGGCTCAACGCGCGCAGACAAGTGGCAATTTTTACTCATCTTGATCTATACATGGTTTCTTTAAAACCTACCTTTTTGCACGACAACTTTTCACCTAAGTTCCTCTCTTTTACAGATGACCATCATGCTACACCCGTCCAGGATACGGCACAATGGAGACACAGGCGCAGACGTGCAACAGGGACCCGTTCAAAGGATTCTCTTTAGATTAAGACCCTGTGTCAACCTTTTTTACTGTCTCTTGTTGATACACATCCCTCGGATTCTCAGTACAATTGAGAAGGATGCTGACGTCTTGGCATGTGGCCACGCCAGAACAATGCACGTACCTGGACACTAGGGGCTTCTTACAAAGGGCACTATTTAGGCCCGGTTTACACCATAAAGACCGTATAACTTAGGGAGTGTTCGGTGTCGCGAGTTTGGCCTTATATGCATCAGCTCCGAATCATGTCTTTGGTCAAATGTTAGGTTTGCCCGGCTCCTGTGTTTTGCTGCCTTGCGTTCCGCTCTATCGGCTAAGGTGGCACCGGGAGAACTACTGCGATTGTGCCCTGGTTCATCTAGACGAGCACCTCAGTAGAGAAAGCCGAAACTGACTGTCATGATATAGCGCGAGACTGGTCAACCACTCGATGACCCATGGGAATCTTAGAATTCCTCCGCCTTAACGAAGGGCCATTTCCCGACCGAGCAAGTACGCACCCTGAATTCAGATGAGTGCGGAGCCACCAGGGGCTATATAGTAGCCCCACTGTCAAACTCCTATGGCTAGGTGAAAGTGTTAAAGCATTATAGTCCGATTGCCTAGTTCGCTGCGCCATCACCTCCTTATTAGGACCAAGACGTTGGATTAAGTGTGAATACGTGTCTTCTACAAACACCCCCGCATTATATGCGTGGGGGCTGAAGCCGACGACTTCAATCTTTCAGGTTATATACATATATACATAAACGGCCGCACATGAGGCATCACTATACTTTCGGGCACAAGTATCAATACAACCTTGATAAATTGAATAAAACATTGTTTTTACAATGGGAACACATGTCACTCAAACATAATATTCTTCGAGAACTAGGCCTCTATCAAACGAGCACCCTCAAGAACTTCTTCAAAATAGTGCTCGGCAGCCACTCGACCTATGGCCGAACCCTGCGCCGCAACAGCGGTAGCATCCATCTCCGCACAGTATGATTTGACATGGGCAAGGGCCATCCACGAGCCTTCTATGCACGCCGACCTCTTCATCACATTGATGCATGGCACCGCACCAAGGAACTGCTGCACTAAGCTAAAATAGTTGTTCGGCTTCGGCTTTTCCGGCCACAGATGATCTATGATGGACCTCATGGCGAGTCCACACAATCTATTGAGTTCGGCCCATTCGGCAAGCTGATCAGTTAGTGGAAGCGGATGCTCTGGAACGTTAAACTACGACCAGAATAGCTTGTCCACTTCACGATCTGTTTGATCTCGGAAGTATTCGGATGCATCGACAGCACTCGCCGTCAAATCCAGATATGTGTCTGCCGAACTCCACAGCCAATCCAAAGGGGCATACCACGGATCTGCGAACTTCCTTCACAGCAAAAAGGGCTTCCCAGCCACAATATCATCAGCTTCACGCAGCTCTTCCTTCTTTGCCCTCATGGCAGAGAGGGTGTCTTTGACCGCTATCGTGGCCTTTTCGAGGTTTGTCGCCTTCGCTCGGTTTTCTTCTTTGAGGAACTGGCAACGGTCGGCAGTGTCTTTTAACTTTACAACCATCTTGGCCATTTTCTCTTTGCTCTCGCAATGCGCAGCCTTCTCGGCTCTCAACTCTTCGGCCTCCTTCAAAGCAGTCACATTACTACTCCTTGCTTGTTCTTTGGCTCGGGCAAGTTCCGCCAGAAGGGTCTCCGCGGTGGCAGGTCCATCTGCAGTCACAACATATTAAAGATTCTGGCATCATGCTGCTCTTCCTATGTGACATTCACCAGAAAACATTACTTACCCTGTGCCTCGTCAAGCCGCTTGTTAACAAGCTCGATGTCGGCATCTGCCGCATCCAGTTGCCGCTTTAGTTAGGCAAACTCATTAGTCCGGCCAGCCACCGGAGCTTCCATCACCTGCACATAAAGCGGTATGGTTATTACCTGGGACTACGATCCTCTGTTTGCCGCCGTTCTCGACGACAACCAGAGTCTTAGGGGCTACTATCTACATAGGGCACACCTAAAAATGTGCGGTACCATCACAAATGTACATCATTTTACGTACCTCAAAGCCCGTCAGTAGACTCATAAAGGCGTCATGCAACCCGCTTTCGGCGGATGAAATCCTTTCCATCACCGTACCCATCAATGTACGGTGTTCTTCCGAGATGGTCGCCCGCCTTAGCAGATCCCTCAGTGCGTCCGACCGCATACCAGACGACGCCGGACTCTTTCGTTTGCTCTCTTCAAGAGCCGGATACTGGGGACTTCGGGTGACTATAGGATTATCTTCTGGCCTCACCGGATCCGGAGAGGCCCTCCGTGACGACACTTTAAGGTCGCCCGCTTCTTGAGCGGGGGAGTCCGAGGGAGGCGTTTCACTCTCCATCATCTCCAGAAGAAGGTCCCCTGAAGACGAGCTCCGTTGAGAAGGGCTAAGATCCGAACTGCAAGATAAATGCTTCGGTTATTTTCCTCGGAAGTAAGGTAGAATAACTTTACTGTTAAGTATTTTTTGATCACTTATGACTCGTTAGAGGGCTCATCCCCGCGCGGACTTTGTGCGGCAAAAGCTCCCTCCGAGGCATGACCCTCTGGTGGAGACTTCTTCTCCCGTTTGGAAGCCTTGGTTTCCGGATCTTTAGAGACAGTCCTCTTCCTTCCCCGAAGCGAGAGAAGGTCAGATTCTTCCCCTTGGTTATCCTCCTTCATGGAGGCGCTCATTCCCTTGGTTGGAATTGGTAGCGATGGGGGCCCGCTTTCGCCCTCATTATTCCCCCCTTTATCTTCCTTTGAGGGCTCCGGGCAAGGTGCTAGCACGAGCATCTTTTCCAGTACCGGATTGTCCAAACCCTCAGGAAGGGGGGCCGAACACCGAATCATCTTTGCCTTTGTTAGCCAGTCCTGGTCAAAGAGCGATTTCTCAAAATGACGTCATGATAAATGAAAGACGGTGTGTTCGGCTAGAGGATTACTTACTTGGTCGGCGGTACGGTTGCTGCTCAGGCCCACGTCCTTGGTAGTATCCGGACACTCTATTTGGGGTCCGAAGGATGATTTATACATCTCCTCGTGTGTCAGGCCGAGGAAATTATGAATAGTGCATGGTCCTTCTGGGTTGAACTCCCACATGCGGAGGGGCCGGCGTTTGCAAGGCTGGACTCGACGAACCAGCATGACTTGCACCACCGTAACCAGACTGAAATCTCCTTCGAAGAGATCTTGAATACGGCTCTGCAATATAGGCACGTCCTTGGCTGGACCCCAGCTCAGCCCTCTGCTAATCCATGACATCAGTTATGGTGGAGGGCCCGAGCGGAAAGCAGGGGCAGCCACCCACTTGGCACTTCTGGGAGCTGTGATGTAAAACCACTCCCGTTGCCATAATCCAGACACCTCTGGAAAGGAACCTTTTGGCCATGGAGCTCCAGCGATCTTGCTTATTAATGCGCCTCCGCACGCTACTTGCTGCCCCTCGACCATCTTCGGCTTCACGTCAAAGGTCTTGAGCCACAGGCCGAAGTGAGGGGTAATGCGGAGGAAGGCCTCACATATGACAATAAATGCCGAGATGTGGAGAAAGGAGTCTGGGGCTAGATTGTGGAAATCTAGCCCGTAATAGAACATCAAACCCCTAACGAAGGGATCTAGAGTGAGGCCTAGACCTCGGAGGAAGTGGGAGATGAACACAACGTTCTCGTTGGGTTCGAGAGTAGGGACGACCTGCCCTTGGGCAGGCAGCCGATGCGAAACCTTAGCGGTCAGGTATCTGGCCCCCCTCAACTTCTTGATATCCTCTTCCGTAACGGAGGAGGGCATCCACCGACCTTGAAGGCTAGATCCGGACATGATTGAAGGTCCGAAGCACCTGACCTAGGCTTTGGGTGTTGGAACTCGAGGCGGGGGAAGGATTCGATTGAGCACGGGAGGGAAAAAAGTAAAAGCCTTGTCCCTTTATAAAGAGGGTGAATATCAAGCGTCCTCCTAGCGGCCGTTTGGGACTTGCCTAAAATCTAGGAGTCCCAGGCACGGTTGGGTTACCCACGATCGTATTGATGAGAATCCCGTAATTAGGGGAACATGATCTCTGCTTTGACAAGACGTGTCAAGCAACTGCCTCGCGTTATGTGTGGAGCTGGTTGAAGAAACGGTTCGAATAATCACCGAGCCATGGCCTGATGTCATGTTGCCAAAACGTGTCAGCAGATTAGATTTGTGGAAATATTATTCTCTCTGCGGAGGTATGTGGAACTTGTTTTGCAGGGTCGGACACTATCCTTTTATTTAAAATCTTCTGTGATATATCCGGAGGAGGAACCCGCCTTGCAATGCCGAAGACAACACTGCGCGCAAGACTCATCGTCATTGAAGCCTGGTTCAGGGGCTACTGAGGGAGTCCTGGATTACGGGGTCTCCGGACAGCCGGACTATATCCTTTGGCCGGACTGTTGGACTATGAAGATACAAGATTGAAGACTTCCTCCCATGTCCGGATGGGACTCTACTTGGCGTGGAAGGCAAGCTAGGCAATACCGATATGTATATCTCCCCCTTTGTAACTGACCTTGTGTAACCCTAACCCTCTCTGGTGTCTATATAAACCGGAGGGTTTTTAGTCCGTACGACACAATAACATACAATCATACCATAGGCTAGCTTCTAGGGTTTAGCCTCTCCAATCTCGTGGTAGATCAACTCTTGTAATACCCATATCATCAAGAATAAATCAAGCAGGACGCAGGGTTTTACCTCCATCAAGAGGGCCCGAACCTGGGTAAAACATTGTGTCCCCTGCCTCATGTTACCATCCGCCTAAGACGCACAGTTCGGGACCCCCTACCGAGATCCACCGGTTTTGACACTGACAATGACCATCACCTTGGATCTCACTACTATCTTTGTTGTGCTAGTTATCTCGATGCTATCGCTATGTCGCGCTACCTACCACTTGTTTATCAAGCCTCCCAAATTGCCATGATAACCTCTAGCTTTTTCCACCATCCTAGCAAACTATTGCTAGTGGCAGGTTGTTCCATGTTGGGACATGGATATCATGGGGTATCACAATATCTCTTATTTAATTGATGCATCTATATACTTGGTAAAGGGTGGAAGACTTAGCCTTTTGCTTGGTGTTTTGCTCCACTCTTGCCGCCTTAGTTTCCGTCATACCAGTGTTATGTTCCTTGATTTTGCGTCCCTAACATGGTAGGGGTTTATGAGCCCCCCTCGATTGTTCGCTTTGAATAAAAATCTTCCAGCAAGGGCCAACATTGGTTTTACCATTTACCTAATAACAACTAAAACTTACACAGGGACTTCCCAGGCCCCGAGGACTTAATTAACAACCCCGGGCTAGTGCTCCTCATGAGTGTTGGTCCCCCTGTCAACCGCCGGTGACCGCCAGGGGCAACTCTAGATTTGGCCTACCGGAAGTTTGTACAATCTGATCGTGGCCTGAGACGAGATACGCATGATACGTCTCCAACGTATCTATAATTTTTGATTGCTCCATGCTATATTATTACTATTTGGGATGTTTATGGCCTTCATTATACACTTTTATATCATTTTTGGGACTAACCTATTAACCCAGAGCCCAGTGCCAGTTTTTGTTTTTACCTTGTTTTTGGGTTTCGAAGAAAAGGAAAATCAAACGGAGTCCAATTGACCTGAAACTTCACGGAACTCATTTTTGGAAGGAAAGAATCCCAGAAGACTTGAAGTGCACGTAAGGGAAGCTTCGAGGAGGCAACGAGGTAGGGGGGTGCGCCCACCACCCTAGGGCGCGCCCTCCACCCTCATGGGCCCCTCGCGGCCCCCCTGACGCACTTCTTCCACCTATATATCTCCATATACCCTAAAAACAACGGGGAGCACAATAGAACGGGAGTTCTGCCACTAGAAGCCTCCGTAGCCACTGAAAGCCAATCTAGACCCGTTCCGGCACCCTGCCGGAGGGGGAATCCCTCTCCGGTGGCCATCTTCACCATCCCGATGCTCTCCATGACGAGGAGGGAGTAGTTCTCCCTCGGGGCTGAGGGTATGTACCAATAGCTATGTGTTTGATCTCTCTCTCTCTCTCTCGTGTTCTTGAGGTGATACGATCTTGATGTATCACGAGCTTTGCTATTATAGTTGGATCTTATGATTTTTTCTTCCCCCCTCTACTCTCTTGTAATGTATTGAGTTTTCCCTTTGAAGTTATCTTATCGGATTGAGTCTTTAAAGTTTTGAGAACACTTGATGTATGTATTGCCGTGCATATCTGTGGTGACAATGGGATACCACGTGATTCACTTGATGTATGTTTTGGTGATCAACTTGCGGGTTCCACCCATGAACCTATGCATAGGGGTTGGCACACGTTTTCGTCATGATTCTCCAGTAGAAACTTTGGGGCACTCTTTGAGGTTCTATGTGTTGGTTGAATAGATGAATCTGAGATTGTGTGATGCATATCGTATAATCATACCCAGAGATACTTGAGGTGACATTGGAGTATCTAGGTGACATTAGGGTTTTGGTTGATTTGTGTCTTAAGGTGTTATTCTAGTACGAACTCTAGGGCTGTTTGTGACACTTATAGGAATAGCCCAACAGATTGATTGGAAAGAATAACTTTGAGGTGGTTTCGTGCCCTACCATAATCTCTTCGTTCGTTCTCCGCTATTAGTGACTTTGGGGTGACTCTTTGTTGCATGTTGAGGGATAGTTATGTGATCCGATTATGTTATTATTGTTGAGAGGACTTTCACTAGTGAAACTATGAACCCCAGGCCTTGTTTCAATGCATTGCAATACCATTTACACTCACTTTTATCATTAGTTACCTTGCTGTTTTTATATTTTCAGATTACAAAAACCATTATCTACCATCCATATACCACTTGTTTCACCATCTATTCGCCGAACTAGTGCACCTATACAATTTACCATTGTATTGGTGTGTTGGGGACACAAGAGACTCTTTGTTATTTGGTTGCAGGGTTGCTTGAGAGAGACCATCTTCATCCCATGCCTCCTATGGATTGATAAACCTTAGGTCATCCACTTGAGGGAAATTTGCTACTGTCCGACAAACCTCTGCACTTGGAGGCCCAACAACGTCTACAAGAAGAAGGTTGTGTAGTAGACATGAAGCTCTTTTCTGGCGCCGTTGCCGGGGAGGTTAGTGCTTGAAGGTATATCTTTAGATCTTGCAATCGAGTCTTTTAGTTTCTTGTTTTATCACTAGTTTAGTCTATAAAAGAAAACTATAAAAAATGGAATTGAGTCTACCTCATACGCTTCACCTTTTTAATATCTTTCGTGAGTATGATGGAAAGGATAACTGTGCTCAAGTGCTAGAAGAAGAAATCTATAAAATGTTTGGCACTAAATCTTTGAATGATGAGCATGATTGCAATGTTGTTAGTATGAATTCCTTGAATATCCATGATGCTAACTGATATGCAAAGCCACAAGCTTGGGGAAGCTATGTTTGATGAAGATGATATTTTTTCTCCCCCAAGTTTTGATGAGCAAATTTATGATGATGAAATCATGCCTCCTATTTATGATGATTATATTCATGAAAGTGGGTTTGGAGAGGTCATGACTTTATTTTGTGATGAATCCACTATTCCGGAAGAGGTTCCAATTGATTATGAGAACAAAGTTGCTATCTATGATGATTATTGTGATGACTTGTATGCTATAAAGAATAATGATATCCATGAAAATTGTCATCATGATTTTAGTTTTCAATTGGATTATGCCTCACATGATAATTATCTTGTTGAGTTTGCTCCCACTATTATTCATGAGAAGAATCTTGCTTATGTGGAGAGTAGTAAAATTGCTTGTAGATCCTGAAAAGAATGCTTTAGGTGCTGGTTATATTGTTGAATTCGTTCATGATGCTACTGAAAATTATTATGAGGGAGGAATATATGCTTGTAGGAATTGCAATAATATCAAGTTTCCTCTCTTGGTGCTTAAAATTTTGAAGTTATGCTTGTTTTACCTTCCTATGCAAGTTGATTGTTGTTCCCACAAGTTTTTGCTCACAAAATCCCTATGCATAGGAAGTGGGTTAGACTTAAATGTGCTAGTCATATTCTTCATGATGCTCTCTTTATGTTTCAATTCTTATCCTTTATGTGAGCATCATTGAAATCATCATGCCTAGCTAGGGGCGTTAAACGATAGCACTTGTTGGGAGGCAACCCAATTTTATTTTTGTTCCTTGCTTTTTGCTCCTGTTTAGTAATAAATAATTCATCTAGCCTCTGTTGAGATGAGGTTTTATTAGTGTTTGTGCCAAGTAGAACCTTTGGGAAGACTCGGGGAAAGTCTTTGCGATCTTGCTGTAAAAAACAGAAACTTTAGCGCTCACGAGAATTGCTGCCATTTTTTATTGGAGAGTGATATTTAGTTAATTCGTTTTTCATATTATTAATATATAAATTCCTCAGGTCCAGCAATTTATTTGAGAATTTTATAAGTTCCAGAAGTATACGTTTGATCCAGATTAATACAGACTGTTCTGTTTTTGACAGATTCTGTTTTTCATGTGTTGTTTACTTATTTTGATGAATCTATGGCTAGTAAAAGAGTTTATAAACCATAGAAAAGTTGGAAAAAAGTAGGTTTAACAACAATATAAATAAATAATGAGTTAATTACAGTACGTTGAAGTGGTGATTTATTTTCTTATACTAACGGAGCTTACGAGTTTTCTGTTAAGTTTTGTGTTGTGGAGTTTTCAAGTTTTGGGTAAGGATTCGATGGACTATGGAATAAGGAGTGGAAAGAGGATAAGCTTGGGGATTCCCAAGGCACCCCAAGGTAATATTCAAGGATAGCCAAGATCCTAAGCTTGGGGATACCCCGGAAGGCATCCCCTCTTTCGTCTTCGTTCATCGGTAACTTTACTTGGAGCTATATTTTTATTCACCACATGATATGTGTTTTGCTTGGAGCATCAATTTATTTTGTTAGGATTTGCTTGATGTTGTTTAGAACAATATTTTGCATCTTTTATTTCAATAAAAGTGGCATTTATAGCCTTTTCCATGCCTATTTTAGAAGTCCACATGTTGCTGTTTGAAAACAGAAAGTTTAGCGCTGTTGCAATAATTCCCTAGAAAAGTAAGAATGTGATAAAATGTTGAAACCTTTTGAATATTAAGCTCTGATAAATTTACTACAGTGGGGATTTTCTTTAATAATTTTTGGATCTAGAGAAGTATGGATGTTGCTGCATTCTTTACAGACTGTCCTGTTTAGGCAGATTGCTGTTATGTTTGCATTGTTTGCATATGTTTGATTCTTTTATGATTCTATTTGAGGATAGGACTATTAAATATGCAGAGGCATTTAGTATGCAATGTTGAATAATAATTTTAGTGATTTGCTACAGTAGAGTATGATAAGGTTTTGGCAATAGTTTATACTAACTTATCTCACGAGTCCTTGTTGATTTTTTGTGTGGATGAAGCTTTTGAGATTTAGGGAGATCGTGATATGATAGGAATTAAGGAGACACAAAAGCTCAAGCTTGGGGATGCCCAAAGCATCCCAAGATAATATTTCAATAAGTCTCAAGCATCTAAGCTTGGGGATGCCCGGTTGGCATCCCACCTTTCGTCTTCAACAACTATCGGTTAGTATCGGCCGATCCTAAGTTTTTGCTTATTCACATGATGTTTACCATTCTTAGAATGTCATTTTCTTTTGCTTTGATTGATGTTTGAATAAAATACCAAGATATGAAATTATTAAATGTTAGAGAGTCTTCACATAGCTAAATAATTATTTAACTACTCATTGATCTTCACTTATATCTTTCGGAGTAGTTTGTCATTGCTCTAGTGCTTCACTTATATCTTTTTAGAGCACGGTGGTGGTTTTATTTTGTAGAAATAGATGAACTCTCATGGTTCACTTATATCATTTTGAGAGTATTTAGAACAGCATGGTAGTTTGCTTTGGTTATGAAACTAGTCCTAATATGATGGGCATCCAAGAGGGATATAATAAAAACTTTCATATAGAGTGCATTGAATACCATGAGAAGTTTGATACTTGATGATTGTTTTGAGATATGAGGATGATAATATCAAAGTCATGCTAGTTGAGTAGTTGTGAATTTGAGAAATACTTGTGTTAAAGTTTGTGATTCCCGTAGCATGCACGTATGGTGAACCGTTATGTGATGAAGTCGGAGCATGATTTATTTATTGATTGTCTTCCTTATGAGTGGCGGTCGGGGACGAGCGATGGTCTTTTCCTACCAATCTATCCCCCTAGGAGCATGCGCGTAATACTTTGCTTTGATAACTTGTAGATTTTTGCAATAAGTATATGAGTTCTTTATGACTAATGTTGATTCCATGGATTATACACACTCTCACCCTTCCACCTTTGCTAGCCTCTCTAGTACCGCGCAACTATCGCCGGTACCATAAACCCACCATATATCTTCCTGAAAACAGCCACCATACCTACCTATTATGGCATTTCCATAGCCATTCCGAGATATATTGCCATGCAACTTTCCACCGTTCTGTTTATTATGACACGCTCCATCATTGTCATATTGCTGTGCATGATCATGTACTTTACATTGTATTTGTGGCAAAGCCACCGTTCATAATTCTTTCATACATGTCACTCATGAGTCATTGCACATCCCGGTACACTGCCGGAGGCATTCATATAGAGTCATATCTTGTTCTAAGTATCGAGTTGTAAGGAAATAAAAGTGTGATGATCATCATTATTAGAGCATTGTCCTAGTGAGGAAAGGATGATGGGGACTATGATTCCCCCACAAGTCGGGCTGAGACTCCAGACGAAAAAAAGAGGCTGGAGAAGCCCAAATAAAAAAAGAGAAAAGATGCCATAAAAAAGAGAAGGCCCAAATAAAAAAATATAAAAATAAAAAAATGAGAGAAAAAGAGAGAAGGGGCAATGCTACTATCCTTTTACCACACTTGTGCTTCAAAGTAGCACCATGATCTTCATGATAGAGAGTCTCCTATGTTGTCACTTTCATATACTAGTGGGAATCTTTCATTATAGAACTTGGCTTGTATATTCCAATGATGGGCTTCCTCAAAATGCTCTAGGTCTTCGTGAGCAAGCAAGTTGGATGCACACCCACTAGTTTATTTTGTTGAGCTTTCATACATTTATAGCTCTAGTGCATCCGTTGCATGGCAATCCCTACTCACTCACATTGATATCTATTAATGGGCATCTCCATAGCCCGTTGATATGCCTAGTTGATGTGAGACTATCTTCTCCCTTTTTGTCTTCTCCACAACCACCATTCTTTTCCACCTATAGTGCTATGTCCATGGCTCACGCTCATATATTGCGTGAAGATTGAAAAAGTTTGAGAACATCAAAAGTATGAAACAATTGCTTGGCTTGTCATCGGGGTTGTGCATGATTGAAATACGTTGTGTGGTGAAGATGGAGCATAGCTAGACTATATGATCTTGTAGGGATAGCTTTCTTTCGCCATGTTATTTTGAGAAGACATAATTGCTTAGTTAGTATGCTTGAAGTATTATTATTTTTATGTCAATATTAAACTTTTGTCTTGAATCTTATGGATCTAAATATTCTTGCCACAATAAAGAGAATTACATGGATAAATATGTTAGGTAGCATTCCGCATAAATTTTTTTCTTTTTATCATTTACCTACTCAAGGACGAGCAGGAATTAAGCTTGGGGATGCTGATACGTCTCCAACGTATCTATAATTTTTGATTGCTCCATGCTATATTATCTACTATTTTAGATGTTTATGGGCTTCATTATACACTTTTATATCATTTTTGGGACTAACCTATTAACCCAGAGCCCAGTGCCAGTTTCAGTTTTTACCTTGTTTTAGGGTTTCGAAGAAAAGGAAAATTAAACGGAGTCCAATTGACCTAAAACTTCATGGAACTCATTTTTGGAAGGAAAGAGGCCCAAAAGAGTTGAAGTGCACGTAAGGGAAGCTTCGAGGAGGCCACGAGGTAGGGGGCGCGCCCACCCCCCTAGGGCGCGCCCTCCACCCTCGTGGGCCCCTCGTGCGCCCCTCGTGGGCCCCCTGACGCACTTCTTCCACCTATATATCTCCATATACCCTAAAAACAACGGGGAGCACAATATATCGGGAGTTCCACCGCCAGAAGCCTCCGTAGCCACCGAAAGCCAATACAGACCCGTTCCGGCACCCTGCCGGAGGGGGAATCCCTCTCTGGTGGCCATCATCATCATCCCGGTGCTCTCCATGACGAGGAGGGAGTAGTTCTCCCTCGGGGCTGAGGGTATGTACCAGTAGCTATGTGTTTGATCTCTCTCTCTCTCGTGTTCTTGAGGTGATATGATCTTGATGTATCGCAAGCTTTGCTATTATAGTTGGATCTTATGATGTTTCTTACCCCCTCTACTCTCTTGTAATGGATTGAGTTTTCCCTTTGAAGTTATCTTATTGGATTGAGTCTTTAAAGATTTGAGAACACTTGATGTATGTCTTGTCATGCGTACTGTGGTGACAATGGGATACCACGTGATTCACTTGATGTATGTTTTGGTGATCAACTTGTGGGTTCCGCCCATGAAACTATGCATAGGGGTTGGCACACGTTTTCGTCATGATTATCTGGTAGAAACTTTGGGGCACTCTTTGAGGTTGTATGTGTTGGTTGAATAGATGAATCTGAGATTGTGTGATGCATATCGTATAATCATACCCACGGATACTTGAGGTGACATTGGAGTATCTAGGTGACAATAGGGTTTTGGTTGATTTGTGTCTTAAGGTGTTATTCTAGTACGAACTCTAGGGCTATTTGTGACACTTATAGGAATAGCCCAACGGATTGATTGGAAAGAATAACTTTGAGGTGGTTTTGTGCCCTACCATAATCTCTTCGTTCGTTCTCCGCTATTAGTGACTTTGGAGTGACTCTTTGTTGCATGTTGAGGGATAGTTATGTGATCCAATTATGTTATTATTGTTGAGAGGACTTGCACTAGTGAAAGTATGAACCCTAGGCCTTGTTTCAACGCATTGCAATAATGTTTACGCTCACTTTTATCATTAGTTACCTTGCTGTTTTTATATTTTCAGATTACAAAAACCATTATCTACCATCCATATACCACTTATTTCACCATCTCTTCGCGAACTAGTGCACCTATAAAATTTACCATTGTATTGGGTGTGTTGGGGACACAAGAGACTCTTTGTTATTTGGTTGCAGGGTTGCTTGAGAGAGACCATCTTCATCCTACGCCTCCTACGGATTGATAAACCTTAGGTCATCCACTTGAGGGAAATTTGCTACTGTCCTACAAACCTCTATACTTGGAGGCCCAATAACGTCTACAAGAAGAAGGTTGTGTAGTAGACATCAACGCATGGCTACTATCAAGGTGTCGGCACGTCGGGAGGTCTTGTTGGTTTTGTTTTACCATTGTTGAAATGTCTTGTGCACTGGGATCCCGAGTTTGATCGGGTGTTCCGAGATGGAGGATTGTCTCCGCGGATAGTTCGCTTGTCATGGGCTAAGTTGGGACACCCCTGCAGGGTTTAATCTTTCGAAAGTCGTGCCCGCGGTTATGTGGCAGGTGGGAGTTTTCTAATATCCAGTTGTAGAGAACTTGACACCAGATTCGGATTAAAATACACCAACCGCGTGTGTAACCGTGATCGTCTCTTTTCGAGTAAGGTCGAGAAGAGAACACGGTGGGGTTATGTTTGAAGGTAAGTAGTTCAGGATCACTTCCTGATCATTACTAGTTTCCGACTGTTTGCGTAGTTTCTCATCTTACTCTCTTACTCGTAAGTTAGCCACCATACAATGCTTAGTCGCTTGCTGCAACCTCACCACTTATCCATTCCATACCCATTAAGCTTTGATAGTCTTGATACCCATGGTAATGGGATTGCTGAGTCGTTGTGGCTCACAGATTACTACAACAATAGTTGCATGTACAGGTAATGCGATGATCCGACGTGAGAGTGATGCTTGCTTGTTTTCGAGTTCCTCTGCTTCTTCTTCGTTCAGGGGATAGGTTCCTGGTCGGCAGCCTGGGCTAGCAGGGTGGATGTCATTCTTGTTTTCCGTTTGATTTCATCCGTAGTCGGATGCCTCTCTTCTGTATGAGTGATGTATTCATGTGGCATTGTATGCCTTTGTATGTATCCCCAGCTATTATGTAATGGTACAATGTAATGATATCCACCTTGCAAAAGTGTTTCAATATGTGGCTCTATCCTTGGTGGGACCTTCGAGTTCCTCTCGGATAGGATCGCATATTGGGTGTGACAAGTTGGTATCAAAGTCTCGACTGACCATAGGATCCCCCCCTTGATTAATCGTAGTTTGGCCGTTGTCGAGTCTAGAAGAAAACTATTTTGGAGTCTAGTTATATCGGAGAGTAGGAATTCTTTTACTCCTCAACCCCTTCATTGCTCTGGTGAGAAATCTTGACGTAGGTGTTTTGACTTATTCATCTTCCCCTTCAAACATTAATTAGGGTCGTGCAGTTAGTTTGCCGATCGTTGTGATGTCAGCTCTTTTCATCCAGCACACTTCTCTTTGAGTCATTCGGACCTCGTTGTCTTTATTTTCCCACCGGCCCACCCATTTTCTTCTCGGAGCCAGAGTCCTTAATCGAGTATCCATCCTACTCGTGCGAAGCCTTAGCATCCTTTTCTCAATTATTTCAACTACTGAATCCTCATCTAATTCATCATTGTTCGTCTCGTTTTCTTATCCGGTGGATCCAATTCATGTTTTCGGTGATACCCATATTCTTTTCCTTGCTTGTTCGCCTCTCGCCTTGTAATCATTCCGGAGTGCTAAAGTCATCTCAGAATTTTGTGCTTGCATTCAAGCTAAGTTGAGGTTCTCACCTCATTCAAGTCTCTCAATCGTTCTAGTGCATCATCTCCGTTCTTCAATCATTCCAACGGTGTTTATTTTTAGTGGGCCCTAACCCACAGGTTTTCCCTAGGATCTTACCTGACTCTTCTATTTTCCCGGAGTGATTCTAAAATTCTTGTCCAAGTTCGACGTCATGATGAGTCCTCTTCAGCCGATTCTCTTCTTCGGAATTTCTCGTTCGTCTCCCTGTCTTTACATTTTGATCATCCCCTTTCTCTTCTGTTTCGTTCCTAAGATCTCAGGACGAGATCTTCTGTTAGTGGAGGAGAGTTGTAATGCCCCAAGACCGATGCGCCAGGTGTCTTCTAGTTATCCGCTGTTATTAGCCATGTCATTCGCTTGCGTGTTGCACTTTGCCATGTCATCATGTGCATTGCATCCTCATGTTTTACAAAACTTGCATTCATTCGGGTCTCCCAGTTCTCTCTGTTGTCCTTTCTGAGTCCAACCACACTCGCGCGCGCTCGGTGCACCTCCGATATATTATTTTAAAAGTGGCGTAAAAATGTTCTCGGAATGGGGTGAAAGTTGGCGTGTGGTCTTGTTATAGCGTAGGTAGGCCGACTGCCAAATTTCGTCGCATTCAGAGTCCGTTTGATAGCCCAACCGCCATCCGTAGCGGCACCGTTGCCGATTAATACGTCGGACATTTTCAGTCTCCGGAAACAGTCACCAGGCCTCTCCCTCTTCCCTCCAGTAGCCCACGGCCTTCTACACACCCACAATCAGCCCACCTACAGCCCACCTAAACCCCATCCACTCCGGACCGTCGGATCACGATCGGAGGGCTCCAAAACGGCCTCAAACCCCCTCCAAACCCGAATCCTAGCCCCCTACTATAAATATACCCCTCCCCTTCCAAATCTGGGCTAAACCTAGCCTAGCCCCTCCCCTAACCTACCTCCCAGCCGCCTCCTCCTCAAAATCAGCACCGGCCACAGACCCGCCGCCACTTGGCGCCGCTCCACTCGCCAGCCACCACCCGCCGTCGCCATTTGCCAATCTGGGCACGCCATGCGTCCCCCAGCCCCCTCCGCCGCCGCCGAACCGCCTAGGCCCGACCGGGGCCCGCCTAAGCCCATCTGGGCCCGAGCGCACACCGCCGCCCGTGTCCGCCTCCTGCTCCCTTGCCCGCTCGCCTGGCTCACCGCGCCTAGCCCGAGCGCCCGCGCCGCCCGTCAGCCTCACCGCTGGCGAGCCACCAAGGGCCTCCGCCGCCCATTTGCCTTGCCGAACACCGCCACCTCGTGCCACCACCGCACCTCGCCTTGCCGTCCGCCGCCATGGGAGCCCAACTTCGAGCTCCTCTGCGACCCCACCGCGCCTCCCCGTTGTCGCCTGGCCCGCCTCCGAGCAGATCTGGCCCCGCCGAACCAGAATCCACCGCCTCCACCTCGCCCGGCACCGCCCCTCGCTGTCTCGCCGCTGCATTGCCGGATGTCGTGGAATTGTCACGGTAGATGCCCTAGTGTGAGGACTTAGTCGTGAGGCCAACACATCTATGTGGTAGCTTGAGAGGGGTTGATCGGGACTAGAGACACAACACACAAGACAAGGATTTAGACAGCTTCGGGCCCCGGGAAACATCATCCGGTAATAGCCCTACATGTTGTTTGTGGCTAGGTCTCATTATGCTCATGGGGGAGACGCCGCATAAGCCGGCTCCCCTTTGTTGTGTCTAGCCTTAACGATTGTTTTCTGTCTTGTCCCTCTTGGGGTGCCCTGCCCCTCCTTATATAAGTTGAAGGGGCGGGTTACATGACTAGTCCTAGTAGGATTAGGATTACTCTATTACAAGTGGAGTCCTAGTCTTGCTTCCTTTGTAAGGGAATATTCCTTATGCTTTCCTCTTAAGCCGGCCCACCATAACATGAGCCGGCCTTCTGGGCCTTGGGCCTAGTCCTCTATATCACCCACCATCGGTGTCATCAGTGAGTCCCCGAGCTCATGAATCCGTCATACGAGTGAGTCACCAAGTGTCAGCCGGGTCTATGGTGAGACGCCAAGTCCGACCGGGTCATATTTCTGGCCGGGACATACCGCGGGGTATATCCCCGACATTAGCCCCCAGTTTAATTTGGATTTATCCATGTTAAACTGATCCTGCAACATAAACACAAGAACAAATTTGACAGATTGTGCTCCGGGTTAAATATTCTTTTAAGCCGGCACATGATCATCCTTAAGTCCTTGACATTTCCTCATGGATGCGTGTTCATGATCTCATAGCAAATCTCCTTTAGCAGATGTGTTCAAACATTACCAATGCAAAAAATCCGGGTACTTCTTCTGAAAAATCCGGGTCAATAGGCCAGCTTCATAATCAATTTGCTGACATTGGTTTCTTGTGGAGAAATTTTATAAGAAATAATCCATTTGAGTCGGTTTCCAGAGATCCGGCTTAATAAGCATATTGGACTCCAGATTCATCTGGTGATCCGCCGGTTTAAGGATATAGAGGCTGGCGAGTTATAATTGCCAAAACTGCCGGCTTGTAAATATTGACAGCACCGGGTCACAACTATTGCTCACACCAAGTTTGAAAGTGTACTTCCCTTATATTCATATCACTTGTAGCCCCCAAGTGCCGGGTCATTATGAAATAATGAGCAGGGACTTTGTAAATATGATCATGTAGACTTGAGCAGCAATGTGTTACCCCCAAGGGCCGGCTCAGTAAGATAATACTGAGTTGGGACTTTGTATATAATTCATTGATAATAAAATCATATGATGTAATCTCCACCATGGGGCTTGAACCCACGTCCATAAGTTTAAGAGCTTTGTTCTCTATCAACTGAGTAGTGGATCTTTCAACATAATGGATTAAGGCTTGTGTACCTTGAATTTTTGACAGGAGCAATTGGTAGCCCCCAAGGGCCGGCTCATTACAATGTGATGAGTCGGGTCTTCAATAAGTTGAGGAAAAAATGACTTTGCATTAGCCCCCAAGTGCCATGGTGCATGCTGGCAGTGACATGGGACTTGCATATTTGATGTAATCTCAATTTGAATAATGTAGCCCCCAAGTGCCGGGTCGTAAGACCGCAGCGACTCGGGACTATTCCTTCCATTGTAGAATAAATCATATCCATTGATAAAATAATAGCCATTGCGCCAAAGCGACGTTGAATACCTTATCTGTTGACAAGTAAATCCGAAGTTGAAATACCCGACGGCTCTTGGCCAATGGCGATTTAATACGCCTCCATTGTAAGCCGAAATTTTTATAACCCGGCGGCTTATAGCCTTTGAGAAAATCCAGAACGGATAATCATTTTAAAGCATCAATTATAATGATGAGCTTGAACTTAAGCATTTATATAAGTCATAGTTTTGCAAATCCTGCACAGAGTTTAAACAACATATGCCATGGCGACTTAACGTCAAAAGCCAGGGTGGGTAACAACCCAAACATAATATAGTCTTTATACAAGTATGGAAAAGACTAGAATTAAGGACATTCAAGCCTAAACATACTGGCAATTAATCGTCAAAAGCCAGGGTGGGTTATCAAACCTCACATATTTATATAATCAGGAAAACATACCTGTGGAATTGGCTCATGCTGCCGGCTTACATCGCCGTATCCAATAAGGGCAATAATCCAATGATTGATAAGCGCATGATTCGAATGGCGCAATCCAAAATACACCAGCGACTTAAAGTCCATAGCCAGGGCCGGTTTAAACATGATCATGTATAAACAATATCATACCTGTGATATTGAATCGTACTGCCGGCTTATGATACCTGTGCAGTAAGGATAACCCAATCTTTAGAAGCCAAAACTTCCAAATGTTTATGATTGTCATATGCTGGCGACTTATCGTCCAAAGCCAAGCCGGGTTAAATAGAAACCTCATATATATATGCCTCATGTATGAACAAAAAAGTCTCAAGACAAAACCAAATATTGTTTAAAAAACTTAAGCCAAATAGAGAAAAATTGAGGCTTCTGATTCGAATATGATCAGTAAACCGGACCAAAAAGGGTTAAGCTAGGATTCGAATATGATGATGAAGTCCCCTAGTGGTTTTGGCGTTGCGCCGATCAAGAGGGTACCGACAACTATGTTCTCTTTGGTTCGAATACGACCTATGTTTGAACAGGAAGCCCGCAAATGACCTTGAGAGTTTTTTAACGACTCTGATTCGAATACGATCAAAGTCGGACCCATAAGGGGTTAAGCTATGATTTGAATATGATCAAGAAGCCCCCTAGTGGGTTTGGCATTGTGCCGATCAAGAGGGTACCGACAACTATGTTCTCTTTGGTTCAAATACGACCTATGTTTGAACAGGAAGCCCCCAAATGATCATTGAAGCAGGGTACCTATGTTTGAGTTGTGCTTTGCAACAAACTCTCTTTGGTCCCTTTAATTTTTCTGAGAACTCGAACGTGTGAGTAATGAATTCTTCTTGAACCGGGCGTTGAGATGGATATTGAAAGCTTCAGAGCTTTGTGGGAGACATATTTCCCTTGAGCCGGATTTTAAACTGGAATTCTTCATTTTGAGCCGGAAATTTTCTGACGGCCTTTAAACTGGCAACATTTACTGAGTCATGTCCATGTAGCCCCCGAGTCTTCAAGACTACTCAAGGAGTTGGATTGAGACTCTCCATGCTTGACTATGATATAAACCGGTATGAGTGATTCATCAGCACAGTGACATAATAGTTCCTTTCGCAGTAGATAACTTGCCCTGCATTAAAGAACTTGCAAGCCAGTGTAATTGCTCTTTCAAAGAAAGCAATATGTAATATAAAAATATATTGGATGGATTTCACTTGATACGCCAGGTAGTAGTTATCCACCGCGGAGTTGATGATCACCACGGCGAAGCTGAAATCAATCACAGTTGACCCGACCGCGGGAGCAAACAGATGAGTCGGCCATGGCGTTGTAAGCCGGTGCGGACGGGCGAGTCAATCACAGGCGCGGTAAGCCGTCCGGATGGGTGAATCAGCCGCATTATGTTGATGTAGACCGGGCTGCAGAGGCCGCGGCTTGCGCACATCCGTCGATCAGTGTGGCACGGACGACCGCCAATGCAAAATAATACTGGTGCACGCTCCGTATGATGGGGAACGTAGCAGAAATTCAAAATTTTCCTATGTGTCACCAAGATCTATCTATGGAGAAACCAACAACAAGGGGAAGGAGAGTGCATCTACATACCCTTGTAGATCGCTAAGCGGAAGCGTTCAAGAGAACGGGGTTGATGGAGTCGTACTCGTCGTGATCCAAATCACCGATGATCCTAGCGCCGAACGGACGGCACCTCCGCGTTCAACACACGTACGGAGCAGCTACGTCTCCTCCTTCTTGATCCAGCAAGGGGGAAGGAGAGGTTGAGGAAGATGGCTCCAACAGCAGCACGACAGCGTGGTGGTGGTGAAGCTGCAGTACTCCGGCAGGGCTTCGCTAAGCGCTATGGAGGAGGAGGAGGTGTTGGAGAGGGAGAGGGAGGCACCAAAGGCAAGGGTGAGAGGTCCTCCCTTCCCCCACTATATATAGGGGGCCTAGGGGGAGGGGCGCCGGCCCTAGGAGATCCAATCTCCTAGGGGGCGGCGGCCAAGGGAGGAATCCCTCCTCCCCAAAGCACCTAGGAGGTGCCTTCCCCTTCTAGGACTCTTCCTTTAGGGTTTCCCCCACCCTAGGCGCATGGGCCCTAGGGGGAAGTGGCGCCCCAGCCCACTTTGGGCTGGATCCCTTCCCACTTCAGCAAATGGGGCCCTCCGGGATAGGTGGCCCCACCTGGTGGACCCCCGGGACCCTTCCGGTGGTCCTGGTACAATACCGGTGACCCTGAAACTTGTCCCGATGGCCGAAATAGCACTTCCTATATATAATTCTTTACCTCCGGACCATTCCGGAACTCCTCGTGATGTCCGGGATCTTATCCGGGACTCCGAACAACATTCGGGTTACTGCATATACATATCCCTACAACCCTAGCGTCACCGAACCTTAAGTGTGTAGACCCTACGGGTTCGGGTACCATGTAGACATGACCGAGACGTTCTCCGGTCAATAACCAACAGCGGGATCTGGATACCCATGTTGGCTCCCACATGTTCCACGATGATCTCATCGGATGAACCACGATGTCAAGGACTTAATCAATCCCGTATGCAATTCCCTTTGTCTATCGGTACGATACTTGCCCGAGATTCGATCGTTGGTATCCCGATACCTTGTTCAATCTCGTTACCGGCAAGTCTCTTTACTCGTTCTGTAACACATCATCCCGTGATCAACTCCTTGATCACATTGTGCACATTATGATGATGCCCTACCGAGTGGGCCCAGAGATACCTCTCCGTTTACACGGAGTGACAAATCCCAGTCTCGATTCGTGCCAACCCAATAGACACTTTCGGAGATACCTGTAGTGTACCTTTATAGCCACCCAGTTACGCTGTGACGTTTGGCACACCCAAAGCACTCCTACGGTATCCGGGAGTTGCACAATCTCATGGTCTAAGGAAATGATACTTGACATTAGAAAAGCTTTAGCATACGAACTACATGATCTTGTGCTAGGCTTAGGATTGGGTCTTTGTCCATCACATCATTCTCCTAATGATATGATCCCGTTATCAATGACATCCAATGTCCATGGTCAGGAAACCGTAACCATCTATTGATCAACGAGCTAGTCAACTAGAGGCTTACTAGGGACATGGTGTTGTCTATGTATCCGCACATGTATCTGAGTTTCCTATCAATACAATTCTAGCATGGAAAATAAACGATTATCATGAACAAGGAAATATAATAATAACTAATTTATTATTGCCTCTAGGGCATATTTCCAACAGTCTCCCACTTGCACTAGAGTCAATAATCCAGTTCACATTGATATGTGATTAACAATCAAGGTCACATCCCCATGTGACTAACACCCAAAGAGTCTACTAGAGTCAATAATCTAGTTCACATTACCATGTGATTAATACTCGATGAGTTCTGGGTTTGATCATGTTATGCTTGTGAGAGATGTTATAGTCAACGGATCTGAACCTTTTAGATCCGTGTGTGCTTTACAAATCTCTATGTCATCTCCTAGATGCAGCTACCACGTTCTATTTGGAGCTATTCCAAATAACTATTCTACTATACGAATCCAGTTTACTACTTAGAATAATCTGGATTAGTGTCAAAGTTTGCATCGGCATAACCCTTTACGATGAACTCTTTTACCACCTCCATAATCGAGAAAATTCCTTAGTCCACTAGTTACTAAGGATAACTTTGACCACTGTCCTGTGATCCATTCTTGGATCACTCTTGTACCCCTTGACTGACTCATGGCAAGGCACACTTCAGGTGTGGCACACAGCATAGCATACTGTAGAGAGCCTATGACAAAAGCATAGGGGACGACCTTCGTCCTTCCTCTTTCTTCTGCCGTGGTCGAGCTTTAAGTCTTAACTTCATACCTTACAACTCAGTCAAGAACTCCTTCTTCGACTGATCCATCTTGAACACCTTCAAGATCATGTCAAGGTATGTGCTCATTTGAAAGTACCATTAAGCGTTTTGATCTATCCTTATAGATCTTGATGCTCAATGTTCAAGTAGCTTAATCCAGGCTTTCCATTGAAAAACACTTTCCAAATAACCCTATATGCTTTCCAGAAATTCTACGTCATTTCTGATCAACAATATGTCAACAACATATATTCATCAGAAATTCTATAGTGCTCCCACTCACTTCTTTGGAAATACAAGTTTCTCATAAACTTTGTATACACCCAAAATCTTTGATCATCTCATCAAAGCATACATTCCAACTCTGAGATGCTTACTCCAGTCCCTAGAAGGATTGCTGGAGCTTTGCATACTTATTAGCATCTTTCAGGATTGACAAAACCTTCCGGTTGTATCACATACAACCTTTCCTCAAGAAAATCGTCGAGGAAACAATGTTTTGACATCCTATCTGCAAGATTTCATAAATAATGCAGTAATCGCTAATATAATTCCAACAGACTCTTAGCATCGCTACAAGTGAGAAAGTCTCATTGTAGTCAACTCCTTGAACTTGTCGGAAAACATCTTAACGACAAGTCGAGCTTTCTTAATGGTGATACTTACCATCATTGTCCGTCTTCCTTTTAAAATCCATCTGCACTAAACAACCTTACGACCATCGAGTTGTTCTGCCAAAGTCTACACTTTGTTTTCATACATGGATCCTATCTCGGATTTTATGGCGTCGAGCCATTTATCGGAATCCGGGCCCACCATCGCTTCTCTATAGCTCGTAGGTTCATTGTTGTCTAGCAACATGACTTCCAAGACAGGATCACGTACCACTCTGAAGTAGTACGCATCCTTGTCATCCCACGAGGTTTGGTAGTGACTTGATCTGAAGTTTCATGATCACTATCATAAGCTTCCACTTCAATTGGTGTAGGTGCCACAGGAACAACTCCCTGTGCCCTGTCACACACTATTTGAAGAGACGGTTCAATAACCTCATCAAGTCTCCACCATCCTCCCACTCAATTCTTTCGAGAGAAACTTTTCCTCAAGAAAGGACCCGATTCTAGAAACAATCCCTTATTGCTTTCGGATCTGAGACAGGAGGTATACCCAACTGTTTTGGGTGTCCTATGAAGATGCATTTATCCTCTTTGGGTTCGAGCTTATCAGCCTGAAACCTTTTCACATAAGCGTCGCAGCCCCAAACCTTTTAAGAAATGACAGCTTAGGTTTCTCTAAACCATAGTTCATACGGTGTCATCTCATCGGAATTACGTGGTGCCCTATTTAAAGTGAATGTGGTTGTCTCTAATGCCTAACCCATAAACTATTGTGGTAATTCGATAAGAGACATCATGGTATGCATCATATCCAATAGGGTGCAGTTATGATGTTCGGACACACCATCACGCTATGGTGTTCCAGGCTGTATTAGTTGTGAAACAATTTCCACAATGTCTTAATTATGTGCCAAACTCGTAATTCAGATATTCATCTCTATGATCATATCATAGATCTTTTATCCTCTTGTCACGACGATCTTTCAACTTCACCCTGAAATTACTTGAACCTTTCAATAATTCAGACTCGTGATTCATGAAGTAAATATACTCAATATCTACTCAAATCATCTGTGAAGTAAGAACATAACGATATCCACTACACGCCTCAGCACTCATTGGACTGCACACATCAAAATGTATTACTTCCAACAAGTTGCTTTCTGGTTCCATTTTACTGAAACCGAGGCTTTCAGTCATCTTGCCCATGTGGTATGATTTGCATGTCTCAAGTGATTCAAAATCAAGTGAGTCCAAACGGTCCATTTGCATGGAGTTTCTTCATGCATATACACCAATAGACATGGTTCGCATGCCTCAAACTTTTCAAAAACGAGTGAGTCCAAAGATCCATCAACATGGAGCTTCTTCATGCGTTTTATACCGATATGACTTAAGTGGCAGTGCCACAAGTAGGTGGTACTATCATTACTATCTTTTGGCATGAACATGTGTATCACTACGATCGAGATTCAATAAACCATTCATTTTAGGTCTAAGACCATTGAAGGTATTATTCAAATAAATAGAGTAACCATTATTCTCCTTAAATGAATAACCGTATTGCAATAGACATAATCCAATCATGTCTATGCTCAACGCAAACACCAAATAACAATTATTTAGGTTTTAATACCAATCTCGATGGTAGAGGGAGCGTACGATATTTGATCAACCTTGGAAATACTTCCAACACATATCGTCATCTCACCTTTTAGCTAGTCTCCGTTTATTCCGTAGCCTTTTATTTCGAGTTACTAACACTTAGCAACCGAACCGGTATCTAATACCCTGGTGCTACTAGGAGTACTAGTAAAGTACACATTAACACAATGTATATCCAATATACTTCTATCGACCTTGCCATCCTTCTCATCTACCAAGTATCTAGGGTAATTTTGCTCCAGTGGCTGTTCCCCTTATTACAGAAGCACTTAGTCTCGGATTTGGGTTCAACCTTGGGTTTCTTCACTAGAGCAGCAGCTGAATTGCCGTTTCATGAAGTATCCCTTCGTGCCCTTTCCCTTCTTGAAACTAGTGGTTTCACCAACCATCAACAATTGATGCTCCTTCTTGATTTCTACTTTTGTGGTGTCAAACATCGTGAATATCTCAAGGATCATTATATATGTCCCTGATATATTATAGTTCATCACGAAGCTCTAGCAGCTTGGTGGTAATGACTTTGGAGAAACATCACTTTCTCATCTGGAAGATCAACTCCCACTCGATTCAAATGATTGTTGTACTCAGACAATCTGAGCACAAGCTCAACAATTGAGCTTTTCTCCCTTAGTTTGTAGGCTAAGAAAATCGTCGGAGGTCTTATACCTCTTGACGTGGGCACGAGCCTGAAATCCCAATTTCAGCCCTCGAAACATCTCATAAGTTTCGCGACGTTTCAAAATGTCTTCGGTGCCTCAACTCTAAACCGTTTAACTGAACTATCACGTAGTTATCAAAATGTGTATGTCAGATGTTCGCAACATCCACAGACAACGTTCGAGGTTCAGCACACTGAGCGGTGCATCAAGGACATAAGCCTTCTATGAAGCAATGAGGACAATCCTCAGTTTACGGACCTAGTCCGCATAATTGCTACTATCAACTTTCAACTAAATTTCTCTAGGAACATAACTAAACAGTAGAACTGAAGCGCGAGCCACGACATAATTTGCGAAGACCTTTTGACTATGTTCAGGATAATTAAGTTCATCTTGTGAACTCCCGCTCAGATAGACATCCCTCTAGTCATCTAAGTGATTACATGATCCGAGTCAACTAGGCCGTGTCCGATCATCACGTGAAACGGACTAGTCATCATCGGTGAACATCTTCATGTTGATCGTATCTACCATACGACTCATGCTCGACCTTTCGGTCTCTTGTGTTCCGAGGCCATGTCTGTACATGCTAGGCTCGTCAAGTCAACCTAAGTGTTTTGCGTGTGTAAATCTGTCTTACACCCGTTGTATGTGAACGTTAGAATCTATCACACCCGATCATCATGTGGTGCTTCGAAACAACGAACTGTCGCAACGGTGCACAGTTAGGGGGAATACTTTCTTGAAATTTTAATGAGGGATCATCTTATTTACTACAGTCGTTCTAAGTAAACAAGATGCATAAACATGATAAACATCACATGCAATCAAATAGTGACATGATATGGCCAATATCATATTGCTCCTTTTGATCTTCATCTTCGGGGCTCCATGATCATCATCGTCACCGGCATGACACCATGATCTCCATCATCATGATCTCCATCATCGTGTCTCCATGAAGTTGCCTCACCAACTATTACTTCTACTACTACAGCTAATGGTTAGCAATAAAGTAAAGTAATTACATGACGTTTATGTTGACACGCGGGTCATAAATAAATTAAGACAACTCCTATGGCTCCTGCCGGTTGTCATACTCATCGACATGCAAGTCGTGATTCCTATTACAAGAACATGATCAATCTCATACATCACATATATCATTCATCACATCCTTTTGGCCATATCACATCACATAGCATACCCTGCAAAAACAAGTTAGACGTCCTCTAATTGTTGTTTGCATGTTTTACGTGGCTGCTATGGGTTTCTAGCAAGAACGTTTCTTACCTACGCAAAGACCACAACGTGATATGCCAATTGCTATTTACCCTTCATAAGGACCCTTTTCATCGAATCCGATCCGACTAAAGTGGGAGAGACAGACACCCGCCAGCCACCTTATGCAACTAGTGCATGTCAGTCGGTGGAACCGGTCTCACGTAAGCGTACGTGTAAGGTTGGTCCGGGCCGCTTCATCCCACAATGCCGCCGAATCAAGATTGGACTATTAACGGTAAGCATATTGAACAAAATCAAAGCCCACAACTACTTTGTGTTCTACTCGTGCATAGTAACTACGCATAGACCTAGCTCATGATGCCACTGATGGGGAACGTAGCAGAAATTCAAAATTTTCCTACGTGTCACCAAGATCTATCTATGGAGAAACAAGCAACGAGGGGAAGGAGAGTGCATCTACATACCCTTGTAGATTGCTAAGCGGAAGCGTTCAAGAGAACGGGGTTGATGGAGTCGTACTCATCGTGATCCAAATCACCGATGATCCTAGCGCCAAACGGGCGGCACCTCCGCGTTCAACACACGTACGGAGCAGCGACGTCTCCTCCTTCTTGATCCATCAAGGGGGAAGGAGAGGTTGAGGAAGATGGCTCCAACAGCAGCACGACGGCGTGGTGGTGGTGAAGCTGCAGTACTCCGGCAGGGCTTCGCTAAGCGCTATGGAGGAGGAGGAGGTGTTGGAGAGGGAGAGGGAGGCACCAAAGGCAAGGGTGAGAGGTCCTCCCTTCCCCCCACTATATATAGGGGGCCTAGGGGGGCGCCGGCCCTAGGAGATCCAATCTCCTAGGGGGGGCGGCGGCCAAGGGAGGAATCCCTCCTCCCCAAGGCACCTAGGAGGTCCCTTCCCCTTCTAGGACTCTTCCTTTAGGGTTTCCCCCACCCTAGGCACATGGGCCCTAGGGGGAAGTGGCGCCCCAGCCCACTTTGGGCTGGATCCCTTCCCACTTCAGCCCATGGGGCCCTCCGGGATAGGTGGCCCCACCCGGTGGACCCCCGAGACCCTTCCGGTGGTCCCGGTACAATACCGGTGACCCCGAAACTTGTCCCGATGGCCGAAATAGCACTTCCTATATATAATTCTTTACCTCCGGACCATTCCGGAACTCCTCGTGATGTCCGGGATCTCATCGGGGACTCCGAACAACATTCGGGTTACTGCATATACATATCCCTACAACCCTAGCGTCACCGAACCTTAAGTGTGTAGACCCTATGGGTTTGGAAACCATGTAGACATGACCGAGACGTTCTCCAGTCAATAACCAACAGCGGGATCTGGATACCCATGTTGGCTCCCACATGTTCCACGATGATCTCATCGGATGAACCACGATGTCAAGGACTTAATCAATCCCGTATGCAATTCCCTTTGTCTATCGGTACGATACTTGCCCGAGATTCGATCATTGGTATCCCGATACCTTGTTCAATCTCGTTACCGGCAAGTCTCTTTACTCGTTCCGTAAAACATCATCCCGTGATCAACTCCTTGATCACATTGTGCACATTATGATGATGCCCTACCGAGTGGGCCCAGAGATACCTCTCCGTTTACACGGAGTGACAAATCCCAGTCTCGATTCGTGCGAACCCAACAGACACTTTCGGAGATACCTGTAGTGTACCTTTATAGCCACCCAGTTACGTTGTGACATTTGGCACACCCAAAGCACTCCTACGGTATCCGGGAGTTGCACAATCTCATGGTCTAAGGAAATGATACTTGACATTAGAAAAGCTTTAGCATACGAACTACATGATCTTGTGCTAGGCTTAGGATTGGGTCTTTGTCCATCACATCATCCTCCTAATGATGTGATCCCGTTATCAATGACATCCAATGTCCATGATCAGGAAACCATAACCATCTATTGATCAACGAGCTAGTCAACTAGAGGCTTACTAGGGACATGGTGTTGTCTATGTATCCACACATGTATCTGAGTTTCCTATCAATACAATTCTAGCATGGATAATAAACGATTATCATGAACAAGGAAATATAATAATAACTAATTTATTATTGCCTCTAGGGCATATTTCCAACACCGTATCCATGGTATAAAGTCACTTTTGTCATAAATAATTGTCCTGCATAAAATACTACAAGATAAAGTAACTGTTCACAGACAGATTATTGTTACAGGGGAAATAGATAGGATGGGTATCACCTGATGTTTTGTTAGGTGAACGTGCACACTGGCGTTCAACAATGTTGGATTAGTTCATCTCCTCTGGCTGCCTCTTTTTTATCTAGGAAACCATGCCATGCAACGCTGGATAATTGTTGAGCGCTCGCTGAAACTATCTCCTTGAATGTACGACCAACACTCCCAGTTAGAGATTGAACCGTGTGTGAAGGTACTGGAAGTGCATGGAAACTGAATAGTATATGCATGTGATTAGCACTCCGGCCGCATAATCCATGCATGTAGAAGTTTTCTCCTTATCCTTTATTTGCTTCTGCCTTCCCTTCTCTGAAAAAATAACAAGTTAAGGCGGTGCAGTGCATCACGGCGGCTCGCGGCAGGCGGGTCAGAAGTGCGGGAAAGCAGGAACTTACAGCGGCAGATCTATTGAGGAGGGTCGCTGCTGTTTCTCTGGATCGATTCAGGTTGATGCAGCGGCCTAGACGATGACGCCGGTGCGCTCTGTTGTGGCGGCAGAACTCGAGTAGAGGAAGGGTGCAAGAGGTGGAAGATGATGGAAAGGGGGAGAATGAAGAAAGACCAGTCGTGACTATTTATAAGGAAAGTCTCGTAAGTGGGTGCGAAAACGAGGAGGCCAAAAACATGGTTATCCAGCTACAAGGACGCCTCGATTCTCAGGATGGTTATTAAGATAAAGATCCGTTGAGATATATTGGACAAAGTACAAATTAAAGACAGATGACGTCATGGTGGGTTACCACAAATCCAAAGGATGACATCATGGCGGGTTATAAAACTTATGTACAAACGAAGAGACGGAAGAGCAGAAGAGTTTTTCTAAGTGTTAAAGATTGACATGAACCAGTTCAAATCAATCTGGGGCCTAACGTTGGGGATATAACTATTAGGTATGACCTGCTCAGGAAGGCCGGGTTATACATGTGGCGAGTCAAGATATGAAGCCCGAGATGACACGTGAAGATGGCAGTTCAAATAAGGGCCCAAGCCCAAAGGCGACTCAAGGCCCATAGAGATAAACTGCCATATGTATGTAACTTGTGTTGCAAGGCAGGGATAGACATAGACCGATCCAGACATTGTTTATGAGCCGACCGGGACTCTGAGAGCCGTTGGGCATCAACCTCTGTATATAAAGGGATGACCCGGCGGTGGTTCAGGGCAAGTAAAATTAGATCGAGAGCTAGGTCAAGCGATTTCGCTCTCTGGTAATCGAGACATAAGCAATCCCACTCAAAACAAGTAGAAAGCCTTTATCCACCTTGAAGGGACCAGCACACGGTGGATTTGAGTTCTTGAAGGGCAGCTTCGAAGGGCTCAAGGGATACGCTGTGGGCCAGATGACCAAGAGTCATCGCGGCAAGCTCTACATCGATGATGCAGGCTGGGGCCCCGATGTCGGCTCAATTGAGTATGGGTATCGGGTCCCCTTCGGTGGAATCCACATCTTCATAGGCAAGATCGGCGAGCCGGGTCCTGAGCCGGACATCTGCACCGACCTCGTCGAGACGGCTCAGCATGCGAGACCCGCCCGAGCTCAGCCTGCCATGAAGCGTGCCTTCGTGGGGTGCATCCACGGAGGGGAACTTTCTGAAGGATCTGTGTCTGGCGGTGAGACATCCATCTATTCTGATGGTGAGTCGTCCATAGGTGAGACAAATTCATTGTATCAATTGCAATATGGCGGGCTTGGGGGCTGTTCCGATGGCAGTAGTATTCCGTACCTCCTTGAGCCGCCGAGCAGAGTTGGGATCTTCATGGCGGCAACAATAACCTCCGGGTCAGTGGCAGCCGGGGCAGGAGGCCCTGTGCGCCCGCCGGCTCAGGTGCTGATGGATCTCATGGATAAGATGATAGCTCTATTAACCGCCATGGTTAAGCCGGTGGATCAAGCTCAACATGATGTGGAAGTGGCGCAGTTAAAATAGGATATAGTGCAGGCTAAAGAAGACCTGGCGGCGGAAGACGTCAGGATGACCGCAGAGCGGGCGGTTCTAGATGCTCAGGCTCAGCAGAGTCAGTCGCAGGCTTTCCAGCTCACGTTGGATCAGAACGCGTCAAATGAGGTCATGAGGAGGAGGTACCAGAAGACTCAATCCCGCCTGCCTTCGGTTTATGATCCTCGAAATCTCTTCCGTACACCCGATGCATGGCCCAGTAACCCGCCGGAGGTAAACCGGGTCGTAACACCTGGGGCTGGGACGCCGATTCAGCCGCGTGTAATGGAACCTCCTCGGATGAATACTGCTCCACCTTATTATGTACCAATGATACGTCTCCAACGTATCTATAATTTTTGATTGTTCCATGCTATTATATTATCAACTTTGGATGTTTATGGGCTTTATTATACACTTTTATATTATTTTTGGGACTAACCTATTAACCTAGAGCCCAGTGCCAGTTTCTGTTTTTTCCTTGTTTTAGAGTATCGCAGAAAAGAAAAATCAAACGGAGTCCAATTGACCCGAAACTTCATGGAACTTATTTTTGAAAGGAAAGCAACCCGGGAGACTTGGAGTCAACGTAAGGGAAGCAACGAGGAAGCCACAAGGTAGGGGGCACGCCCACCCCCCTGGGCACGCCCTCCACCCTCGTGGGCCCCTAGTGGCTCCCCTAACATACTTCTTCCGCCTATATATCTCAATATACCCTAAAACGATTGGGGAACACAATAGATCGGGAGTTCTGCCACCAGAAGCCTCCATAGCCACCGAAAGCCAATCTAGACCCGTTCCGGCACCCTGCCGGAGGGGGAATCCCTCTCCCGTGGCCATCTTCATCATCCCGGTGCTCTCCATGACAAGGAGGGAGTAGTTCTCCCTCGGGGCTGAGGGTATGTACCAGTAGCTATGTGTTTGATCTCTCTCTCTCTCTCTCTCTCTCTCTCGTGTTCTTGAGGTGGTACGATCTTGATGTATCGCGAGCTTTGCTATTATATTTGGATCCTATGATGTTTTCTCCCCCCTCTACTCTCTTGTAATGAATTGAGTATCCCCTTTGAAGTTATCTTATCAGATTGAGTCTTTAAGGATTTGAGAACACTTGATATATGTCTTGCGTGGGATACCCATGGTAACAATGGGGTATTCTATTGATCCACTTGATGTATGTTTTGGTGATCAACTTGCGGGTTCCACCCATGAATCTATGCATAGGGGTTGGCACACGTTTTCGTCTTGACTCTCCGGTAGAAACTTTGGGGCACTCTTTGAGGTCCTATGTGTTGGTTGAATAGATGAATCTGAGATTGTGTGATGCATATCGTATAATCATACACACGGATACTTGAGGTGACATTGGAGTATCTAGGTGACATTAGGGTTTTGGTTGATTTGTGTCTTAAGGTGTTATTCTAGTACGAACTCTAGGGCTGTTTGTGACACTTATAGGAATAGCCTAACGGATTGATTGGAAAGAATAACTTTGAGGTGGTTTCGTACCCTACCACAATTTCTTCGTTTGTTCTCCGCTATTAGTGACTTTTGAGTGACTCTTTATTGCATGTTGAGGGATAGTTATGTGATCCAATTGTGTTATTATTGTTGAGGGAACTTGCACTAGTGAAAGTATGAACCCTAGGCCTTGTTTCAACGCATTGCAATACCGTTTACGCTCACTTTTACCATTAGTTACCTTGCTGTTTTTATATTTTCAGATTACAAAAACCTATATCTACTATCCATATACGACTTGTATCGCCATCTCTTCGCCGAACTAGTGCACCTATACAATTTACCATTGTATTGGGTGTGTTGGGGACACAAGAGACTCTTTGTTATTTGGTTGCAGGGTTGCTTGAGAGAGACCATATTCATCCTACGCCTCCTACGGATTGATAAACCTTAGGTCATCCACTAGATGGAAATTTGCTACTGTCCAACAAACCTATGCACTTGGAGGCCCAACAACGTCTACAAGAAGAAGGTTGTGTAGTAGACAACAACCAACACCACCAGGTCATTATTCTAACCCTTTGGAGAACATGATTGCGGCGGCGGCACGATTGGCGACTCTCCCGGTGGAGGTCGACTCTTTGACAGCGATTGAAACTCAGAGGGTTAGAGAACTTCTTCAGAAGGCTTTGGCGCAGCAGGAGGCATACTCGTATAGCCGAGACAGGATTCATTCGACCCCTCGCCCAAGCCGGAGCCCGAGTTATAGCAGGCACATGGATTCAACGGCAGTTTCAAGCAACGCCCGGCGCCGTGACTAGCCGTGCGGGTACGACCCGACGCATGATGGAGCTCATAACTTAGTTGATCAGGACAGGATACGTCAAGAGGCTGAGTGGGCGGCACAGCAGGTGGCTGAGCAGGCGGTCAGCGAGCGGCTTACCAGTCTTTTCCGGTTTATCCGACGACTTCTATTGAGGCAGGCGTGACCACTAGGACCGGAGGTGTCCCTTGTCTGGTGCCGGCTCTGCGTAATGAGCGTTTGCCCAAGGATTTCAAGGGGCCTCGAAAGGTGCCTAATTACACGGCTGACTTACAGCCAGAGGCATGGATTGAAAGCTATGAGATGGCCATGGAGCTATTGGAAGTCAGTGACACTGCGATGGACAAATACTTCACCATGATGTTGGATGGGACGGCCCGCACTTGGATGAAGGGGCTGCCACCTAATTCCATCAGGTCATGGGCAGAGTTAAAGCCCCGGTTTATTCAGAACTTCAAAGATATGTGCAAGCAGCCCATGTCTATTGTGGATTTGACTAATTGCAAGCAAGAGGAGGGTGAGTCCACGACCCATTGGGTGCGCCGGGTCAAAGCCATAATCCATTCCTTTGATAAGATGGATGCCGGTTCTGCAGTCTTAATGTTGGAGAAAAATTGCCGTTTTATGCCTCTGAAGATGAAGCTGGGGCGGCTCAAGCGTGATTGTAATGACATGGGCCAGCTGATGGCGGCTCTAGTCAAATACGCCAACTCTGATAGTACCAAGGATCCCGAGTCTGATGATAAGAAGACAGGGAAGGGAAAGAAGAACGGTAACGCCAAGGGTCCTCAGCATAACCCAACGAATCAAGGAGGTAATAATAAACGTAAGGCTGATGGTAGCTTGGAGTTTGTGGCTAACACCAATGCGCATGGCAACAATCAACGACATAAGGGGAGACCACCTCCTCGGTCCGGCGGGTCAAGCCCCACGCTTGAGCAGTTGCTAAATGAGCCCTGTCCAAGGCGCGGTACTCCACATAAACCGGCCACTCACCTATGGAAGGACTGTATGATCATGAAGGCTTTCAAGAATTCCAACATGTTCGACGGTAATCTTGGGCCGGGCGGCGGCTCAGGTGGCGGCGGCTTTCATGGCCCAGGCGGCGGTTCAAATTCCAATTTTCAAGGCTCTCAAGGTAATCAAGGTGGTTATAATCACCAATCTGGACAAGGAGGTCAGCAGCAGCAACAAGGTGGATATCAGAGTAATCCAAAGCAGCTGAATAGTGGTCAATATCATGTGTTTACCACCAGTTTGTGCAAACGGGATCAGAAGCTTCATAAGAGGGCTGTGAACGCTGTTGAGCCGGCAGTTCCTCGTTATTTCAGATGGTGTGAGCAGCCTATTCTGTGGAGTAGGGAAGATCATCCTCCCTGGGTTGACAATCCGGGTCACTTGGCCTTGGTGGTGGCACCTCAGGTTGGTGGATATAATTTCACTAAGGTGCTCATGGATGGAGGCAGTAGCATCAATATCCTTTATTATGAGACTTTTTGTCGCATGGGGTTGACCGATAAAAATCTCAAGATTTCCAACACTGTTTTTCACGGGGTGGTCCCTGGTAAGTGGGCGTACCAGTGGGTAAGACTGAACTGGAAGTGGCCTTTGGAGATGAGCATGATTCTAGGGCTGAGAAATTAACTTTTGAGGTGGTCAAAATCAAGAGCCCGTATCACACCCTGTTTGGACGGCTGGCTTATGCCAAGTTCATGGCACGACCGTGTTATGTTTATCTGCAGCTCAAGATGCCGGGTCATAAGGGCACCATCACAGTGCATGGGAGTCGGAAGATAGCCTTGGAATGTGAGGAAGGCGATGCTGCTTACGCTGAATCTGTTTGTGCAACAGAAGAGTTGAAGTTCTACAAGGACAATGTTGACCAGGCGGACATGACATCTTTGAAGAAGCCAACCACAAAGCATGAGCCGGTGATGAAGTTTAAGTCGGCCGATGACACCATGCTTGTTAATTTTGTTCCAGATGACTCATCCAAGCAGTTCAGTATCAGTGCTAATCTGGATCAGAAATAAGAAAGCGCGCTCATCGAGTTCATCCGTGAGAACCGGGACATCTTTGCATGGAAACCTTCTGACATGCTGGCTGTACCGAGAGCTCGCTGAGCACACTCTCAATATTGATCCAAAATTTAAACCGGTCAAGCAGTTTCTTCGGCGGTTCAATGAGGAGAGGCGTATAAGGCCATTGGTGAGGAAGTGACCCGGCTCTTGGCGGCCGAGTTCATTGTTGAAGTTTTTCATCCAGAGTGGTTGGCTAACCCGATGCTTGTGCTTAAGAATAACGGCACCTGGCGTATGTGTGTGGATTACACAGACTTAAACAAGGCTTGTCCGGCTGATCCTTTCGCTCTCCCTCATATTGATCAAATCATTGATGCTACGGCAGGTTGTGAGCGTCTGAGCCTTTTGGATGCTTACTCTGGTTATCATCAGATCAAGATGGCAGTTAAGGATTAGGAGAAGACGACTTTTATTACTCCGTTTGGAGGCTTCTGCTATGTGTCTATGCCTTTTGGGCTTAAGAGTGCCCATGCAACTTATCAACGGTGTGTACTGAACTATCTTCACAATCAGATTGGGCGCAATGTTCATGCTCATGTGGATGACATTGTGGTGAAGTCCAGAGAGAAGGAGACCTTGATAGATGATCTGAAGGAGACCTTTGATAATCTCCGGGTCTACAAGATGATGCTTAATCCGGCCAAGTGCATTTTTGGTGTGCCAGCAGGCAAGCTTTTGGGTTTTCTAGTTTCTAACAGAGGCATTGAGGCTAACCCGGAGAAGATCAAGGCAATCACCTCTTTGGCTAAGCCGGCGTGTATCAACGATGTTCAACATTTAGCGGGTCGTATTGCTGCTTTAAGCCGGTTCATAAGCCGGTTAGGTGAGAAGGCCATGCCGCCGTATTAGATGATGAAGAAGACAGACAACTTTGTCTGGAGTGATGCTGCTAACGTTGCCTTTGAAGATTTGAAGAGACAGCTAGCTGAGCTGCCGGTCCTTGCTGCTCCCATTGATAAGGAGCCATTATTGTTATATGTGGCTGCTAACACACTTGATGTCAGTGTGGCCATTGTGGTGGAGCGCAAGGAGGCTGGCAAGGAACACCTGGTTCAACGGCCAGTTTATTACATCAGTGATGTGCTTATTGAATCCAAGCAAAGGTATCCACATTGGCAGAAGCTTGTTTATGGGGTGTTTATGGCAAGCCGGATGCTTAAGCAATATTTTCTGGGTCATCCCATCACTGTGGTCAGTTCTGCTCCTTTTGGAGATATCATTCAAAAAAGAGAAGCCATAGGACGAGTCGCCAAGTGGGCCATTGAACTTGGGCCTCATGGTTTAAAGTATGTGCCACACACTGCTATCAAGTCTCAAGCACTGGTGGACTTCATCAACGATTGGACAGAGCTGCAGATGCTTGAAGAGAAGCCAAACAACACATATTGGACTATTCACTTTGATGGGTCCAGGCAATTGGCGGGCTCGGGGGCTGGAGTTGTTTTAGCTTCCCCTCGAGGTGACAAATTTTGTTATGTGCTACGGTTGATGTTTCCCTGTACTAACAATGTAGCTGAGTATGAGGCCTTGCTCCATGGTCTTCGTATGGCTAAGGAGAGGAGCTTAAGCCGGGTAAGGTGCTTTGGTGACTCAGATTTGGTGGCTCAACAAGTATCAGGCAAGTGGGATTCCAAGGATCCTCTCATGACGGCTTATCACCGTGAAGTTGATGCCATTGCTGGACATTTCAAGGGTTACCAAGTGGAGCACATTGATCGATGAAAGAACGAGGCGGCTGATGCCTTAAGCCGGCTGGGTCCCAGTGTAAGCCGGTGCCTCCTAACACTTTCTTGGATATTCTGCATAACCCTTCTGTCAAGTTACCTACAGAGGAAGACTTGGCTATTCCTGACCCGGAAGCACAATTGGTGGCAGCTCTTCACGTCATCCCAGATTGGACAGTACCATACTTGGCTTACATGACCCAGGGCGAGTTGCTTGAGGATGAAACCTTGGCCAGGCAGATAACCCGGCGGTCTAAGTCAATGACAATTGCCAATGGCGAGTTGCATCATCGCAGTGTCACTGGGGCGTTTCAGCATTGTGTTTCTCCTGAGGAAGGTCAAGAAATTCTTCGTGAGATTCATAAAGGAGATTGTAGCCATCATGCTGGGTCAATGTCCCTTGTGGCCAAGGCTTTCCATCATGGATTTTATTGGCTGACGGCTCATGCTGATGCAGAGGATTTGGTCAGTAAATCTGATGGTTGTCAGAAGTTCTCGAGACGTGCTCACGTGCAGGCTCAAGAGTTGAAGATGGTTCCAATTACTTGGCCGTTTGCAGTCCGGGGGTTTGACATGGTTGGGCCTTTCAAAAGGTCCAAAGATAAAAAAGACCCAACTCTTGGTGGCGGTTGACAAGTTCACAAACTGGGTTGAGGCAGAGCCAGTTAGTAAGTGTGATGCAGCCACGGCGGTTCAATTCATGAAGAAGGTGATATTTCGCTTCGGCTTTCCACACAACATTATAACTGACAATGGTACTAATATGTCTAAAGGCACCATGGAAGAGTTTTGTCAACGTGAGGATATTTGGCTTGATGTTTCATCAGTGGCTCATCCCCAATCCAATGGTCAAGCTGAAAGAGCTAATCAGGAAATCTTGAAAGGCATCAAGCCCCGGCTGTTGGTTCCTTTGCAACGGACGCTAGGTTGTTGTGTCGAGGAGTTACCCTCTTTGATATGGAGCATCAATACTACTCCTAACAGGTCTACGGGTTATACGCCTTTCTTCATGGTTTACGGAGCCGAGGCGGTTCTCCCTAGTGACATCCGTCATGACTCACCCCGCGTGGCAGCTTTTGTTGAGGCTAACAATGAACAAGCGCGTCGGGATGCACTTGACCTGTTAGAAGAAAAGCTTGACCTGGCAGCAGCTCGATCGGCGATTTACCAGCAGGAACTGCGCCATTATCACAGCCACCGGGTTAAGTCCAGAACCTTTCAAGAAGGTGATTTGGTGCTCCGGCTCATCGAGGATAAAACTGATGCACACAAGTTATCCCCACCTTTGGAAGGGCCCTTTGTGGTCAGCAAGAACTTAAACAATGGGTCATACAGCCTTATCGATGTTCGAGAGCACAAAGACTCACGTAAGTCGGAGGAGGAGACCCGTCGGCCGTGGAATATCACTCATCTGCGGCCTTACTACACTTGAGCCACCGGCTCTCGTGATGTATATATTTTGACGATGTATATATTATGATAAGTAATAAAGCAGGACCTCTGTCCTTTTCATCCTCAATGATCATATGTCTTCATCATTGTCATTTCAAATGACCAATTGGGGGCTGATCGTATTCGTATCTAGCTTAACCCTCTTGGTCCGGCTTATGATCGTATTCGAATCTAGCCGTTAAACCTCATGATCATTAGGGGGCTACATGTTCAAACATAGGTCGTATTCAAACCAAAGAGAACATAGCTGTCGGTACCCTCTTGATCGGCAAAATGCCAAGCTCACTAGGGGGCTTCTTGATCATATTCGAATCATAGCTTAACCCCTTTTGGTTCCGACTTTGATCGTATTCAAATCAGAGTCGTTAAAAACTCTCAAGGTCATTAGGGGGCTTCCTGTTCAAACATAGGTCGTATTTGAACCAAAGAGAACATAGCTGTCGGTACCCTCTTGATCGGCGCAACACCAAAGCCCCTGGGGGCTATATGATCATATTCGAATCCTAGTTTAACCCCTTTGGAACGGTTTACTGATCGTATTCGAATCAGAAGCCTCGATTTTTTCTTTTATCTAGTTTAAGTTTTTTGAACACAATTTTTGGATTTTGTCTTGAGACTTTTTTGTTCAGATCTATATAACACCCACGATGCGGCTATATCTCCCACGTGTTGGAGCACGACTTAGAGGCATAACTTCATAGTAGGCATGTCGCAAGAGGGATAATCTTTACACATCCCATGTACTGAAATAGGAAGGGATAAAGAGTTGGCTTACAATCTCCACTTCACACAATACATAAATATAGCATTACATCATCCAGAATACAATCAAGGTCCGACTACGGAACCAAATAAAGAAAGACAACCCCTAATGCTAGATCCCCGATCGCCCCGACTGGGCTCCACTACTGATCAACTGGAAATGAAACAACACAACGAGCATGCCATCATCGAGCTCCCACCTGAGCTAGGTTGCGTCACCTGCACTTGTATCATCTGCACCTACAACTGGTGTTGTAAGTAATCTGTGAGTCACGGGGACTCAACAATCTCACACCCGCGAGATCAAGACTATTTAAGCTTATGGGTAGGAAAGTGTAGTGAGGTGGAGCTGCAGCAAGCACTAAGCATAATATGGTGGCTAACATACGCAAATGAGAGCGAGAAGAGAAGCAAAGCACGGTCGTGAACTAGAAGTGATCAAGAAGTGATCCTGAAACTGCTTACGTCAAACATAACACAAGAACCCTGTTCACTTCCCGGACTCCGCCGAGAAGAGACCATCACGGCTACACACGCGGTTGATGCATTTTAATTAAGTTAACTGTCAGGTTTTCTACAACTGAACATTAACAAATTCCCATATGCCCATAACCGTGGGCACGGCTTTCGAAAGTTCAAAACCCTGCAGGGGTGTCCCAACTTAGCCCATCACAAGCTCTCACGGTCAAGGAAGGATATTCCTTCTCCCAGGACGACCCGATCAGACTCGGAATCCCAGTTACAAGACATTTCGACAATGGTAAAACAAGACCAGCAAGACTGCCCGATGCGTCGACATCCCGATAGGAGCCGCACATATCTTGTTCTCAGGGCAACACCAGATGAGACATCCTACGAGTAAAACCAAACCTCAAGTTTCCCCTAGGTGGCCCCGCAGTCTACTCGGTTTGGACCAACACTTAGACAAGCACT
>NC_041382.1:641036955-641044966 GCF_002162155.2 Triticum dicoccoides
CTTAAAATAAAGATGACCCTCGGGTTGGCCGACCCGAGGGAAGGGTAGGTGGTGGTGAGGCAAATGGTAAAACCAAGGTTGGGCCTTGCTGGAGGAGTTTTATTCAAAGCGAACAGTCAAGGGGTCCCCATAACACCCAACCGTGTAAGGAACACAAAATTAAGGAACATAACACCGGTATGACGAAAACTAGGGCGGTAAGAGTGGAAGAAAACACCAGGCATAAGGCCGAGCCTTCCACCCTTTACCAAGTATATAGATGCATTAATTAAATAAGAGATATTGTGATATCCCAACATATCCATGTTCCAACATGGAACAAACTCCATCTTGACCTGCAACGCTATAAGAGGGGCTGAGAAAAGCGGTAACATAGCCAAACAATGGTTTGCTAGGACGGTGAGTTAGAGGCTTGACATGGCAATATGGGAGGCATGATATAACAAGTGATAGGTAGCGCGGCATGGCAATAGAGCGAACAACTAGCAAGCAAAGATAGAAGTGATTTCGAGGGTATGGTCATCTTGCCTGAGATCCCGCAAGGAAGAAGAACGAGTCCATGAAGAAGACAACGGACGTAGTCGAACGGATCCTCACAAATGCGACATTATCGGAACTAACCTGAAGAAGCAACACCAGAAAGAAGCAAACAACATAGTAAACAACCATCACATAAACATGGCATGATGCACAATCAAGTATGATGCATGTCCGGTTTAAAGAGGCATGGCATGGCAAAAAGCACAAGCAAAACTACAAGTTAAGTGGAGCTCAATATGCAACTCCATTGCATATTGACGAAACACCACGTGACTTATTTAGTTCTCTCTCGTTTAGGTACTCAACAATATTAAATGTTATTTAACATGGCAAGAGGTGAGGCAAATAAAAACTACCTATCTAGGCAAGTTTAAATGAGGCCGGAACAACAAACAACAAGTCCGGAAACTCCTCATGTGCATATTTTAGGTTTGGTACTGTTCTGCCCTAAACCATATTTTAGAGTTGTTTAACATGCAAAGTAAAGTCACCATGTTAAACTAGGCATTTTTCTACCCCATTTACATATAAAGTTTGTTAGGTTTGGAGCTACGGTTATTTAGTTATGAATTAAAGCATTTTAGCATGGCAATTAAGCAAATACATGCAAACATCAGTTTAAACATTTTAAACATCGATGAAAGTTGCAACTTATGAAACTGGACAAAATTCTAAGCATTTTTCATATTTGGGGTTTTTACATTTGATGCACGGTTTGTGAGTTATAATATGCATGAAGTCTAGGGGGCTTTTCTGCAAAACTACAATTCCTAGGTTAAATAGCAAAAGCTTTCAAATCTGGAAAAAAATGATGCAGGCCGAATCCGCTGAACTGGGCCAACAGATAGGAGGAGCTGTTGGGAGGTCACCCATGGGCCGAGGCCCGGTCGGTGGGAGGCAAGGCTGGCAGGCCGCTTGGACTGGCTAGATCGATCGAAGAGGTGGAAGGGGGCACAGTCAACGGCGGAGCAGGACTTGTCGCTACGTCGTCCTCCTCGCGCAAGGGCGAAGCAGAGGAGCGGCACGGCGAGGGATGCGGGGCAAAGGGAGGTGCGGCTCCGGCGAGCGGGGCTGGAGACGGGGCCGCGGAGGGGCGCGCATCCGGGCGCTAGACGGTGTCCCAGGTAGGATCCCAGGCGAGGCAGGGGAAGACGGCGGTGACTGCTGCTTGCGAACATGGCGCCCATGGCTGACGAGAAAAGCTCCTGTGAGAGAGAGAGAGAGAGAGAGAGAGAGAGAGAGAGTGATGTGGGTGTGTGTGTGATAGAGAGAGAGAGAGCTGGAGAAGGAAGGACGGGGAGGAGGCGCTAGTGCCCTGGGGTTCCGCTAGTAGCCGGCGACGGCTTGCTCCGGTGTCCTCGGTCATGGCCACGTCGGCCGGTGGGGTTGAGGAGAAGCTCGGGACGTTCCTCTCCTTATGGAGCTTTTGGAGCGAGAGGGTACAGGGCAACAGGAGCGCGAGGCCCTTGCTCAGGAGGTGCCAGAGGCGCGGCGGACGAGCGCTGCTCGCGAGGTGGATCGACGGACAGATCGGGAGAGAAGCGGGCTGCAGGCTGATTGGGTGGTGCTGAAAACAAGGGGAAGATGGCGGCAGCGATAGGTGGAATTGGCAGGGGAGATCCCGAGGGGATTTGGTGGAGTGGCGGCGGCTGATCCAAGGAGGGGGAAGGCTGTAGGTGGCGGCGGCTAGAGGGGACAAACCTCCTAGAATTTAGGGTTTGGTCTATAAATAGACAAGGAGGTCTATATATAGCCAAACAAATCATTTTAGGGCGGTTAGGTCCCTCCCATCGTAATCGGACGGTCCAAGAAAAATAGGTTAGGAGACTCCAAAGAGAAAATGATGATACTTTATAGATGTTTGGGGATGATCCGGACCTAACTGTGATGACTGAGTGGGTCGGGTTCGGGGAAGTTTTGGACACGCACGCGAGGGGGCCGATGCACTGTGCAAGGAGGGGTTTCGAGGCCTGGCAGTTGGTAGTGGGCCATGCAGAAAGCCTCGGGCTGAGAGGAGAGAAGAGAGAGACCCGGCGACTGTTTCTAGAGACCGAAAACATCCGACGATTTGACCGACTATATTGTCGCTATAGTTATTCGTTGGGGCATCAAACGAACTCCAAATGCGATGAAACTTGACAGGCGGCCTACTGACAAAAAAACAACACCGGATGCCAACTTTCAACCCATTCCGAGAACATTTTTCGGCCACTTATAAAATACTATTTCGGAGGTGCCGCGGGCGCGTGCAAGTGTGTCTGGGCTCAGAACGGACAACAGACGGAACTGGGGGAACCCGGACGAATGCAAGTTTTGAAAACATGATGATGCAATGCACATGATGACATGACAAGATGCAACACGCAAGCGAATGACATGGCAACGACGGCGAATAACTGGGAGACACCTGGCGCATCGGTCTCGGGGCGTCACAACACTCCACCACTACGAGAGGATCTCGTCCCGAGATCTAGGATGGCACGGGAGGGAAAACGGAAGAGGAAAGAAGAGGTAAAACAAAGTTGCTTCTTTGACAAACGAGTGAAACCACGAACCTTGAGAGGTTGAAAGACATAAGAAAAAGGGTTGCAATGGACAAGAAGTACATGCAAGCACTCCGGTAGAAATGAGATGTACAAGGAACGATAAGGATCAATTATGACAACACTCCGGTTGGACATGGAAAGTAAAGAATATGGGCTTGGCAAAATGAAAGCACTTGGATGAGACTCCGGTTAGAAGAGGAATGATAGACACAACACTCCGGTTAAACATGATATAGAAGGAATAAGAATGATATAATTTGGGCAGCACTCCGACTATAAATGGAAGGAATTGAACATGAATTGAAAATATGAGAGGATACTTGATGAAATCAACAACACACTACCTCCGGAACTATTGAAAGAATGGCACAAGGGGCAAGAAAGATTTCAGACGGCACTCTAGTTGAGAAGGGAGGCAAAACTTGATAAGATGAGAGGACTTGAAAAGAGGGCATGACACTCCGGTTAAATGGATAAGCACGAAAAGAACATGATCTTTGATAAAACGAGGTGATGGGTGAATATAGCAACAATACAATGCCTCCGGAATGAATGTAAGAATGGAATCAAAAGAACGGAGGAGAAAACCACATCTTCTGCCTCAAATGAGCTTGAAAAAACATCTTTAGGGGAAGAGTCGAACGGAGTTGTTGGAAAACCAACAACGAAAAGAGTAAGCCTGTTGTGGGCTTATGGGAAACATCTTGAAATTTTGAGGTAAAATTCCGGCACTAACGAAAACAATTGCTTGCTTGAGATCAACGAAGAGATGAAAACTTGTTACACCAAGAGGATAAAGAGCAAGCTTGGGTCATTGAGAAGCACCACAATAGCAACATTCCTTAGGGAAGTCTTTAGGTGAAATATAACCCAAGATAACTCCAATGAAGAGATTGATGGTTGCAAAGGATCTCATGAATGAATTGAAAATGATGGTTTAAATATCTCATTCCTGAACTTGTGGATCATGAAACACACAGAAATTGTCAAAAATGACATAATACCACCGCAAAAGATAAGGTAGAAAGAACTGCACTTTGGGATGCAAGATGAAGAAAGCTAGAACTCCTCTGAAAAGAGTCTCGACGAACACTTCGAGAAGGAATTAAATCCTTAAAGAACCATCATGTAGAGCCTCCATAAAGAACTATGGTAACAAAATGATGATAAGAAGAAAGAGAAGTTGAAAACACAAGGTGAAGCCTTGCAATGATTTAGATGGATCTTTGTGATGATGAGAGCTTGGAACTCCGGGAAAAGAAAAGATGAAACAATTGAAACCGAGAATTTGATGAGCCTCCGGAATAAGGAATTAATCACTTGGATGAAACAAGAGTAAGAATTATGTTATGCGTATCCTTCATCAATTTAGATTGATGACAAGCAACGGATTTTGCATACTACTTATTCTCGTAGAAAGGATTAAGATAGATATAGCGCAAACTTGAGAAGGTCTTCGATGAACCACCAGTAGGATTGAAACAACGAATAAATCTGTATGGTAATGAAGGAGAAGAACTCTGGAATGAACCACCGTAAGAATTAAAAATGGAAGTGGCAAAGGCACAAATCACTGGAAAGAATTGTAAAACGAATGACGGTACTTGAGGGGATTTAGATACAAGTGAACGAAGAGATCGTGAACTGATTAGATAATACTTGAATGATGCACCGGTAAGATTTGGAGAATGAGAGCTGAAAGCTGAGAATGAATAAACTTGAAATGATGGCCTTCGGAGAATCAAACTGAAAGACTCTTGAATTGCTCCGGATGGGTGAAAAGAATTCTCGCAATCGAAAACAATTATGAGAGGATATCATCAAGCTAGAATCACGAATCTTCGAGAGAACGGATAATATTGAAGAGAAACTCTTCTTTGGTCTTCAAAATTCGAGAATGATGACGAGAAACACCACCATGGATTGTTGAAATACTCCAGGATGAAAATTAGAAAGGTTGAACCAACAATGAAAAGAATTTGACAGATCTTGGAGAAAGACATTTGACTGATGACAATTCATTCTTACGTCAAACTTGGAAAATAATTTGAGAGTAACTCCGGGAATATTAGAAGAGCCAGGTAAGATCCTGGGAAAAGACCTATGGGTTAGGTCCCACTCAAAAGATACACCGTTGAACAATTACTTGAAAGGGAGATTGCACCGGTCGAATTAAATGGCTTGGATCTTGAACGAATGTAGAGTGGAAACATGAATCTTCGAGATATCTTCAGCACTCCGGAACAATTGAATAGCGAGGAGTGGAAGATTAAGAGGTGCACCGTTATGAGAAAGCATTGAAATGAGGAAAGGATATGGTCAACAAAGCTTGACTTGAATCCACCGGAGAATAAAGAGAATGAATAATGATATACTTGAGGCTCCGTTAGGATCTTCATGAGAATCACCGGGTAAGAACATTGACGGAAAAGAATGGAGAGACTTCACATCCATAAGATGGATACTTGATTAAGCAAATATGAGTCCTTGAATAAAAAGGGTGGGAGGGTGAGAAAACAAAAGCAATTTGGGACGGATGAAACAAACAATGTTAGGAAAACTGTGAGGTGATCTTGCGAATGTTGAAATGATCGGATCCACTTGAAGAGGAGCACACCGGTTGAAAAGAAATTTAGAAGACAAGCTCGATGGTCAAGAAGGATTTGTATTCACATAGGAATATGAGAACACGGCTTAGGAAAGATATGGAATCAACACTTGACATTGAAGCAACTCGAATACCACAACTCAAAACAAAACAAAGGATTTGGCTTGCAGAATAAGCCGGAACAAACATATGATAGAGATTTCGTCCGAAGTTTTTGTGGTGGGGCCCACACGGGCTCGATCGTACAACACCATCATGTACAAGGCAGTGCACATGACATACGAAGCGTCCCCGAGTCAGCATAGCCAAGGACTCTTTAAGACACAACGAGACCACTATAAAACCAACCGTGGATAGGCGGACCACTAGACGTCGAACCCCAATCTCATATCATGCATCTGTCGGAAAGATATCCTAGGAGCTACTTGAATTCCACTTATAAACTGCTGAAACTTTCTGGTTATGTAATCAGGTGTTGGGGATACAGGGGAAGCATAATATCTTACCCAAACTAACAATACCTACATCCAGCTGTATCCATCCTTCAACACATAACCAAGAAACCTTCGGAAATCATTTACCTCAACCTTCGAAAAGCATCCGTTATACGAGTTATGGCAATACTCCCAAACTCCCGCCCCAATACTGGGTGGCGTCGAGGTTATCTCACCAACAACTGCATAAAGGAGATTTTCGATGTCGACGAAACTCAGGTATTCTAGAACTGCAACGATAAAATTGTGACGACAACACCTCAGAGCAAGGTTGTCAGAATCACGATTCTGTTATACGATTCTACGACTTTACGATTCAAACTAACCCCTACGATTCTATGATTTTAGTTCTTAGAATCTACGTTTCTACGATTCTGATAGTGAAGATTCTACGATTTGCGATCCTACCATCGAAGCTCCGATCCGATTCAAAATCACGATTCTGACAACCTTGCCTCAGAGCTCAACTCCCCAGGACACTGCCACAACCCCTAAATGTCAGGAGGCACCAAGAACAATGTTCTCATCACAAGACTATCGGAACGATTCCAAGATACCCGCGTGATCCTAATTTTTTTAGTGAAATTTGAGGAGAGAATAGTCAAAACTCTACGTCAGGAGGCCTCACCAGAGCGACGAAGGGACTGAGGAGTAAAAAGAATCCTACTCTCCGATATATATAATCCTAAGACTCAAAAACATTTTGTTCTAGACTCAACAACGTCAGCGATTAGATCAAGCAGGGGGGCTCCTAAGTCGGGGAAGGCTCTGATTACCAACTTATAACACCCACGGCTATATCTCCCACATGTCGGAGCATGACTTAGAGGCATAACCGCATAGTAGGCATGTCACAAGAGGGGTAATCTTTACACATCCCATGTACTGAAATAGAAAGGGATAAAGAGTTGGCTTACAATCTCCACTTCACACAATACATAAATATAGCATTACATCATCCAGAATACAATTAAGGTCCAACTACGGAACCAAATAAAGAAAGACAACCCCTAATGCTAGATCCCCGATCGCCTCGACTGGGCTCCACTACTGATCAACTTGAAATGAAACAACACAACGAACACGCCTTCATCGAGCTCCCACCTGATCTGGGTTGCGTCACCTGCACTGGTATCATCGGCACCTGCAACTGGTGTTGGAAGTAATCTATGAGTCACGGGGACTCAGCAATCTCACACCCGCGAGATAAAGACTATTTAAGCTTATGGGTAGGAAAGGGTAGTGAGGTGGAGCTGCAGCAAGCACTAAGCATAATATGGTGGCTAACATACGCAAATGAGAGCGAGAAGAGAAGCAAAGCACGGTCGTGAACTAGAAGTGATCAAGAAGTGATCCTGAAACTGCTTACGTCAAACATAACACAAGAACGATGTTCACTTCCCAGACTCCGCCGAGAAGAGACCATCACGGCTACACACGCGGTTGATGCATTTTAATTAAGTTAAGTGTCAGGTTTTCTACAACCGGACATTAACAAATTCCCATCTGCCCATAACCGCGGGCACAACTTTCGAAAGTTCAAAACCCTGCAGGGGTGTCCCAACTTAGCCCATCACAAGCTCTCACGATCAACGAAGGATATTCCTTCTCCCAGGAAGACCCGATCAGACTCGGAATCCCGGTTACAAGACATTTCGACAATGGTAAAACAAGACTAGCAAGACCGCCCAATGCACCGACATCCCGATAGGAGCTGCACATATCTCGTTCTTAGGGCAACACCAGATGAGACATCCTACGAGTAAAACCAAACCTCAAGTTTCCCCTAGGTGGCCCCGCTGTCTACTCGGTTCAGACCAACA
>NC_041382.1:641045356-641071944 GCF_002162155.2 Triticum dicoccoides
TAAAATAAAGATGACCCTCGGGTTGGCCGACCTGAGGGAAGGGTAGGTGGTGGTGAGGCAAATGGTAAAACTAAGGTTGGGCCTTGCTGGAGTAGTTTTATTCAAAGCAAACTGTCAAGGGGTCCCCATAACACCCAACCGTGTAAGGAACACAAAATCAAGGAACATAACACCGGTATGACGGAAACTAGGGCGGCAAGAGTGGAACAAAACACCAGACATAAGGTCGAGCCTTCCACCCTTTACCAAGTATATAGATGCATTAATTAAATAAGAGATATTGTGATATCCCAACATATCCATGTTCCAACATGGAACAAACTCCATCTTCACCTGCAACTAACAACGCTATAAGAGGGGCTGAGCAAAGCGGTAACATAGCCAAACAACGGTTTGCTAGGACGGTGAGTTAGAGGCTTGACATGGCAATATGGGAGGCATGATATAACAAGTGGTAGGTAGCGCGGCATAGCAATAGAGCAAACAACTAGCAAGCAAAGATAGAAGTGATTTTGAGGGTATGGTCATCTTGCCTGAGATCCCGCAAGGAAGAAGAATGAGTCCATGAAAAAGACAAACGGACATAGTCGAACGGATCCTCACAAACGTGACGTTATCGGAACTAACCCGAAGAAGCAACACCGGAAATAAGCAAACAACATAGTAAACAACCATCACATAAACATGTCATGATGCACAATCAAGTATGATGCATGCCCAGTTTAAAGAGGCATGGCATGGCAAAAAGCATAAGCAAAACTACAAGTTAAGTGGAGCTCAATATGCAACTCCGTTGCATATTGACGAAACACCACGTGAATTATTTAGTTCTCTCTCATTTAGGTACTCAACAATATTAAATGTTGATTAGCATGGCAAGAGGTGAGGCAAATAAAAACTACCTATTTAGGCAAGTTTAAATGAGGCCGAAACAACACAACAAGTCCGGAAACTCCTCATGTGCATATTTTAGGTTTGGTACTGTTCTGCCCTAAACCATACTTTAGATTTGTTTAACATGCAAAGTAAAGTCACCATGTTAAACTAGGCATTTTTCTACCCCATTTACATATAAAGTTTGTTAGGTTTGGAGCTATGGTTATTTAGTTATGAATTAAAGCATTTTAGCATGGCAATTAAGCAAATACATGCAAACAGCAGTTTAAACATTTTAAACATAGATGAAAGCTGCAAATTATGAAACTAGACAAAATTCTAAGTATTTTTCATATTTGGAGTTATTACATTTGATGCACGGTTTGTGAGTTATAATATGCACAAAGTCTAGGGGGCTTTTCTGAAAAATTGCAATTCCCAGGTTAAATAGCAAAAGCGTTCAGATCTGGAAAAAAATGATGCAGGCCGAATCCGCTGAACTGGGCCAACAGATAGGAGGAGCTTCGGGGAGCTCACCCGTGGGCCAAGGCTCGGTCGGTGGGAGGCAAGGCTGGCAGGCCTCCTGGACTCGCTGGATCGAACGAGGAGGTGGAAGGGGCGCAGTCAACGCCGGAGCGGGACTTGTTGCTGGGTCGTCCTCCTCGTGCAAGGGCGAAGCAGAGGAGCAGCACGGCGAGGGATGCGGGGCACAGGGAGGTGCGGCTCCGGCGAGCTGGGACGGAGACGGGGCCGCGGAGCGGCGCGGATCCTGGCGCTAGATGGCGTCCCACGTAGGATCCGAGGCGAGGCAGGGGAAAACTGCAGCGACTGCTGCTTGCGAACATGGCGCCCATGGCTGACGAGAAAAGCTCCTGTGTGTGTGTGTATGAGAGAGAGAGAGAGAACGATGTGTGTGTGTGAGAGAGAGAGAGCTGGAGAAGGAAGGACGGGGAGGAGGGGCTGGGGCGCTGGGGTTTCGCTAGTAGCCGGCGACAGCTTGCTCCGGTGTCCTCGGTCATGGCCACGTCGGCCGACGGGGTTGAGGAGAAGCTCGGGACGCTCCTCTCCTTCTGGAGCTTCTGGAGCGAGAGGGTACATGGCACCAGGAGCGCGAGGCCCTTGCTCAGGAGGAGCCAGAGGCGCGGCGGATGAGTGCTGCTCGCAAGGTGGATCGACGGACAGATCGGGAGAGAAGCGGGCTACAGGCTGATTGGGTGGCGCTGAAAACAAGGGGAAGATGGCGGCAGCGATGGGTGGAACTGGCAGGGGAGATCCCGAGGGGATTGGGTGGAGTGGCGGGGGCTAATCCAAGGAGGGGGAAGGCTGTAGGTGGCGGCTAGAGGGGACAAACCTCCTAGAATTTAGGATTTGGTCTGTAAATAGACAAGGAGGTCTATATATAGCAAAACAAATCATTTTAGGGCGGTTAGTTCCCTCCCTTAGTAATCGGACGGTCCGAGAAAAATAGGTTAGGAGACTCCAACGAGAAAATGATGATACTTTATAGATGTTTGGGGATGATCCAGACCCAACTGTGATGACTGAGTGGGTCGGGTTCGGGGAAGTTTCGGACACGCACGCGAGGGGGCCGATGCACTATCCAAGGAGGGGTTTCGAGGCCTGGCGGTTGGTAGTGGGCCATGCGGAAAGCCTAGGGCTGAGAGGAGAGAAGAGAGAGTTACCCGGCGACTATTTCCGGAGACCGAAAATGTCCGACGATTTGACCTACTATATTGTCGCTATGGTTATCCGTTCGGGCATCAAACGAACTCCGAATGCGATGAAACTTGGCAGGCAGCCTACTGATAACAAAACAACACCGGATGCCAACTTTCAACCCATTCCAAGAACATTTTTCGGCAACTTATAAAATACTATTTCGGAGGTGCCGCGGGCGCGTGCAAGTGTGTCTGGGCTTAGAACGGACAACAGACGGAACTGGGGGAACCCAGATGAATGCAAGTTTTGAAACCATGATGATGCAATGCACATGATGACATGACAAGATGCAACACGCAAGCGAATGACATGGCAACGACGGCGAATAACTTGGAGACACCTGGCGCATCGGTCTCGGGGCGTCACAATCTAAGTTTAAGTGTGGTTTAAATTTAACCCGCCTTGGCTTTGGACGATAAGTCGCCAGCATATGATAATCTTCATACATTTGGAAGTATTGGCTTCTAAGGATTGGGTAATCACCCTTACTATTCAGGTTACATAAACCGGCAGAGCAAACTCAAAATCACAGGTATGATATTATAGTTGTGTCTCCAAGCTATAATTCATAATAGGCTTATCTGTGACTCCTTTTTCCTAATGGTTATATATAAAGATACTATGACCCGCCCTGCGATAAGCCGCCAAGGGTTCTTGTGATCTCTTTCTGTGTGCATGACAGTCCAAAGGCTTTCTTCGGCATAAGGAAACAGCTGATAAGTATAATATGGGTGAATATAAGATGGCGGCTTAATAGTGTTAAGCACCAAAACATGCATGATGGCACGACAAAACAAAGTTATTTCTACCCTATTACATGACCCACTGAGTCCAAATGATTAAAATTGTTTTTTCAGCAGACCACAGATAAGAGCCGCGTGGCGGATCAATTCTCTTGTTGACTTGAAGCTTCTGGGTCAGCTCTCTCCGCTTCTTCGCCCTGTTCCCTATCCTGGAAGGTTGATGATGACCAGTCAATGCCATTCAAAGCTTCAAATCTAGCTTCATCATCAATTAGTCCGGCCGGGTCAACTTCAGGGGCGAAGGTATGCTTACGGATTGGTGGAATCAGGATGGTCACTTTATAATGCAGTGTTGGAATCCTCCGGTTCTCCGGGCCATAGCCCGGCTAGTACTTGGTGAGATCCGCTTCATCAGCTATCAGGGTGGCCACGGGGCGTATTTCCTTCACACAAGTGGCGAAGTCTTCCTGTTCAAAGGGAGTTCCATCCTCCTTAAGGATTGGATAACCAACGACGATGTCAGCCGGGTCTAATTCCGGTAGCCAAGCTTTGGCCCGGCTTAAGGCAACCAGGGCTCCAGCTCTTGTAGATGATCACCTTAGTTCATTGAACCGCTGGGGCAGCACAGAAAGCTTCCTTAGTACATCTGCCAAGAGTGTGGGAACTTCATTTGACAGGGCCACTGTGGCTAAGGCTTGCTAGGATCCGGTGTAGAGTTGTTCCCCCAGTGTGTAAACCGCCTTCAGCTTTATCAGCATGTCTTGGTTCAGATTTGAACTCCTGGGGCCTGCATCACAATGTCAGGTGAGTTAATGACAATTTATGTGCTCTTTAGAAAGATTCAAGTATTTAACACTTGCAGTTCGACTTACCAATGATTGTTGAGACCATCTTAGATACATGGCGTTTTAAGCCGGATAATTCGACGGTCGCCTCTTCAAGAGTCGCCTCTACCTTCTCAGCTCGATTGATCAAAGCAATCTTTTCTTCAGCCCAGGCCTTTTTCTCCATTTCAAAGTCTTTTCTCAGTTTCTCTTGTTCAGATACACTGAATTCAAATTTGGAGTTGGCCCTTTGGGTTTCCGTCTCTTGTGCTTCCAAACGGTTCTTCAAGTCAAACACTTCTGATTAAAGTTGAGTGGTGGTGGCCTGTACAAATACTAGGTCAAAATCATGACTGTTATCATACAATATTAAGTCTCAAGCCTTTTGCAAGAAACAACACTTGGCACTTGGGGGCTAATGTCTACCGAAGAGTTTTTCCTAAGTGGCATTTCATGAGAGTAAGTCCCAAGAACCTTGCAAGCAAGAGTACTTGGCACTTGGGGGCTAATGCATATTGCTGTTAAAATTTTACAAGTATTTTATTCTATACAAGCATGTGAAGGACCGGCTCAAACATGTTGTTTAAACCGGCACTTGGGGACTACGGAGTAAGCTGGATTTCTTACATATTTTGTCCAAATATATCACTAATGTTCATAAGTTTATTTCTAAGTCTATAGCATATTCATCATAACCAATAGACTTGGGGGCTGGCATAAGCAAGGATAATTCAGTGAAGGGAAGAATTTATACCTCAAATTTCTGGCGCATTTGCTTCACCATGTGAACTTCGACGTCACGGCTGTTGTGTACTTGGCTAAGATAGCCAGAGAAAACTTCCCCAATACTCATGTGAGTATAATCAGCAACATCAAACCTGACCTTGCGGTGTTTCAGGTGCTCCTCCTTGGCAGAACACTTGGCCAGCATAGTAGGTCTCCCCGGCTCAATATAGCCGGTCTTGGTAATCTCAACATCAGTGTCTTGGGGATCGTCTGTCTTGGCCGGGCTAGAAAATTCATGGTTTTTAGAGCCATCGGTGGCTTGCTCGGCAGGCGGGTCAGTGGTCGGCGTTGGCGTGTCATGAGCTGGTTCAGGTGGCGGTTCATGAGCAGAGGCCTCAGGCGCGACCGTCCCAAGTTCCGGCTCTTTAAAGATCGGCTCTTCGGCAGGCTTGTTCTTCATCACCTTCTTGCTAGGCTTTGCTTTTCTGCTGCATAAAGTCAAAAGATCAGTACAAATATAAAGAATTGAAATGAATACATGATAAGTCAATCATCATTACCCTGGAGCGGTCTTGAAACCGGCAAGTTGGACTGCATTGAGTCGCCGGAGGAAGGTGAAGTTTCCTGATAATTTGAGTCAAAGGAGTTGAGTGGTTGACGACCCGCCAAAGGACAAAAGGGATGTAAATCGGAGCTGACCTCTTTCCGGCACTTCCTTGGGGTATTTGGTAAGCCGGAGGAGAGTTCCGCGTCTTTGCTGGTCCGGGTCTGCCTCCTCCTCTCATGAATTTGTCGCTTCAAAAGAAATTAAGGGTCTTGATAAGCTAAGGGATGTGAAAATCTTACTTTCCAGGTTACTCTTCGGATTTTTTGTCTTGGCAAAGGCTCTGAGTCAGAGGAAATAATAGTTACCTCTTCATCTACCCCATGACTCGTTCCCGTGTCATCCTAATCATAATCGGTATCAATAAGGTGATTAAAGAATGAGCCAAGAGAATCAAGGGCTACCTCAGACTCAGAAGAGTCCTCCAGTTGAAACTTCTCAGAAGTGCTAGAATTCTTTCCTCCTTTCTTCGCGGCTTCTTTCCTGGTGGCTCTCTTGGCCTTCCTGGCTCATTTTGCGGCCTCATGATCATATTTTGCCTTCCAAAATTTATCATCAGCCTGTGAAAATCTACTGCTATATTTTTGCGACCTGATGATCAAATCTGTCTCTCACAAAGCATTGAAGCTCAATGTCCGGTTTAAAATCCGGCTCAAAGGAAATCTGTCTCCCATAAAACTCTGAAGCTTTCAATATCCGGCTCAATGCCCGGTTCAAGAAGAATTCATTACTCACAAGTTTGAGTTCTCAGAAAAATTAAAGGGACCAAAGAGAGTTTGTTGCAAAGCACAACTCAAACATAGGTACCCTGCTTCAATGACCATTGGTGGCTGATCATATTTGAATCATAGCTTAACCCCTTTTGGGTCCGACTCCGACCGTATTCGAATCTGAGTCGTTTAAAAAGTCTCAAGGTCATTTGGGGGCTTCCTGTTCAAACATAGGTCGTATTCGAACCAAAGAGAACATAGCTATCGGTACCCTCTTGATCGACGCAATGCCAAACCCACTAGGGGGCTTCTTGATCGAATTCAAATCATAGCTTAACCCCTTTTGGGTCCGACTTTGATCGTATTCGAATCAGAGTCATTAAAAAGTCTCAAGGTCATTTGGGGGCTTCCTGTTCAAACATAGGTCGTATTCGAACCAAAGAGAACATAGCTGTCGGTACCCTCTTAATCGGCGCAATGCCAAAACCACTAGGGGGCTTCCTGATCATATTCGAATCCTAGCTTAACCCCTATTTGTCCAGCTTACTGATCGTATTCGAATCAAAAGCCTCGCTTTTTCTCTCTGTTTGGCTTAAGTTTTTTTTTGAAAACAATCTTTTGGGTTTGTCTTGAGACTTTTTTGTTCAGATCTGAGGCATATATATGTGGTTTTTATTTAACCCGGCTTGGCTTTGGACGATAAGTCACCAGCATATGACAATCATCAAACATTTGGAAGTCTTGGCTTCTAAAGATTGGGTTATCGCCCTTACTGCACATGTATCATAAACCGGCAATGCGATTCAATATCACAGGCATGATATTGTTTATACACGATTATGTTTAAACTGGCCCTGGCTATGGACTTTAAGTCGCCGGTCTATTTTGGATTGCGCCATTTGAATCATGCGCTTATCAATCATTGGATTATTGCCCTTATTGGATACGGCGATGTAAGCCGGCAGCATGAGCCCAATTTCTACAGGTATGTTTTCCTGACTATATAAATATGCAAGGTTGGATAACCCGCCCTGGCTTTTGACGTTAAGTCGCCAGTATGTTTAGGCGTGAATGGCCTTAATCCTAGTCTTTTCCATAATTGCATAAAGACTATATTGTGTTTGGGTTGTTACCCGCCCTGGCTTTGACGTTATGTCGCCAGGGCATATGTTGTTTAAACTCTGTGCGGGATTTGCAGAAATATGACTTATATAAATGATTAAGTTCAAGCTCATTATCAAAATTGATGCTTCAAAATGATTATCCATTCTGGATTTTCTCAAAGGTTATAAGCCGCCGGGTTATAAAAATTCTGGCTTCCAATGGAAGCGTATTAAATCGCCATTGGCCAAGAGCTGCCGGGTATTTAAACTCCGTATTTACTTGTCAACAGATAAGGTATTCAAAGTCGTTTTGGCGCAATGGCTATTATTTTATCAATGGATATAATTTATTCTACAATGGAAGGAATAGTCCCGAGTCGCTGTAGGCTTACGACCCGGCACTTAGGGGCTACATTATTCAAGTTGAGATTACATCAAATATGCAAGTCTCTTGTCCCTGCAAGCATACACCATGACACTTGGGGGCTAATGCAAAGTCATTTTACTGGCCTTATTGAAGACCCGACTCATCACATCATAATGAGTCGGCCTTTGCGGGCTACCAATTGCTCCTGTCAAAAATTCAAGGTACACAAGCCTTAATCCATTATATTGAAAGGTCCACTACTCAGTTGGTAGAGTACAAAGCTCTTAACCTTGTGGACGTGGGTTCAAGCCCCATGGTGGAGATTACATCATATGAGGTTATTATCAATGAATTATATACAAAGTCCCAACTCAGTATTATCTTACTGAGCCAGCCCTTGGGGGCTATACTGGTTGAAGTTTTTATGAGCATAAGGCAATTACAAGTCCTAGGTTGCTGCAAGCATGACAACCCGACACTTGGGGGCTACATATGTGGCATATTCAGTTTTGACTAGTGACTGAGATGAACAACTTAGATTTCTTCAAGGTTGCAGCTTTTATATTGAAGCAAGTCTTAAGCTATTACTACGATGCCTTATTAAGACTTGGGGGCTACAGGTGATATGCATATAAGGGAGGAATAACTTCAAATTCTCAGTTTTGAGCAAATCAAGTATTATATTATCGGAGAAATCTGCAATGTTTATGACCCGGCGTCATCATAAGATTAACCCGACATCAGCAACAATTACATGACATGGCATCATTTGTTTATAACCCGGCAATTTTGCAATCATAAATTGGCAAGATCTACATCTTTAAGCCGGCTGAATATCAGTTGAATATTTCAAGACCCATATTTTTGTCAAGTCAGAGCATTAAAGGCTGACTCAAATGGATTACTTCTCATAATATCTCTCTACAAGAAACCAAGTCAGGAAATTGATTATGAAGCTGGCCTCTTGACCCGGACTTTTCAGAAAGAAGTGCTCGAATTTTTTGCCTTGGTAATATTTGAACACATATGCTAAACGAGATTTTCTATGAGATCATGAATACGCATCCAGGAGGAAATGACAAGGACTTAAGTATGATTAGGTGCCGGTTCAGGAAAATATTTAACCCGGAGCACAACCTATCAAGTTTGTTCTTGTGTTTATTTTATAGGATCAGTTTAACATGGATAAATCCAAATTAAACTAGGGGCTAATGTCGGGGATATACCCCGCGGGATGACCCGGCCGGAAATATGACCCGGCCAGGACTTGGCTTTTCATCGGTAACCCGCCAAAGGATTGGCGACTACGAGTCTGGCGGCTCATTGGTCTGACGACTCACGAGCCTGGCACTCACTAATGGCCCCGATGGTGGGTCAGATAGAGGACTAGGCCCAAGGCCCAGAAGGCTGGCTCATGTTATGGTGGGCCGGCTTAAGAGGAAAGCGTAAGGAATATTCCCTTACATAGGAAGCAAGACTAGGACTCCACTTGTAATAGAGTAATCCTAATCCTACTAGGACTAGTCATGTAACCCGCCCCTTCAACTTACATTAGGAGGGGCAGGGCACCCCAAGAGGGACAAGCAAGAAAATAATCGCTAAGGCTAGACACAACTAGAGGAGAGCCGGTTATGCGGCGTCTCCCTCCTGAGCATAATGAGACCTAGCCACAAACAGCGTGTAGGGCTATTACGGGATGATTTTTCCCGGGGCCCGAAGCTGTCTAAATCCTTGTCTTGTGTTTTGCGTCTCTCGTCCCGATCAACCCCTCTCAAGCTATCACATAGATACGTTGGCCTCACGACTAAGTCCTCACACTAGGACATCTGCCGTGACAAATCCACGACAGCATTGGAAAGTAGCAAGTAGATGATGGGTTGCTAGAGTGACAGAAGCTTAAACCCTAGTTTATGTGTTGCTTCGTAATGGGCTTATTTGGATCCACATGTTTCATGCTATGGTCCGATTTATCTTAATTCTTCTTTCGTAGTTGCGGATGCTTGCGAGAGGGGTTAATCATAATGGGAGGCTTGTCCAAGTAAGGACAACACCCAAGCACCGGTCCACCCACATATCAAATTATCAAAGTAACGAACATGAATAATGTGAGGATGATGAAAACTAACTTGACAGTAATTCCCATGTGTCATTGGGAGCGCTTTGCTTTATATAAGAGTTCATCTAGGATTATCCTTTGCTATAAAAAAGGATTGGGACACCTTGCTGCACCTTTGTTACACTTGTTACTTGTTACCTCACTACAAAAAAAAGACACATCCGTGACATTTTGGGCCGAACGAATTTTTTTTCTATCATACATATGACACTTCTATGACGATAATTGCGACAAAACCCAGTATCATCGTAGATGTGGTGGGCTCCTACTTCTATGAAAAAAATCATGACAGAAAATGGGCTTTTCGTCCTGGGCGGGCCGGATACGCAGCTACATGACATTCTTTGGGCCGTCCATGACGGAAAAAACCATGGTAGAAGCAAGGGGGATAAAATTTTTGGAGAGTTCCCGGTTACGATGGGAGGTCGGGGCCGAGCGATGCACGTTTCTCTCGTACACGTACGCGCATGTGTGCAAGGCGTTGTCTCTAACTGAACCCGAGCGAGGCGTTGGGCTCTAACTGAACCCGAGCGATTGCACTGCAGGCTACGCGTTACTGAACCCGAGCGATCGATCGATGGCTATTAACTGAACCCGATTGAGCGATTCCATCGCTACTGCTGCTAACTGAAGCCGATCGAAGCTGCCTCTGGGATGAAAAGTGAGTGTTGTGGGGGGGTTGGATGAACAGTGAGTGGTGGCGTTGCCTTTGGATGAACAGTGAGCGGTGGCGTTGGCTTTGGATGAACAGGACCCCGTGGTGTGGTGGAGGGCTGGATGAACAGTAGACGGTGGAGGGGTGGTTGAACAGGACCCTGTGGTGTGGAGGGCTGGATGAACAGTAGACGGTGGAGGGGTGCCCGTGGAGGGGTGGTTGAACAGTAGCCGGTGGAGTAGCACACGGTGGAGGCTGGACGAACAGGAGCCCGTGGAGGCTGGAGGAGGTCGATGGTAGCCCGTGGAGGCTCGAGGAGGTTAACGGTGGAGATGAACAGTATCCCGTGGAGTCCTGTTTTGCGGTACGCCACACCCCTCCTGATGAACAGGACCCCCGTTTCATTCATAGTGCTCCAACACAAGTCCGTTTCGTCCGTTTTGCGGTACGCCACACCCCTCCCGATGAATAGGACTCCCATTTCGACCGTAGGAGGTCCATTTCGCCCGTTTTGCGGTACGCCACACCCCTCCCGATCAACAGGACCCCTGTTTCGACCGTAGGAGGTCCATTTCCTCCGTTTTGCGGTACGCCAGACCCCTCCCGATCAACAGGACCCTCTTCCGAACGTAGAAGGTCCGTTTCCTCCGTTGTGCGGTACGCCAGGCCTCGTTTCCATCGCCTGTTCCGTCCAAGCCCTACCGATGAACATGACCAGGCATTCTGTTCCGACCCACCCGGTTGGCTCTCATGCGTTCTGTTGCCTCCTGATGAACACGACGCATTACGTTGCCTCCCCATGAACACGACGCATTCCGTTGCATCCCCATGAACACGACGACGAAGCTGTTTCTCCGTTCCGACCCAGCCATGTACACGAGCCCTGGCCGTACGTATGCGCGAGTAGGCGTTCGAGACCCCGCCCGTATGTACACATACGTGGCCATATTTTCTTTCTTGCACCCTAGCCGTTGTACGTACGTGTACATGCTACATGTGTGCCTCTACTACGACACGTACGCGCCTCTACTATGACACGTGCGCGCCTCTACATCCACCAGTATATATGTACGTACACGTTCACGACCAGAATGACAACGCTACGTACGCTTCAACCAGGTGGGTCCCGACTATCAGGTGCTTCCTTGCATGTGAAGATGTAGCTGGTGGGTCCCAGCAGTCAGGGGGGCGAATCGTTTTTTTGCCCGGACGCACTTCCTTGCATGCGAAGATGTAGCTGGTGGGTCCCAGCAGTCAGGGGAAAATGTTTTTTTCATGAAATACGGTGGCCCATCCGGTGGGTCCCCGCTGTCAGCTGGAGGAATAATTATTTTGCACATAATAAGGAGGCACTTCCTTACTGCGGCCGTGGACCCAGCTGTCAGCCTCTTCACGTACAGTCCACGTCCGATGGAAGCCGTTCCTTGACCACGTTGACCATGCCGCGCTGAGAGCACCAGGGCGGTGGACGACGGCGAGGCCTAGGAAGGGGACGACGCGGAGCCGGGGAAGACGCGGCAGTGGATGCCCACGCGTAGAGGAGTACGAGGGTTCACTGGTTCGCTGCGGTGTGAGGCTGCCGTCGCCGCAGAATAACAGGGGGTGTGGGTGAGTAGAGGGATGGCCTGGCCAGCGGTGGGAGTAGTAGGGGCAGTGAGGGCTCCGCCGCATCGCAGCCGGCCACGGGAGGCAGGAGCACGAGGCACGACCGACGCTGGTTTGGGCGGCTGGAGCAAGAAGACCAGAGGTTGAAGAAGCACTACGGCCGTTGGATGGACATCGTACGGTCACTGGAGCTAGAATCGTGCATATTGACTAAGTTGACAAAGCCCTCCGTCCCCATCAACTTAGTAGGCCCACAAGTCAGCATGCCACTATACTGGGTCCCAGCTAACAGGGGGAGTATTCATTTTTTGTGCGTAATAAGGAGGCACTTCCTTGCGTGCGAAGATATAGCTGGTGGATCCGAGCTGTCAGCGGCGGTAACGTTTTTTTCGTAAAATACAGAGGCCCTTTCGGTGGGTCCCTGATGTCGGGTGGAGGAATCATTATTTTGCATCTAATAAGGAGGCATTTCCTTGCGTGCGGCCATGGACCCAGCTGTCGACCTCTTCACGTACAGTCCACTTCAGATGCATGTCGGTCGTTGACCATGTTGACCAGGCCGCGCCGAGAGCACCAGGGCGGTGGACGACGGTGAGGCCTAGGAAGGGAACGACACGGAGGCAGGGAAGACTCGGCAGTTGTTTCCCACGCGGAGGGGAGTACGACTGTATGAGGGTTTACTGGTTCGTCTGCCGTCACCGGAGAATAACAGCAGGTGTGGGTGAGTAGAGGGATGGCTAGGCCAGCGATGGGAGTACGGTGGGGCAGTGAGGCCTGCACGGCAGCACAGCCGACCATAGCAAGGAGGGAGCAGGCAGTCCCGCTGGCGCATGTTTGAGCGGCTGGAGCAGGAAGAGCAGAGATTGAAGAAGCACGGCGGCCGTTCGATGGACATCCAACAGTCACTACTTGTGCGTCAACCTTTTTTTAGGAAAGCCTCAAATCTGTGGAAAACATCATACAACCCATCTGCCATTATTTCTAATAATTTACAGCCCATTTGCTAATTCTTAAGGTTTTTTGGAGCCCATATTCTTTTTGTTAGCATTACAGCCCATATTGTGGCCACGGTTAAAAAATTATACGAAATTTTGCATATTTCGGTGCGGTCCGAACTGTTTTTAATACCGAAATTTTGACTCACGTTCAAACTGATTTTAAAAATAAATGTATATCAATATAAAATCCAACAAATTCTCCACGCATAAAAATTAATGTAATTTAAAATTCTCAAAATGAAAAAAGATATTTGAAACTAATTGCTGGTTTGATGTGTTTTAAAAATGTACATCCCATTTCTGATTACTGATAGGCCATTTTCTCGGCCAGCCGAATGAAGCTCTCCTCGTCTTGAAAGATTTGTAGCCCAACAGTCCTGACAAAGCGACTTACTTGGCAAATCACAAAAAACTGGGTTGTGGTTGTGGACCCAGCTGTCAGCCTCTCCACGTACAGTACTCTTCCGATGGAAGTCGGTCGTTGACCACATTGACCACACCATGCTGAGAGCACCAAGGCGGTGGACGATGGCGAGGCCTAGGAAGGGGCTGACGCGGAGCCAGGGAAGACACGACAGTGGATGCCCACGCGGAGAGGAGTACGAGGGTTCACTGGTTTGGCTGCGGCATGAGGCTGCCGTCGCCGCAGAATAATAGGGGGTGTGGGTGTGTAGAGGGATACCCTGGGCCAGCGGTGGGAGTAGTAGGGGGCCGGTGAGGCCTCCGAGGCATCACAGCCTACCACGAGAGGCAGGAGCATGCGGCACGACCGGCGCTGCTTTGGGCGGCTGGAGCAAGAAGACCAGATGTTGAAGAAGCACTATGGCCGTTGGATGGACATCGTACGGTCACTGGAGCTAGAATCGTTCATATTGACTAAGTTGAAAAAGCCCTCCGTCCTCGTCAACTTAGTAGGCCCACAAGTCAGCCACCCACTATGGCAGTTCCGGCAGCGCTGTGGGAAGAAGATGAGAGATTAAAGAAGAATGCCGGCCGTTGGATGTAAATCCAACGCCTTCGTAGGCTTCTACCTACTGGCCCACATGTCAGCCAGTCCATTTGTTTTTTTAGTCCATTTGGTGGGCTGGGTGAAACAATGATGTAGCATCTATGCAGCCCATTTAAATCCCATTTGCATTTTCTCTAAATCTACGGACTTGCTGGGCTAGGTGAAAATATCATGTTGGGCTAGACGGAGAAATATTATAAAAACATAAACACATGATTGGACGTCAGTAAAATCTTTGCAAGCTTATGTACGCAATCACTAGGAGTTAGCTTGCCAAGTTATATATAAACAATTATTATTATTATTTTGTAAGAACTTTCAACTTACGAAATAAAATATCATTTTAATTTGATGAGTTAATAGTACGTGGGGTATTATTATTTTTTAGGCTAGACGTGGGACATTTGAGTTGGTTCTAGGGGAAAGTGCTGGGAGAAAACTCAGTTTACATCGAAAAAGAAAGTGGGAGAAAATTCAGAGACCTGGTGGGTCCACCTAAGGAGGGGAATATGTTGGGAGGAAGGAGATTCAAAGCACGGCAGCCGAGTGAACTAGTTTGTTTTACGGACAAGTGAACTAGTTTACATACATAAGAAAATAGCCACTAAAAAAGCAATCAGGTTAATGGGTTCTTAAAAGAAATATTTCGGACAAAACAGATAATTAAGACACATAGGCTAATGCATGAAACACTCAGATGATAAAGGTGCTTATAAACAGATAAAGTACAACATCTAGACCTTCCTGGCACGCTTGATCATGATGCTGCGGCTGTCCGTGTACTCATCGGTTACGGGAAGCAGACACGCCCTCATGTCCAAGATTTGCCTGTACATGTCGTAGCATGCGTATGCGTCCTTGGCCGCGTAGGTTATGTAGGCTAGATTCAGAGGTACCTCCCACGTGTCCAGGTCATCTTCTTTCATGTTGGCGTATCAGGGGTCGATGATGGTCTCAGCGAGGTCAACCACGGAGTCCTTCTCCTGCCCGTTGCTGATGATCTTGTATTGCTTCCGGATGTCGACAAGCTTGTTGCACCAGATGGCCGAATCATCGCATTCTTCCTTCTCTCCACCATAGCGAAGGTGCAGTCGGCACTGCCGATGAAACGGGTGAATGCTCCAAAACCTGGTGCAGCCATAGGACTGAGGCGAGGCAGAGCTTCACTGAGTCCGTATCATTGGTGTACATCACATTCAACTTGGTGCAGCCATAGGACTGGACGGGGAACTCAAAGGGGAACTCCTTGCTGAAGTCCATATCCATCAGGCTCACCCCTCCGATCGCCATTGGAGTCTCTTCGAGTGAACGAGTGTGTAGGCGGCGGCAGTTCGTTTTTCAGCTCTTGGGGAACTGGATTCGACAGTAAGCTGAGTGTGTACAGGCGACAACAGTTACTACCCCTCCCTCGTCCGCTGCACGCCCGACAAAAGATGCACCCTCGGCCACATGTCGGTTCACGAGCCGGTCTGTATTGGTACTGTAATAACAGGAGTTAGTGGTCACTTTACTTAAATTTAGTTAGCTTTAATAGAAATTTATACTTAAAACAAGCAATGGATTCGCTCGTTCTATCAGTGCCACATGATCAACATGCACAACAATTAGAATTATTATTCTCAGGACGCACACGATCAGTACATTTGTCGCACTTTCACAAAGATAATACTACCAAGTTTGAACTGTTTGTTATGGTTGTTGTCTTCTGCATCATCATGCCGTGTTTCCTAGCTTGCAAGATTCGGAACTAACAAATAAGATCCAAATAATAAGTACAACAAAGATGCCTACACATCTCATTGATTCCCAGCTTGCAAGATTCAGAACCAATAAATAAGATCCAAATAATAAGTACAACGAAGATGCCTACACATCTCATTGATTCCCAGCTTGCAAGATTCAGAACCAACAAATAAGATTCAAATAATAAGTACAACAAAGATGCCTACACATCTCACTGATTCCCAGCTTGCAAGATTCAGAACCAACCCATTAGAGCCTTTTGATAAAGTGAATATCGGGATTAAATCCATCTTGGCTATCCATGTCATACAATCGAAGAACTTGGCGAATGCTCTTGACCATCACAACATCTGTAGTTGAGTATTCCTGTTTGCACAGCATGTTTGCACAGCACAAACAAGGAGACAGGAGAGCATGATTTCGCTTTAGAAGCGGCCTCCTTGAACTCAACCTCCAGCTCTACTTGGATGAGGTATGCCTGGAGTTCCATGATTCAATTCATGTGCCTTTTTTTCTGCAGTTCACCTGAAATGAAGCAAAGATTGCATCATTCAGCTAGCAAGAAGTACTTGCTCTTGTGATCTGGCAGGTTCTTCTTTAGTAGTTGCACTAAAATTGAGGAACATTAAGGTTGGCTGTCCGGCTTATGTAAGGTGCAACTATAATTTTCTTATCCTTTTGTGCAGTTCCACTAAAATAAAGTGCCATTGTGGTGACAGTGACGGCTCCATCTTGCAAAGGCTAATAAAATGTTGCATGAGATTACCAGCAGAACTTGACGGAGATTTTGGAAATTCCAATCACCATTTTGTGCAGTTCCACCAAAATTGAGAGATGTTGCCCACGTGACATTTTAGTTGAACTGCACAAGACACTCATTCCAAAAAAAGTGTTTTGTGCAGTTCACCAAAAGGTCACAATAGCAACAAGGTGAAATGGATATCCCTATCTGCACAAAAAGATAGAAAGTAAACAGTTGCTGGGCAGCAAACCTAATCCTGGAGACCTTGTACTATGTGAGGGCTGCAAATCTAATCCTGGAGACCTTTTACTATGTGAGGGAAGCAAATCTAATCCTGTAGACCTTTTACTATGTGAGGGCTGCAAATCTAATCCTAGAGACCTTTTACTATGTGAGGGCAGCAAATCTAATCCTGAGACCTTTTACTATGTGAGCGCAACAAATCTAATCCTGGGACCTTTTACTATGTGAGGGCGGCAAATCTAATCCCGGAGACCTTTTACTATGTGATGGCAGCAAATCTAATCCTGGACATACTCTGTTGACTTGTCCACCAGCCGCCACTTTCTATCCTTTTTTCAACCAATAATAGATCTGTTCCTTATCCAGTTTGTACTGCGTTTTCCCATTATTTCCCTTTTCAACCAATAAACCGGTTGGGTATCCGATCTCTACTACTTTCACCATATTATTTCCTCTTTGAATCAAGTCCTAGATTCATGCTACAACTTTCCCCCCTTTCTTTGTTGTTTGAACAAAGCCCTAGATTCGAATGCATGAAGTAGCTTTTCCTCTAATAATACTAAAAATTTAGGTGGCTTTGGAGAGCTGAAGGGAGTAGAAAAAGATGCACATGCAGACACGTGGGGAGTTGGGGCATTAGAGCAAGGCCTCTTTCGAAGAACTTATACCTGAGGGTCGCCGGGATGTCGCCAGCGGCAGGTCGGATCTGCGGACAATATGGCAGGGAGGAAGAAGGGTCAGAGGACCTCCCGAGCCGACGCTGTGTCGGAGAGAATGGCACGGGCAGAGGATCGGCCCCCTCCAGTGCGGTGATGACCGCGTGAACGATGCACCTTTTAGTCCTCTACACACACCGGCCGAAGGGATCCGACCGGATCTGTGACCAGCGGAGAGCAGAGAGAAAATGTCGCTACCGTTGTCTTGTTTATATCTGGAGAGGATGAGAGAATGAAGAGGGCAACCCTAGTAAAGCAAGCGCTCGGTCCCCTGCGTCCATATATAGTGGAGTGATTATCTTTTTTCTCTCCACGACAAGCGTTTCAATTTGTGTACGTGGCATTAAAGAAAAGAAACTCTCTATTTAAGGTGACTACTATACGACTCCTACTTACTACTAGTAGTACTACATTATTGTTCACTTGTGCTCCCCGCCCCTCCATTCATTGAACAACCCCACGGGTAAATAAACATACAGTAAGTATTGTATTTATATAGAACGAACAAGCTCGAACTATTTTCGCGTAGTAAAAAGTTGAGGGAGGGGCTTTTCCCGGGCAGTACGCGCGTCATTTTTCAGGTAGGGCCAAAAGACAATTTTAATTTTTTTAAAAAACTTCGAGACGACCACATAGCATGGAGTCGACCCCAACGATTTTAAGCTTACGGGCACGGTACACGCTATCCTAGACTACTCTACACATGAAACTGCCACACGAGCATCCGAGCTGTGCTTGGCTCTTCGCCTCTTCGAGAAGTCGAACAATGATGGAATACTACTGCACTGGAGGAGTACTACAGTAAGCTTCTGGCCATCTGACACCGATTGAACTGCTACGTGTCCACCGCGTGCGGGAGGGAGAGCGTGTAGCGAAAGCTTCTCCTAGTCTTGCCATCCACCACGCTCATGGGCGAGGGAGGGATGCTCCTTCCTTTGCGTGTATGACAGGTGGGCCCGACAGGTGTGTGGCCAACCTGTCATACAGCCAAAGGCAGGTGCAGTTAAGTCCGCGAGGGAGAGGATAATCGAACTTCTCGTTGATGTATGAGTTGACGCGACACATGAAAGCACTTCACTCGATATATTTCAATAATTTGCGTATGTAACTCCCAGATGCAGAGGCCGGGTGTCATCATCCTCCTTTTCGAGAAAAAAACAGACACATGTGTGAGAGGATGCGTGCGTGCGTCCACCTCTTCTCTTCCTGTATAACATACTACTAAACACAGAGTACAAGTTTTTGTGGGTGGCACGATGGTGCGTGCGAGAAGTCCTGAGAGATAGGTTTAATGCGTCTGAAAAAAAGACTAGCCTAGAGCTCGCCACGCGGCTATTCCTGTCGAACACCCCGTTAACCGTAAGATATGTATACGACGGTGCCAGTTATTGCATGTACACAGCAGTACTCCCTCCTTTCTGGTTTATAGGGCTTAATTCAAAAATCTCACCAACCAAGATGGTGAGTGGTGGAATATTTTTTGTAGTTTACAAAAGCACCTAATTAATGTTCTTGTTTTTCTCAAAAAATTATGTTTATCAATGCATTAATTGCAATGCATGCATGCATAAAGTACATGCATTGGTCAATTTTCTCTTAATACTTGCATGCAATGATTTGGTGCACCTTGGAATCTGAACATGTGTTGGGGATCAACCAAATTGAGCCTTATAAAATGGAAAAACTAAAATTTTGAGATAAGCCCTATAAAACCGGAAAGGAGGGAGTAGAAAAAGAAGTACTCCATCCAGGAATAGTGTCGCACTTCGAAACTAGAACCGTCAATAAATTTTGAGCTTGCGTCTCATCACATTCCAAATTACTCCATGCTATATTGAATTGCAAACCTGTTCACATCGATCAGAACCTAAACGGTTTCCCACTTAGGAGCGTATTAGTACTCGGTTATAAATACTAGTATGCCAAGATGACTACACATTCCTCCTCTACTCCTCATCCACAAAAACAAACAAGTCATTCCGCATCCTTCCCTTGCGTCTGCCATGGCCAGCGTGAGTTCTGGGTTGAGAGATTGCCACTAGGGAGAGGCGAGCATGGAAGCAGAAGCACGAGAGATCTCTCGCCTCGCTGCGAGAGCAGCCGACATGTCCCGCCACGTAGAAGTAGCAGCACAGAGGTCCCGCCGCGCCGTCGATGCAGCAGACTAGTCTGGCCACGCCGCGGAAGCAGAAGAGATGTCCCGCCGTGCCATGAATGCAGCAGAGATGTCCCGCCGCGCCGCGGTGGCCTGGGAAAATTTCTTGCGGGCAAGCGACGACTGTTACAAGCGCATGCATGCGATCGTACATAGCCAAATGGATCAGATCTCTGGCTCGGCGAGGTTGCAGGACGACATGATAGCCTCGTTTGAACAGGCTATCGGCGTCATACGGCAACTAAGGGAGGGCAATGAGAGGCTCCGGGCCGAGCATGACCTGCTGAGGGAGAAGATCGTTCAAAGTGCAGACCAGTAGGAGGAGACCAGTGCCTTGTTGAAGAGGACCAATGTCATCGTCAAGAAACTTATGGACGAGAATGACATGCTTCGCAACGAGCGCCAAAGGCTGGTGGAGGAATCCATGGATGTTCTCAAGCAGCGTCTTGAGGACACAAAAGAGCTCATCGCCACTCGCCGCAGAGATTAGTTTCTTGGTTTCTTTTGCTGTAATAATTGGTTTAGGATGTGGATTGTGTCATCGGTTGTGAAATGTTGGGTTCTAGCGTGGATGTTTGGCCTTTGTTGGCCTCTTGGGATGTTGCGATTTCAATCTGGTAGCTTTTAGTCCTTCGTGTTACGCTGGAGTTGTGCTGAACTTCTTGTGAATTGTGGTGGTTTTCAGTAATGAAAATCGGAAGGGGCAAGCCCTTCTTTGATCAAAAAAATTAACCGTCCTTATATATTCATCAGTCTTGCTATAAGTCGTATATATGGTATATTGGTCCGTCGGATCTTACATCAAGATCTGTGCTTTCAGATTTTCTTTTTTCTCTCTTAAATCTCAGTCGAGTGAGACATAGCCACGCCATTAAACAAAGGCTCGGGCGCCATTAATGGAGACCTTGGGAGATTGGTGGACGGCAGATGGAGGTCAAAGGGCTCTCCTCCCGATAACCACGCGCAGGGGTCTGATCGCACGCCTCTCGTACTCAAATAGCTACCCTGCACGACACCTCCTAGCTAATAAAAAAAGGGGACGCGTGGCGGCACGTAAATGGTACTAGTAAGTAGAACGCCTACAGTTTCAATAATACTTGTGTTTCTGATTGTAACGTGACAACACTTGTTCCAAAATGACTTTGTTGATTGTTAATGTGTGTGCCTTCGCAAATCGGACTGCAAATTTACCACAGCATGTTGGTGCCATGTCATGGCACCAAGCCAAGTTTCATTATTTTCATGCGTGTTTTGGATTTACAGGAATTAAAAAACTAAGTTTCTCAATGTTTCCAACCCAGCCACGACGCCCAGAATTTTGAATTTCATTCCCATTTCTTGCGTGGAACCTAGAAATTTACCCGAGGACACACATATGATTTTTCAACCAACTTTGGTGCACTGGAACATGTGCTTGTATTTCAAATTTGAATTATGCACACAAATGTGACATGTTCCCTCCCAGAACCACGAGCCTTCTTGAGAGAAGCTCCGATTTGCAAGAAGCTTATACCAAAATTTGTTCCTATTTGGCCAATTGTTTTTACCACGGCATGGTACTACCATGACATGACACCATGCCAAGTTTCATGATTTTAAAACCAAGTTTCTCAATGTTCTCGACCGAGCCACGATGCCCAGATGTTTGAATTTTATTCTCATTTTTTGCATGGGACCTACTCCCTCCTTCCATCTATATAGGGCCTAATGTGTTTCTCAAGACAGCCTTTGACTATTGACAAGATTAATAGCACATGAGATGTATACTATGAAAATTATATTATTGGAAGCTCCTTTGACATAAAAAATTAAAGGTATGCTTTGTGTAAGTTGCATGTCATATATTATTGCTCTAACGTTTGGTCAAAGTTAGCCTCGAAAAATGCATTAGGACCTATATAGATGGAAGGAGGGAGTAGAAATTCACCCGAGGACACAAATGTGATTTTTCAACCAACTTTGGTGCACGGGAGCATGTGCTTGTAGTTCAAATTTTAATTATGCACATTAAATGACCAAAAACTCAATTACTGTGTAAATAAGGCCAAACGAAGCTAGAAAAATTCCAAAATTTAACAAGGCACTCATGTAGTTCTATGTTGCCTTTGTAAATAAACTCAAGGGGGACAACGTATATCGTTTCACACTCAGAGGTGGCACGTTCCCTCTCAGAACCACGAGCCTTCTTGAGAGAAGCTTCGGTTTGCAAAAGCTTATACCAAAATATGTTCCTATTCGGCCAATTTTTTTACCACAACATGGTAGTACCATGACATGACATCCATGCCAAGTTTCATGATTTTCAGACGTGTTTGGATTTACAAGAATTTTAAAACCAAGTTTCTCAATGTTCTCGGCCGAGCCACGATGCCCAGATGTTTTAATTTTATTCTCATTTCTTGCATGGGACCTAGAAATTCACCTGAGGACACAAATGTAATTTTTCAACCAACTTTGGTGCACGAGAGCATGTGCTTGTAGTTCAAATTTGACTTATGCACATTAAATGACCAGAAACTCAATTAATGTATAAAAAACAACAAACGAACCTGGAATAATTCCAAAATTTAACAGCGCACTAATGTAGTTCTATGTTGCCTTTGTTAAGAAACTCAATGGGGGGGCAGCGTATATCGTTTCACACTCAAAGGTGGTACGTTCCCTCTTAGAACCATGAGCTTCCAAATCGGCCCAATTTTTTACCACAACATGTTAGTGCCATTACATGACACCATGCCAGGTTTCATGATTTCCAAGTAAGTTTTGGATTTACATGAATTTAAAATCAAAGTTTCTTGATGTTCTCGGTCGAGTCATGACGCCCAGATGTTTGAATTTCATTCTCATTTCTTCCATGGGACCTAGAAATTCAATCAAGGACACACATGTGATTTTTCAACCCACTTTGGTGCACCGGAGCATGTGCATGCAATTCATATTTAGATTATGCACATTAAAAGTCCAGAAACTCAATTAATGTATAAAAAGGCCAAATGAACCCGAAATAATTCCAAAATTTAACAGGGCACTCATATAGTTCTATGTTGCCTCTGTAAATAAAATCAGGGGGAGGCAGCGTATATCGTTTCGCACACAAAGGTGACACGTTCCCTCTCGGAACCATGAGGCTTGTTGAGAGAATCTCCGGTTTTGCAAGAGGTTTATACCAAAACTTGTCCCAATTCATCCAAAAATTATACGTATGAAAACAGGATTTAGATTATCCCAAACATCTCGCTACCTAGACCAATAATGTACTATGATTTGAATTCAACATAAAATGGATACAAATATTTGAATTGGAGAGCGTATGGTACATGCAGTTCATAGTGAAATATGATTACTGCTATATGTATGTTTTTTGTTATCAAGATAATATTTAAATTATTGTATAACTTGACAACAATTGTATTCAAATAAGGAAAATTGATTCAAATTTAGTCCATATGGTAGACGACAATATATATGTTCACATGGTGGAGTAAAATGTTCATATATGATGGAAGATCAAAATGTACGACTACATCAATTATAAACCGCAAGGTCACCTAACAATATATTCGAATTCAACATAACGTGGATTCAAAAATTGAAATTCGAGATCATGGCATTTGTAATCATATAAAAAGGGACATTACTCTTTCTTTGGTGGGAATTGATTTGTTTTTTGTTGTTGTTGAGGGAAGTGTGAATCGATTTGGTACTGTGCAGGGTAATCTTGTTCTCCCAATTTTTTTACATTTTTCTTGTAGTTTTTTCAATGCCTTCTATAGCAATATAGTAAAAGGGGACATGACTCTCTTGTGTCTTGTATGAATTGTTTTTTGACACGTTAAGTTTTTTCTGCCGAACAAGGAATCCGCACCTTGTTATCCCAAAATTTTCAAGCTCGAGTATCTTTTGTCTCACCTGCTTTGAAACTCCCGCTTCTTCAACCCGCGCCGCGCCTTGTTATCCCGAAATTTGGACGCGCACGAGAACTCCCTCCTCATCCGAAATCGCTCCCGCAGCCCAGACACGCGAAATCCCCCTTCTACCCCTCAGCCGAAAATGAAGCTCCACGTCGCGGTGTCAAAACCAGTGGGGGTACGCTGGTAACTTACCCTACATTTCGGACAAGCGCGTCCCTAAGCTTGGCTCCCCCTACCCCTTCGCCCCCCATTCGTACACCAAGGCCGCCAAAACCCGTGAAACCCCACGCTCCTCCATCGGCGTCCCGACCGCCGCCCAGCCGGAGACTCTTCCCCGACTACGTCGTCCACCGCAATAGCTCGCCATCCCTCATCCACCACATCGGATGAGGATCCGTTGTCGATCTTGTCGTCTCGCCAGATCAGCCGCCCCGTCCTCCACCTCCAAGGAGCTGCCCCGACGTTCGCCTCGTCTATCGCACCACCTCAATCCCCACAGCACCGTCTTGACCTGCCCCACTGGAACCGCAACACCCTCACCAATTCCTCCGATGAAGCCGAGGCCAACTCGGCGCCACCAAGGAGGTTCTGCACTCACCGTTGCATTTTATCTTTTATTCGATCTCAGGGGGCTGCCGGTGCTCGATACTGAGCAGACATGGCATGTCTCCATCGACGGCGCCGTCGCCGGCCACATCATCCACCACGTCTCTCCCCCATGTCGTTGCTTCCTCGGTGGCGACTTCCACAACGACAGTAGCTTCCGCTGCTCCGGCTCTCGCTCACGCTGCGGCTCTGTTCTTGTTGTCGTTCGTGCTGCTGCTCTGCTCTTGCTCTCGCTTGCGCTGCTGCTGCTGCTGTATGACCTCCGTCAGCTACAGGAGTTGCTGCTTTAGCACTCGCTCGCGGTGCTACTGCACGACTTGCTCTCTACTAGTGCGTTCCTGCTCGAGCGTATGCTGATTTAGATCACCACTTCTCTGCTACTAGTGCTTGAACGCCCTAAACATCTATTGCAATGCTCTGTTACTAGTTCAATCAGTTTCGACAGTAAAATTCAGTTTCGACTATGAAGTTCATTTTTTTCAGTTAAGTTCAGAGTGAACAGTACTTACATCATCTGTTAGAGCGGCCGTGGCGCGGCTGATGCGTTTTACATCTAGCACTTTTTGGTGATGTATTTTACATCATCTATTGCAGATGATATTAGGGTCCCACTTTAGATTAACGTTGTCTGTCTTGTCATGCTTCAGCCTCGTCGCCGTACACCTTAGCGGAGCTGCTCCAACGACGAAACCGTCCATCACAGCGGAGCAGTACCCTCGGCACCATTTCCAGAGGCCTCGTATCTTCTTCCCCACCTCCGACAGTCACACCAGCATCATCACCATCCTCCACGTCCAAACCAATGATGCTGAGGTCCACAAGGCTATGCCAAAGAAGCTATACACTCGTCGCATCACTTTGTTTCTCCATTCCTCTGTTCTTCCAATTCATGTGAGCCAAACACCCAGGTTGACTGAAATCCTATGTTTCCAAATGCTCTGTTTTGCACGTGCATTCCTGTCCTATTCCTGTGTTTTTCCTGTCCCTACATTTATAGAATCCTCCAATTCTAAGGAGCCCATACAGATTTACTTCATTTTCAGATAGGCGTCAAAGAAAACTCTGTGTGTTATGTCCTGCTCCTGCCATGCCATCATCCACCCCACCTGAGGTGCACCATCGACAGAAGCGTTCACTGCAGCAGAGATCCCCCTACAGACTTCCTTTCGCCGCCTCAGATCATCTTCCCCGTTGCCGGCAGCCACGCCAACTGCATTACCATCATCGACTAAGCAGATGAACCTGAGGACTACACAGTTTCGGAAGAGAGGTCGCAGACTTTCGTGTTTGCTTACGTTATACATCGGTTATAATTACCCGCTACTTTATCGTTCAATCTCGAGTTTTGAATTGCCCATGGGTCTAATATCGAGCCAGCAACAAATAGTATATGTCTACTATCTGGTTCATCTGGGGTCTTCTATGTGGTTCATGTTGGGTGGGCAACAAACAATAGATGATCCATTGTCTATCTTTTTAAACTGAAGCTATAATCTACCTGCTATCATTAGTTTTGGATCCATCCACTCGTTTGCTACCATCAGTCTTGATTTTTGCATGCACCCCTTAGGCCTTACAAAATCTAACTATTTTTTTATTATGCATGTCAGATATTGTACACAATCATACTGAAATGTAGAGAAAAAGAGAAGACCGTTGCATGCGAATATAATGTCATGCAGACGCCGCTCCATGGTGGGCGAAGTGCCCCCCTCCTGCATTTCCAGATTGTATTCCAGAGGAAGATAATTGTTCAGATAGAGATTCAGAAGGAGCCGACCACGCATGTTTACCACCTGAGGTGTTTGCTCTAACCTGGCATGCTGATGTTGGTCATATCATGCATATGGCACCTTGCATTGCTTACATTATACATCTTATATGTCATCAACTTAGTTTAGATTTGCTTTGTGTGAATGCCACCTGTTTGATTTCTATATCATACTCCCACCATTCCTAAATATTTCTCTTTTTATAGATTTCAACAAGTGACTACATACGGAACAAAATGAGTGAATCTACACTCTAAAATATGTCTATATACATCCGTATGTGGTAGTCCATTTGAAATCTCTGAAAAGACAAATATTTAGGAACGGAGGGAGTATATGGGAATTATTCTATGCCATCTTCTTTAGCCAGGCATCATATACGTGAATCATGCAATGCCATCCTGTTTAGCCAGTCATCGTATATGTGAATTGCATCGCACCATATTTTTTCCATAATGTATTCCATTTGTCAACAATGTTTATACATTCATCTACTCTTCCTGTGCATCAGCCATTTGAGTCAGTCATGGGAAAATCTGGAGTGAAAACAAGGTCTTCTGAGCAGTCAGTGCTACCTGTCGATGCAGATTTCTTGCTGGTTACAGATAGCTCCTCAGAGGAGGATTCGGAGAGAGATGACCAGTC
>NC_041382.1:641071965-641103532 GCF_002162155.2 Triticum dicoccoides
ATATGGTGTCTTGCATTGACATGCCATCTGCTTAGATTAGACATGCTTTGTGTGAATGCCTCCTGTTTGCTTTCTATATCAGATATGTGAATTATGCAATGCCATGTTTTTCAGCCAGTTATCATATATGTGAATTATGCACCGCCATGGAGCCAGGCATCATATATGTGAATTATCTCATGCCATCTTTTTTTCATTACGTATTCCATTTGTCAACAATCTGTGTATATTGAACTACTCTTCATGTGTATCAGCCATTTGAGCCGGTTATGGAAAAATCTGGAGTGAAAACAAGGACTTCAGAGCAGGCAATGGTACCTGTTGAAGCATATATCTCGATGGTTACAGGGAGATCCTCAGAGGAGGATTCAGAGACAGATGACCAGTCCTATATCCCACCTGAGGTGTATGCTCTAAGTTGCAATGTTTATATTTCTCATATGATGCATATGGTGTCTTGCATTGCTTAGTTTAGACATCATATGCACAATATTGAATTCTATCTGCTTAGTTTAGAGATCATACATGCGAGCTGCTTAGTATATGAATCAATTATGCCAGCTGCTTAGTATATGAATCAATTATGTCAATCATATCATGCCATCCTGTATACTTAGACAACATATATGTGAATTATTTCATCCCAACCTATTTTAGAAAGACATCATATAGTTTTGTCATGTCATCCTATTTAGGTACTCATCATATGTTGAATTATGCCATTATATCATGTTAAATTATCCATCATATATCTAAAACTGTGTCATGCTATCCTGTTTAGTTAGGCATCATATATGTGAAATTGTGTCATGCTGTCCTGTTTGGTTAGACAACATATATGTGAATTACCACATCTGTCTATCATACAATGTCTGTACGTTCAATTTCTTTTCTTGTTTATCAGCCATTTGAATTGGAGGGGGTGATGGCAGTATCTAAGGGAGCAAAAACCCGTTCTTCACAAAAGACAGTGCTACCCGTCGATGCAGATAGAACCATGGTTGTACTGGCCCACAAACTAGCCCCACCACACATAATCGAGACTCTTACAGATTGCACACTTACACCGTTGGGCAGAGAACCAGCTACAACCCATCTAACCGCAACCCTAGCGGATAGTAACCCACTTATAGTTGAAAAAGCACCATGTCCACCATAGAGTACCCCCACACGAGTAGTTTGTAAAGCTACTGCAGTGCCCAAAGCACGAAGACCACCACAACTAACCCAAACTCCACGTTTAAAGCAGAAGAGCAACTGTTCTCAGGTCAGATTCCGTAGCTATGGTCCATACTCCTTTGCTATTGCATCACTATATTTACTCATACCAACTACTTTTGAATTTGAAGGATCCAATTGAAACTCCAATGGCGCAACAGGCATGTTTTAAACCTATTTCTTTAACTGGATTGTTGTTCTAACTTCTTGCTCTATGTTGATTTCAGTTTAAGTTGTATAAACAGTTATATTCTCATGTGATGCACATTACGAGTGCTGCCAATGTTGTGTAGTTTCTCACACTTATATTCTGTCTATGCTGTTGTGTCTTAAAAATATATGAGTTGAACTGTGTCTCTATCTTGATTAGGGAACATAAACTAGAATGATATGGATAATACAGTGACCATAGTACATAGATATATGTTTGTTTCATGCTATTATCCTGTCCACCTTACTACTGAACCAGTTTACCAAAATGAGTTTCGTATGCTATAAGCTAAACCTGTGATGTGTCTGCTTGTTTCTCTTGTAGTATGCAAACATAATATTGGAGAAGAGCACCCCACTATGCAATGGTAGAGAAAGTAATGCAGATAAGGTTCAAGATAGTGAGACAACCCCGTTGGTCTCCAAGAAAGGTGATAAAAATGATCTTGTAGACAGTGAGAAAACCCCACAGTCCTGCGTTGATGTAGTGTTCGAGTTACTGGCCAGTACCGCTGGCACAAGCTCTTCGAACTCGCTGCCTGAATCACTTCGACTTCTTCAGTCTCAGCTACAAGATGAAAGGCATCAGTCAGCTGTGCTGCGGCAAGAAGCCGAAGGACTGAGGAAGTCCCTGCAGAATTCAGGTGCGTACTTTCTTGTGCAACAGCAAGCGCTGGAGGATTTAAGCGCCAAACAAGAGAAAGTTAATAAGCTTGCTAAGCATCTTGCCAGCATTATGGGTTCCCAGGATATTGTTTCTTGAACTCTTCTGAAGTGGTTTCAGTTCTGGACTTGTTTTGCTGCGGCGTTTATATGCTACTTTGTTTCCTACATTTGCACTAGTGGCGAACTTTGATGCCCAATGGATGTAATATGTGTAATAGCCGTGATACCCTAGCATAAGTTGCTTCCTTATTTATTTCCTTGTTGTCTTGTTTATTTGTTTGCTTGTAGTCAGTGCAGTTCTTTTTCCGCGGTTTGCTAGTGGCTGCAATAACCTATTTTTTAAAACTAGGCCACAATAACCATGGGCTATCATTTATTGTAGTGACACTGGGCCTCCTACGGGCCGTAGAAATAGTGGGCCTTCTACATGCCATAGAAATAGTAGGCCTTCTACGGGCCATAGAAACAATGGGCCTTCGACGGGTCGTATCGTCAATGGGCCTTATGCGGGCCGTATGATCGATTGGCCAAACATGGGCCAATAACAGGCCGCATTATGGCCGTAAACGGGCTAGAGTTGGAATCGTCCGTTCATGGGCCGACCATAACGGGGCATCGTTAATAGGCCGTATTTGATGACGCTATGAAAATGGCCCAACGTATTAACGGACCACAAATAGGCCGACTGTAACCATGGGCTGAATTTGGCCCACAAGCGGAAAATGATAGTAACGGGCCATAAGTAAATGAATGCTGGAAATGAGCCCAAGAATAAATGGGCTCTGAGAAGGCCGAAAGATAACATGGGATGGAAACGGCCCAACGGAATAACGGGCTGTTAATGGGTATAAAGTGATACACTGTTCATTATGGGCCAGTTTCACCATGGGTTGTTAATGGGTGTAAAGTGATACACTGTTCATTACGGGCCAGTTTCACCACGGGGCGTTAATAGGCTAAGAGTTACATAGGGACTCATATGGGCCGAAAGACGTCATGGGCCATACATGGGCCAGAAGTGAAAACGGGCTGGAATCATATTGGATGGCCCAGATGACGCTACTGGGCCTAATTCGGATAGGGCGTAACGGGCCTTGGGTAAGTGGGCTATAAATGGGCTATATGCGAACAGGCCGTTAACAGGCTTTCCATGGGCCGACCCGCCACCTTTTAACCAAGTCAAACAGGCCGGCCTTTTCACAGGAATGGGCCTCTGTTGGGCCGTGCCTCCTGTCGACGTATCATAGGCGCCTTCTGTCCAATGAGTGGATGACATCTGTCCCAACGATGAGCCGACACGTGTTTCCTCCAGCCAATGATGATTTTACACGTGGAAAATCCCCATAGGTCGAGGCTGTTAACGGGTTATCAGATCCAAAACCCGACCTGATAGCTTAACAGCGTTCCGTTACGGTGGATGCCACGTGTCGGTCACCCTTGATGAAAGCACTTCTGTGACGCGCGATTTATCGTCATGGAAGTGCACACTTTCGTGATGATAATTTTGGTAATGTCATGGAATACTTCTACGGCAGCACAGGTATGACTATCTTGATTCTGTCATAAAATCGTCATGGATGTACATGCATGACAAAAAAACGCGACCTACTGTGACAAACACGTATCATCACGGAAGTGTATTTTTTTGTAGTGCCTGTTACGAATTATCTTATCACAAAACTATCTGTTACCGATAATTTCAGTGCGTGCAGAAAATACCTTGCTGAAAATCACTTGTCATTTCCTTTTGGTCCTCATTGGGTTTGACACTCTTACTTATCGAACGGACTACGATAGATCCCCTATACTTGTGGGTCATCACAACGCCATTAGAAAAGAGTAATGCCTCAAACAAGGTATTTATGAGGATAGAACTCAGGGTGGCTACCATCGATGATGCTAGCCAGCAAGCTCTTAGGTGACTACTCGATGCCGACCATTGTTGGTTTCCTTCATGGCTATTGTAAAATGGTTCTTCATATATCACATGCTCTTTATTGGGATGTTTATTGGGTTGCAAGAAACATATACTAATGGCTACAGAAAAATGAGTAAATAAGACACTACTGCAGGATCTTGCTAACGCGATAAAACGATCAGAGACCCTTTGACGAAACTGTGTGCGATGCATGAATTGCAAATGGGGATGTAAAAAACCTTTAAAAAAGATGCAAAATGTTTGCGATGGCAGACACATCAAACACGGTTCAGATTTTAGTTACGTGTGTGATGCAGGGCATACGGTTGATCCAGAAGAACTATTTGCGATGAGGCAGAACAACAGAAACGGGCAACCATATCAATGTGTGTGTGATATACGGTGATACGTCCATTTTGCATCATGCTTCTATATCAATATTTATTGCATTATGGCTGTTATTACACATTATGTCACAATACGTATGCCTATTCTCTCTTATTTTACAAGGTTTACATAAAGAGGGAGAATGCCAGAGCTGGGATTCTGGGCTGGGAAAGGAGCAAATATTAGAGACCTATTCTGCACAACTCCAAAAGTCCCGAAACTTCACGGAAGATGTTTTCCAAATACATAAAAAATACTGAGAGCAAGAACTGCACCAGGGGGGCCACACCCTGCCCACGAGGGTGGGGGCGCGCCCTACCCCCCTGGACGCACCCCCCTACCTCGTGGGCCCCCTGGTGGCCCTCCGGTGGCCATCTTCTGCTATATGGAGTCTTTCAATGGGAAAAAAAATCATAATCCATCTTCTCGGACAAAACTCCGCCGCCAAGAGGCGGAACCTTGGAGGAACCAATCTAGGGCTCTGGCGGAGCTGTTCTGCCGGGGAACTTCCCTCCCAGAGGGGGAAATCATCGCCATCGTCATCTCCAACGCTCCTCTCATCGGGAGAGGGAAATCTCCATCAACATCTTCATCAGCACCATCTCCTCTCAAAACCCTAGTTCATCTCTTGTATCCAATTCTTGTCTCCAAGTCCGGGATTGGTGCTAGTAGGTTGCTAATAGTGTTAATTACTCCTTGTAGTTGATGCTAGTTGGTTCAATTGGTGGAAGATTATATGTTTAGATCCTATATGCATATTAATACCCCTCTAATTATGAACATGTTTATGCTTTGTGAGTAGTTACTTTGTTCCCGAGGACATGGGAGAAGTCTTGCTATTAGTAGTCATGTGAATTTGGTATTCGTTCGATATTTTGATGAGATGTATGTTGTCTCTCCTCTAGTGGTGCTATGTGAACGTCGACTACATGACACTTCACCATTATTTGGGCCTAGAGGAAGGCATTGGGAAGTAATAAGTAGATGATGGGTTGCTAGAGTGACAGAAGCTTAGACCCTAGTTTATGCGTTGCTTCATAAGGGGCTGATTTGGATCCATATGTTTCATGCTATGGTTAGGTTTACCTTAATACTTTTGTTGTAGTTGTGGATGCTTGCAATAGAGGTTAATCATAACTGGGATGCTTGTTCAAAATAAGGGCAACACCCATGGACTGGGTCACCCGCATACCAAATTATCAATGTACCAAACGCGAATCATATGAACGTGATGAAAACTAGCTTGATGATATTCCCATGTGTCCTCGGGAGCGCTTTACACCATATAAGAGTTTGTCCAGGCTTGTCCTTTGCCACAAAAGGATTGGGCCACCTTGCTGCACTTTATTTACTTTTGTTACTTGTTGCTAGTTACAAATTATCCTATAACAAAACTATCTGTTACCACTTATTTCAGTACTTGCAGAGAATACCTTGTTGGAAACTGCTTATCACTTCCTTCTGCTCCTCGTTGGGTTCGACACTCTTACTTATCGAAAGCACTACGATAGATCCTCTATACTTGTGGGTCATCAAGACCCTTTTCTGGCGCCGCTGCCGGGGAGTGAAGCGCCTTTGGTAGGTGGAATTTGGTAAGGAAAAATTTATATAGTGTGCTAAAATTTACTGTCACTTGTTACCATGGGAAGTAATCCTCTGAGGGGCTTGTTCGGGTTATCTTCACCCCGACCAGTAGAGCAAAGAGTTTCTCCTCAACCTACTGAACCTACTGAAAATGAAAATGAAAATGAAAATGCTTGCTTTGAAGTTCCTACGGGTATGACAGAAAAACTGCTAGCTAATCCCTTTTTAGGAGATGGAACAAAACATCCTGATGAACATTTGATATATGTGGATGAAGTTTGTGGATTATTTAAGCTTGCAGGTGTACCCAGAGATGTTGTTAAGAAGAAGGTCTTCCCTTTGTCTTTGAGGGGAGATGCATCGACATGGTATAGGCTATGTGATGATATGGGGTCTTGGAATTACAAACGATTGAAATTCGAATTTCATCAGAAGTTTTATCCTATGCATCTTGTTCATCGTGATTGCAATTACATATATAATTTTTGGCCTCGCATAGGATATAGCATCGCTCAAGCTTGGGGGAGGCTTAAATCAATGTTATATTCATGGCCCAATCATGAGCTCTCAAGAGAAATGATTATTCAAAAAAATTATGCTCGTCTTTCTAGTAACAATCGCACCATGCTTGATACTTCTTGTGCTAGCTATTTTATGATGAATACTATTGAATTCAAATGGGATTTATCGGAAAGAATTAAACACAACTCTGAAGCTTGGGACCTCGACAAAGGTAAGGAGCCAGGTATGACACCTAGTTTTGATTGTGTTAAATATTTTATGGATACCGATATTTTTCATAAATTTAGCACTAAATATGGACTTGACTCTGAGATAGTAGCTTCTTTCTGTGAATCTTTTGATACTTATGTTGATCTCCCCAAGGAGAAGTGGTTTAAATATCATTCTCCCATAGAAGTAAAAGTAGCTCAACCTATTAAAGTTGAAGAAAAGATTGTCACTTATAATGATCCTATTGTTCCTACTTCTTATGTTGAGAAACCACCTTTCCCTGTTAGAATAAAGGATCATGCTAAAGCTTCAACTGTAGTTCGTAAAATTAATATTAAAACATATACACCTCCTGAGCAAGTTAAAGTTGAACCTAATATTGCTATCGTTAAACATCTCTTGTCTGATAATATTGATGGGCATGTTATTTATTTCTCTGATGAAACTGCTAGAATTGCTAAACCCCGTGATAAAGATAAACCTAAACATGTGGTAGGCATGCCTATTATTTCTGTTAAAATGGGAGATCATTGTTATCATGGCTTATGTGATATGGGTGCTAGTGCTAGTGCAATACCTTATTCCTTATACAGAGAAGTTATGCATGATATTGCACCTGCTGAGATGGAATATATTGATGTCACAATTAAACTTGCCAATAGAGATACTATTTCACCAATGGGAATTGTTAGAGATGTTGAAGTCTTGTGTGGGAAAACTAAATATCCTGCTGATTTTCTTGTTCTTGGTTCCCCACAAGATAGCTTTTGTCCCATTATATTTGGTAGACCATTCTTAAATACTGTTAATGCTACCATAGATTGCAAAAGAGATGTTACTATCGGTTTAGATGATATGACTCATGAATTTAATTTTTCTAAATTTAGTAGACAACACCGTGAAGAAGAATTACCTAGTAAGGATGAAATTATTGGTCTTGCTTCTATTGCCGTACCTCCTAGTGATCCTTTAGAACAATATTTGCTAGACCATGAAAATGATATGTTTATGAATGAAAGAAGGGAATTAGATGAAGTATTCTTTAAACAGGAACCTATTCTGAAAAACAATTTACCTGTTGAAATCCTAGGGGATCCTCCTCCACCCAAGGGTGATCCCGTGTTTGAGCTTAAACCGTTGTTTGACACTCTTAAATATGCTTATCTTGATGAGAAAAAGATATATCCTGTTATTATTAGTGCTAACCTTTCAGAACATGAAGAAGAGAGATTATTGAAAACTCTGGAGAAGCACCGTGCTGCTATTGGGTATACTCTTGATGATCTTAAGGGCATTAGTCCCACTCTATGTCAACATAAAATTAATTTGGAAGAAGATGCTAAACCAGTTCATGATCATCAACGCCGGCTGAATCCTAAAATGAAAGAAGTGGTAAGAAAGGAGATACTAAAGCTCCTTGAGGCAGGTATAATTTATCCCGTTGCTGATAGTTAGTGTGTAAGCCCTGTCCATTGTGTCCGTAAGAAGGGAGGTATTATTGTTGTTCCTAATGATAAAGATGAATTGATTCCTCAAAGAATTGTTACAGGTTATAGGATGGTAATTGATTTCCGCAAATTAAATAAGGCTACTAAAAAAGATCATTACCCCTTACCTTTTATCGATCAAATGCTAGAAAGATTGTCCAAACATACACATTTTTGCTTTCTAGATGGTTATTCTGGTTTCTCTCAAATACATGTGTCAGCCAAAGATCAATCAAAGACTACTTTTACATGCCCTTTTGGTACTTTTGCTTATAGACGTATGCCTTTTGGTTTATGTAATGCACCTGCTACCTTTCAAAGATGCATGATGGTTATATTCTCTGACTTTTGTGAAAAGATTTGTGAGGTTTTCATGGACGACTTTTCCGTCTATGGATCTTCTTTTGATGATTACTTGAGCAACCTTGATCGAGTTTTGCAGAGATGTGAAGAAACTAATCTTGTCTTGAATTGGGAAAAGTGCCACTTTATGGTTAATGAAGGTATTGTCTTGGGGCATAAAGTTTCTGAAAGAGGTATTGAAGTTGATAAAGCCAAGGTTGATGCTATTGAAAAGATGCCATGTCCCAAGGACATCAAAGGTATAAGAAGTTTCCTTGGTCATGCCAGATTTTATAGGAGGTTCATTAAGGACTTCTCAAAGATTTCTCGACCTCTGACTAATTTATTACAAAAAGATATACCATTTGTTTTTGATGATGATTGTGTAGAAGCATTTGAAATACTTAAGAAAGCATTGATCTCTGCACCTATTGTCCAGCCACCTGATTGGAATTTACCCTTTGAAATTATGTGTGATGCTAGTGATTATGCTGTAGGTGCTGTTCTAGGACAAAGAGTTGATAAGAAACTAAATGTTATTCAATATTCTAGTAAAACTCTAGACAATGCTCAAAGAAATTATGTTGCTACTGAAAAAGAATTCTTAGCAGTTGTATTTGCTTGTGATAAGTTTAGACCTTATATTGTTGATTCTAGAGTAACTATTCACACTGATCATGCCGCTATTAAATATCTCATGGAAAAGAAAGATGCTAAACCTAGACTTATTAGATGGGTTCTCTTGCTACAAAAATTTGATTTGCATATTGTTGATAGAAATGGAGCTGAGAACCCCGTTGTAGACAACTTGTCTAGGTTAGAAAATGTGCTTGATGACCCACTTCCTATTGATGATAGCTTTCCTGATGAGCAATTAAATGTCATAAATGCTTCTCATATTGCTCCATGGTATGCTGATTATGCTAATTACATTGTTGCTAAGTTTATACCACCTAGTTTCACATACCAGCAAAAGAAAAAGTTCTTCTATGATTTGAGGCATTACTTTTGGGATGAGCCACATCCTTATAAACAAGGAGTGGATGGTGTTATTAGACGTTGTGTACCTGAGCATGAACAGGAACAGATCCTACACAAGTGTCACTCCGAAGCTTATGGAGGACAACATGCTGGAGACAGAATTGCACATAAGGTATTGCAATCTGGTTTTTATTGGCCTAATCTCTTCAAGGATGCCCGTAAGTTTGTCTTATCTTGTGATGAATGTCAAAGAATTGGTAATATTAGTAGACGTCAAGAAATGCCTATGAATTATTCACTCCTTATTGAACCATTTGATGTTTGGGGCTTTGACTATATGGGACCCTTTCCTTCCTCTCATGGATATACACATATTTTAGTTGTTGTTGATTATGTTGCTAAGTGGGTAGAAGCTATTACAACTAGTAGTGCTGATCATAACACTTCTATTAAAATGCTTAAAGAAGTTATTTTTCCAAGATTTGGAGTCCCTAGATATTTAATGACTGATGGTGGTTCACATTTTATTCATGGTGCTTTCCGTAAAATGCTTGCTAAATATGATGTTACTCATAGAATTGCATCTCCTTATCATCCTCAGTCTAGTGGTCAAGTAGAATTGAGTAATAGAGAGCTCAAATTAATTTTGCAAAAGACTGTTAATAGGTCTAGAAAGAATTGGTCCAAGAAACTAGATGATGCATTATGGGCCAATAGAACTGCATATAAAAATCCTATGGGTATGTCTCCGTATAAAATGGTCTATGGAAAAGCATGTCACTTACCTCTCGAACTAGAACACAAGACTTATTGGGCTATTAAAGAACTTAATTATGATTTTAAACTTGCTGGTGAGAAGAGGTTATTTGATATTAGCTCACTTGATGAATGGAGAACCCAAGCCTACGAAAATGTCAAGTTGTTTAAAGAAAAAGTTAAAAGATGGCATGACAAAAGGATACAAAAGCGTGAGTTTAATGTAGGTGATTATGTATTGCTATACAACTCTCGTTTAAGATTTTTTGCAGGAAAACTTCTCTCTAAATGGGAAGGTCCTTACGTTATCGAGGAGGTCTACCGTTCTGGTGCCATAAAAGTCAACAACTTCGAAGGCACAAATCCGAAGGTGGTGAACGGTCAAAGAATCAAACACTATATCTCAGGTAATCCCATAAATGTTGAAACCAATGTTATTGAAACTGTAACCCCGTAGGAATTCATAAGGGACACTTTCCGGAACGTTTCAGACTCCAAAAAGGAATAGGTATGTGGTACGGTAAGTAAACCGACTCCAAAACAGTTTTAAGGCAATATTTCTCTGTTTTGGAATATTTAGAAAAAAGAAAAATAAGTAGCAGTCCGGAAAGGACACGAGGGTGGAGGGCGCGCCCTACCCTACTGGGCGCGCCCCCTACCTCGTGGGCACCTCATGTGATCTCCGGACTCCGTTTTCGTACATGACACGTATTTTGGTCGGTAAAAATTCATTATATAATCTCCCGGGGGTTTTGACTCCCATATCACGCAAATATCTCTTGTCTTTGTTTTGAGCTGTCCTGCTGCAGACAGAGCAACATGTCGTCCCAGGATTCGGAAGGAGAAAGCTACGTGGCTGATTACCTTGCAGATCCTAAGGTCTATGGGGATGTCGAGCATTGCGGTTGGACTACGGAAGAATAAGAGGACTATGAACCCAAGGGAAAGGAGGAGACGAGCTCAGATGAAGAGGAAGTCCCACTACCTCAACCTGGGGTCATGCATGTGGAGTTCAAAAATTCAAGCCTCCCGGATAGGGTAAAGAAACCTAAGATTGAGTTTATCCCTTTTCGCCTCTTGCAGGAGAACAAGCAGGAACTATGCAAAAAGATACTGAGCTTGGAGCAGGAGATCGAGGACCTAAGGGACCAAAATTGTGTCCTCAAGCGCAAATTAAGGAAGAAGCCTACGCCATCAACAAAATCACCACCGTCTCCATCAACAAAGAAGAATTGTGTATCTGGTATGGGCACTCTGCTTGGCAACTGCCAAGCTTGGGGGAGTGCCCCGGTATCGTATCACTATCACTTTTATCTTTACCATTTTTATTAGTTCGATCCTTTTGGTAATATCTTGATCTAGTAGAATAAAAGTTCTTAGTATGATTTAGTCATGAGTTTTGCTTTATTATCCTCCTATGTAATCGAGTTCGTGAGCTATATAATAAAGATTAGTGTTGAGTCAAGGGCTTGATTATTTTGCCATGATCCTAAGGGAATAAAAGAAAAGAGAATGAAATAAAAAGAAACAAAGAGATCATGTGAGTCTTATGGAGAGTAATGAGCTCACATAGAAAGAGTATGATGGATAAAAGTTGTTGAGGGTCGACAAACACAGTTTTGGTCATCGTTGCAATTAATAGGAAGTAATAAAGAAAGAGAGATCTTCACATATAAATATACTATCTTGGACATATTTTATGATTGTGAGCACTCATTAAAATATGACATGCTAAAGAGTTGACATTGGACAAGGAAGACAACGTAATGGGTTATGTTTTCTTACATCTGAGATGAATTATATTGTCTTGGATCTTCCAACATGATGAGCTTGTTTTCCCCCTCATGGTAAGCAAATTCATTGCACAAAGTAGAGATACTACTTGTGTTTCCAAATACCCTTAAACCAGTCTTGCCATAAGAGTCCACCATATCTACCTATGGATTGAGTAAGATCCATCAAGTAAGTTGTCATCGGTGGAAGCAATAAAAATTGCTCTCTAAATATGCATGATTGATTGGTGTGGAGGAAATAAGCCTTTATACGATCGTGTGATATGGAAGTAATAAAAGTGACAGACTACATAATAAAGGTCCATATCACAATTGGCAATATAAAGTGACATTCTTTCGCATTAAGATTTTGTGCATCCAACCATAAAAGCGCATGACAACCTCTGCTTCCCTCTGCGAGGAGCCTATCTTTTACTTTTATCTCCAACATTGCATAAGAGTCATGGTGATATTCACCCTTCCTTTTTACATTTTATCCTTTGGCAAGCACAATATGTTGGAAAGATCCTGGTATATATGGCTAATTGGATGTGAGTTTTCACGGACTATTACTGTTGACATTACCCTTGAGGTAAAACGTTGGGAGGCAAAGCTATAAGCCCCTATCTTTCTCTGTGTCCGATTAAAACTCCATACCCATAAGTATTGCGTGAGTGTCAACAGTTGTGAAAGACTATATGATAGTTGAGTATGTGGACTTGCTGAAAACCTCTTATACATTGACTCTTTCCTATGTTATGATAAATTGCAATTGCTTCAATGACTGAGATTGTAGTTTGTCAGTTTTCAATGAAGTTTACGATTCATACTTGATATTGTGATTGAATTATTACTCTAGCATAAGATATTATATGACAAGAATTATATAAGTTGCTGTTCCAAGAATGATCATGATGCCCTCATGTACGTATTTTATTTTTATCGACACCTCTATCTCTAAACATGTGGACATATTTTTCGATTTCGGCTTTTCGCTTGAGGACAAGCGAGGTCTAAGCTTGGGGGAGTTGATACGTCCATTTTGCATCATGCTTCTATATCAATATTTATTACACTATGGGCTGTTATTACACATTATGTCATAATACTTATGCCTATTCTCTCTTATTTTACAAGGTTTACATAAAGAGGGAAAATGCCGGCAGCTGGGATTCTGGGCTGCAAAAGGAGCAAATATTAGAGACCTATTCTGCACAACTCCAAAAGTCCCGAAACTTCACGGAAGATGTTTTCCAAATATATAAAAAATACTGAGAGCAAGAACTTAACCAGGGGGGCCACACCCTGCCCATGAGGGTGGGGGGCGCCCCTACCCCCTGGGCGCGCCCCTACCTCGTGGGCCCCCTGGTGGCCCTCTGGTGGCCATCTTCTGCTATATGGAGTCTTTTGATGGAAAAAAATCATAAGCCATCTTCTCGGACGAAACTCCGCCGCCAAGAGGTAGAACCTTGGCGGAACCAATCTAGGGCTCTGGCGGAGCTATTTTGCCGGGGAAACTTCCCTCCCGGAGGGGGAAATCATCACCATCGTCATCACCAATGCTCCTCTCATCAGGAGAGGGCAATCTCCATCAACATCTTCATCAGCACCATCTCCTCTTAAAACCCTAGTTCATCTCTTGTATCCAATTCTTGTCTCCAAGTCCGGGATTGGTGCTAGTAGGTTGCTAGTAGTGTTAATTACTCCTTGTAGTTGATGCTAGTTGGTTCAATTGGTGGAAGATTATATTGTCAGATCCTATATGCATATTAATACCCCTATGATTATGAACATGTTTATGCTTTGTGAGTAGTTACTTTTGTTCCTGAGGACATGGGAGAAGTCTTGCTATTAGTAGTCATGTGAATTTGGTATTCGTTCGATATTTTGATGAGATGTATGTTGTCTCTCCTCTAGTGGTGTTATGTGAACGTCGACTACATGACACTTCACCATTATTTGGGCCTAGAGGAAGGCATTGGGAAGTAATAAGTAGACGATGGGTTGCTAGAGTGACAGAAGCTTAAACCCTAGTTTATGCGTTGCTTCGTAAGGGGCTGATTTGGATCCATATGTTTCGTGCTATGGTTAGGTTTACCTTAATACTTTTGTTGTAGTTGCGGATGCTTTCAATGGAGGTTAATCATAAGTGGGATGCTTGTCCAAGTAAGGGCAGCACCCAAGCACCGGTCCACCCACATACCAAATTATCAAAGTACCGAACGCGAATCATATGGACGTGATGAAAACTAGCTTGACGTTATTCCCATGTGTCCTCGGGAGCGCTTTACACCATATAACAGTTTGTCCAGGCTTGTCCTTTGCTACAAAAGGATTGGGACACCTTGCTGCACTTTATTTACTTCTTTTACTTGTTGCTCGTTACAAATTATCCTATCACAAAACTATCTGTTACCACTTATTTCAGTACTTGCAGAGAATACCTTGTTGTAAACTGCTTATCACTTCCTTATGCTCCTCGTTGGGTTCGACACTCTTACTTATCGAAAGGACTACGATAGATCCCCTATACTTGTGGGTCATCATACGGCATACAGTTCGCTCCGATGAACTGTGTGCTATTAGGGAATGCAACAGAAATGGTTAGCCTGATCAAGGTGTGTATGATATACGACATACGGTTCACTCGGACGAACTGTTTTCGATTAGGGAAGAGAACAGAAATGGTTCAACTTAACAAGATGTGTATGATATGCGGCGTTTGTGATAGCCTGATTTTTGCCCTCTCTTATTTGCTTGATTTTCATTTGGCTTTAGTTTGAAATTTGGAGTTTTTGAATCTTTTCATATGGGCTTAAACACTTGGGTACCTTTGGCTTTCACCCAAGTGCATTATTCCCCTCTCTAATCATCATTCCCATTCTGATCCACCTCAAAATAATCTTGGGAATATTTTTCTTAAATGAAAAATATTCATTTTTCCTCTCTAAAACCCTAGCTAGTTCAATGAGCTCAAAAGCAACCCTAAATTTCCTTGCCCACAAAAATCTGAGAAAATTCAAAAATATTCTTTAAACCCTAGGGAACCTTCCTAAGCAAAAATATATCATCACTTTTTGGAATATTTTTGCTACAGAAAATATTTTCTGTTCTGGACAGAAATGATGGTTTCTACAGCAACTACCATTTTACTTGCTCCATTGTGCCTGAATTTTCTTGTGCATCATCACCTTAGTAGATGATGGCTAGCCTCCAAAGCACAGCCCCCAACTCCCAGCCATTTGACCTCAGTAACATCTCAGAGTTACTGATCAGAAACTTACCTGGCTTGTAAAATCTTCTCTACTGCATCTGGAGCCAAACCAAAGCGTGGTAATTGTCAAAACTACCACAAACAACAAGCCAGGCATGATCTTTGGACATTGGTCGGCCTGAGGGAAGAGTTCACGTGGTGACCACACATGTCCAGGATGCCAGCATGCTTGTCGACGCGCTCTGAGTGCCGCTGAGCACTCTGTTCGCGGGTGCTCGCTTCCCCTGTCTGCCTGAGCGTGCCAAACTTCGCCACCATGCTCATCTCAACGCCATTAACTCCCACCTGGCGCTCGCCGACGCCGGAGCTCGCTGCAGCGAGCACAGACGTGGTCCGGCCAACGCCACAGTGCGCTCTGCACTGTGCTCGTCGCCTTCCTCTTGATCCTGTGCTCGTCCCCGTTCGCCCACAGTCCCTGCGTGAGCTGCGTCGCCTTCTCCCCCTCTCACTGAAGCCGCTCGTCACCGGGCGCAGCGTCCAGGTGTCGCTGACGGAGCCCCGATCCACCCCCGATGCTCGCCTATAAAAGGGGCCACCCCCAGCCTCCTTGAGCACCATCCTTCACTCCCACACACTCCACAAACGTGTAGATAGCTGTAGCCCGGCCGGGCAGGACGCAGGCTGCCATCCCCGAGCTCGAGCTCACCGGCGATCCCCTCGGGTCGTCGCGGTAGCTCCAGCCCCTCCCAGGCCCGGGCGATCCTTCCAGGGCCTCTGCCTCTCTTCGGTGAAGCCCTTCCGTCCCCCTGGACCCCTGAAGTTGCCTCTGCTCGCAATCTTCCTCATCTCCGGCAACCACCGCTCTCTGCCTCCGTTTGCGAGGTCGACTCCGACACCGTCTGACCACCCCTAGCTACGCTATGGGTACGGGCAGGTGCGCCTCCATCCCCTCTCTCGATACCTCCCTCTCGTTTTGGCCAAGGAGCCCTCATCGCCAGTGAGAGCTCCGATGAAGCCGCGACCCGCTCTGTTTCCTTCTCCCCTCCACCTCACCAAACTAGCGGAGCCCGCTAGTCAGCCACTCTGTACGCGCGCGAAGCGGTACGAGTGGTGGTGCCCTGAGGCTTTATGCCTTCGACGTCACCCCCTAGTCTGTTTTATTTAAATTCAAATTCAACTAATTTCCAGATAGCTTGAAACAGCTATAACTCTTCAACCATAAGTCCAAATGAATTGATTCTTTTTGCATTATGTTCTTTGCAAAGAAATCTAGCAGCTCACCAAAAATGAGATTTTTCTGAGCTATCTAGAATTTCTGGTGATTTTCAGATGTGTTCTTGATATTTTCTTCTTGTGCTTAAAATTATTTTCAGAGGGTGAGGCTTGTCTTGAGGATCACCAGAAGGCTTGTGAACCTCATCTACACTAAGGCAAGCCACAACAACATTTTCATGGTGTCATTTCAATATTTATGATTTTCTTACTTGAATGAAATGATTAATCCATGCATTTAAATAACTATTATGTTATTTATATTATGTTAAGTGTTTCTTAGTTATTGTGCTTGATTTACAAAATGTTTGAAACTAGTTTAGTTGGTAACAAAAGCTAAGATCTACTTGCGGTAATTATAAAATGATTTGTTACGCATATGAGTAATTACTTAAAGTTATTTTCTTACACAAATAAAATAGTAAAATTTGCTAGAAAATATGATGTTAAGTGGTTGTTTAGCCATTTCGCTTGATTTACAGAATGTTTGAACCTAACTTGGTTGGTAAAGAAATTAGGATTTGCTTGTGGTGATGATAGTATAATTTTTGCTACGCATATGAGAAATTAATCGAAGTTATCTTCTTGCATGAGAAAAATAATAAAACTTGCTACAAAATATCTTGTTAAAGTGAGAGTTACCCTGACCAGGAAAGTAATATAAGTTGTTGATGTTTATGCTTTGTGTGAATATGGTTGACATCAGTCATTTTCGTTAATATGTGATGCATGTATTGCATTTCATGGCATGCTATGACACTGGTCATTTTCATTTTAAGTTGAACCTGACTATAACTCAACTTGAATATATCGTTGACTGGGTCATGGTGCCGCTGAATCGAGTTTTTCCCAGTGCAACCACATTTGCCTTTGTGGGAAGGCCTTGATTCGGTCCATTGACATGCCTCTGGTCGGTGCCTCCAACTAGGGAAGGTTATGGGCATGCTTACCCTGGCCCGGTAAGCAGGCATAACCTTGTGTGCCCGTTGTTGAGATTATGGTACCGGGTCCCCGAGTGGGATCATTTTGGCCACGACGGTGATCATTGTGTCTTTGGTAGACACGGGGCCACCCAGGACTAGCCCGTTGGGGATTGGGTCGGAGTGGCCGGGAGAGTGTCATGGCAATGGAGGGGTTTCGTTGGAATGCCGTTGGTCCACCTGAATGGGAGTGCGAGGCCATGGATTCTGTGGTGTGGGTACAGTGTGCTACCTCTGCAGAGTGTATAATCTATCGATAGCCGAGTCCACGGTCACGGACGCCTTGTGGTAGGTCCCACCATGAGTCAATGTTTAATAAATTTGCACACTAAGTTATGAACTTTGCACTGTTGATGATGGCGGAAAGGCCATCGAGATGTTCGAGACCAAATATTGGTCGTGATTGTGATCACCGTAAGTATCACGAGTTACTCTTGTCAAGGCCACGATGGTGGTTTGTTTGTGATCTGAGAACGATCACGTTGGTAAGTCGGTCCAGAGGGACGTTTATCACAAGAGCATGATCACAACATGTTGGAACATTATTGCATTATTAATTGGTTAATTATCATGATGTTGTTTGTCATTATGATTATGCCTGTTGTGAGCTTGCAAGTACATTCAATTTACTGACCTGGTGTGTCATGCCAGATTTCAGGAAAGTCTCATTGGAAAGGAGTGCTGCTCGAGTCTAGATCGTGTCCACATCGGTGTCCCTGTTCTATGGAGTTTCCGCTACGACGTTGTTCCGCTGCCGCGTAGTTGTTATGATCGAGGCCCCTTTATGTTCACTAAATAATGTACATATTGTTCAGCCGCACTGTGTGTGCCGCTTGGCCTCGACCCCTGTTGTAATATAAACTCTGATCTGCTAGCATCAATAAAGCGATTGTTTTCTGTACCAAGATGTTGTGTGTTGCCAGAAGACCTGGTCTCTGGGCTGGCAATGCATGGTAAACCGGTCGCTCTGAGCCGGGGTGCCACAACGCTTGGTATCAGAGCCGCGCTGACTGTAGGCCACGCTAGACTACAACATGTTAACTGGACGTTAGATACGAGTTTAAGTTGAGTGCCGGTAGCAATTGTAGCTGGTTGTTGCATTGCATGCTCTTGCTTTATTTTTTATGCTAACCTGTCGCTGTAGTGTAGATGGCTCCGGTGCTGTATCCGTGCCAGTTGAGTGTAGATGGCTCCAGTGCCATATCCGTGCCAGTTGCAACTGATGCCGTACACGTCACTGCACCTCCTTCGCAACGTGTGGCATCGAATGTACCCCCTCGGAGACGATCCAGTCTATCGTGTGTACCGGGAGTGTCTAGCTGATCCAGTGTATGAGTATCACGCAGTGGTTACTCTGCTCACTAGTTCTGATTCCAGCTCTTACACTCGTACTTCTTGAAGCGGTTACGCCTCTACCGCTTCTCAGGCTGTCCAGTTTGCTGCATTCGAGGTCTTTGTCGAGCTTCACTACAACGAGGTCCGAATGCAGAACCGCCCAGGTTTCTATTACTACCCTTCTCTGCACGAGTCATGTCCGTTTCCCTATCATTGATCCGGAGTCTGATAGTGTTGCTAGCCACCTTGCTCGTTATGTCACTACTAGCTATCTTATGATCCATGAGCTGGCTCAATAGCTGACTCGGGCCCGTACTGCTTTAGCCGCTGCTTTGGTCACTACTAGATCTGCCACTACTCCATCCTCTCTGGGATTTACTCCTTGTATTCCAACTAGTTCTAGTTCCCCTGTTTCACCCGTTACTCCCCTGAGTAGCTCGGGCACCTCGACGGTGAACCCTCTCGGTACTCCTGCCAAGTGGGTTTCACTTCTCGCTACTCCTGTAGCCCCGATGCTTCAACCTACCCATGTCCCTGAGGGAGAGCCCTCAAGGCAGCACCATCGTGTTACCTTTAACCCGGAGGTTTCCGTTAACCTCGTCAGTTCAGGATCCTAGTCCGCTTCAGGGGAGGACACCGCAGCACCAGCAGAGCAGTAGTACCCTGAGTATTCGGAGTAGTCCGGATGATGTACGGATGTAGTCGTACGCGTCATGATGTTTCGTTGCATGTATGAGAGTAGTTGAACCTGGCATGTTGTTTATCTTTCATGTATGAGTCTATGTATAATTATGTTGGGACTTTATTCGCCGTATATTCTTCGCTCTTTTGTTTTCTTCCAGGATTTGTTACTGGCTTTTCCCCAAATTTATTCTTGGATGTTTATCATCTCTATTGTGTTGTCTTGGAAAAATCCACAATAGGATGACGCGGGGAGGCAGCAGTAGCAACGTTCGTGAGGGAACTCCTCTTCGTCGTTCCGCACGACAGGCAGGACATTCTCCTGAGCCGTATGTTTTGCCACCGCCTCCACCGCCAAATCTGCCCTCCACCGAGCAAATTCTGCACATGTTTGAGGAAGAAGGAACTATGATCTGATTGAAATATTAAGAAGTGTGCAAGCTATGGTTGGACAGAATGGAAATCAGAACGGTCATTACTCAAAGCTGTCAGATTTTCAAAGGACCAAGCCACCCAGTTTCAGTCAGATTGTTGACCCATTGGATGCAGATGATTGGTTGCGTACCATTGAGAAAAAGCTTGAGATTGCTCGTACTGAAGAAAATGATAAAGTTCCATTTGCAACTCATTACCTTGAAGGCGCTGCTGCCATATGGTGGGAAAATGCAAAAGCCATGTGGCCTGTTGATGAAGAAATCACCTGTGAAAAATTTAAGGATCAGTTCCGAAAATATCATATCCCTACTGGAGTTATGAAGATTAAGCAGCGTGAATTTCTTGCACTCATCCTAGGAAGTCAGTCGGGGGGTGAATATTTGCAAAAATTTAATCATCTGGCCCGTTACTCCCTTTATGACATGGCCACCGAAGAAAGGAAGATTGACAGATTTCTTGGAGGCTTAAATCCGCAACTCTGGTGTACTCTCAGTATGTTTGATTTCCCAGATTTCCAAACTCTAGTGAACAAGGCTTTCATTGCTAAACGGGAGCACAAGCTTATATCAGATAATAGGCCTGTTAACAACGACAACAAGCTTAAGTTTGATCCAAAGAAGGATGGGCAACCAGTGCAAAAGGCTCATACCTGGCAGCAGATTCAGGTGGAATACAAGCCCAATTGGCAACAGAATGTTAACAAGACCACCACTCAAGTCAAGAATGTCGTGACCAACCCAGTGCACGAGGAGCTTCAGCGCAATAATTCTTGTTTCAGTTGTGGGCAGAATGGACATTATGCCAGACAGTGCCCCAAGAACAACAAGGCGAAAGCCCCATTCAGGCCACAAGTCAACTTTATAGAGTCATGCCCGACCCAGCAAAACTTTACTGGGCATGTGCATCATCTCTCAGCCGATGAAGCCCAAGAGAACCCCAAAGTCGTCATTGGTATGTTTTCTGTTAATGACATACCTGCCGTAATTTTGTTTGACTTTGGGGCTTCCCATTATTTTATTTCTTGGAGTTTTGCTGCCCAAAACAAATTTCCTTGTACACTTTTGGGCAAAAATACGCTGGTACAAACCCCGAGATCTTTAATCAAGAGCAATCTGGTCTGCCGTGATCTGGAAATCAATATCAACAGAGTCTACTTTCCAACTTCTCTGATAATTATTGAGTCTGAAAAGTTGGATATTATATTGGGTATGAATTGGTTGACCCAATATCAAGTTTGCATAAACACGAGAAGTCACTTTGACCAGTCTGAATGGGCAGACTACCAAATTCTATGCTCGCAAGAATATACCCAAGCAAGAATTGGTTTTCACCGCTGTGGCTCAGTTGGAATTAATTCCTATGGTCAGCGAGTACCCTGATGTATTTCCAGAAGAACTGCCAGGCATGCCACCAGATCGAGAGCTGGAATTTGTAATAGATCTTGTGCCCAGAACTGCACCGTTATACAATAAGTATTACCAGATGCCCTCATCAGAATTAGTGGAGCTAGAGAAACAGCTTGATGAACTACCCCAGAAAGGATATATTCGTCCCAGCTCTTCACCATGGGGATCACCTGCTATTTTCATGGACAAAAAGGATGGCAGCCTCCGCATGTGCGTAGATTACCGCCAGCTGAATGAGGTCACAATCAAAAATAAATATCCGCTGCCAAGGATTGATGATCTGTTAGATCAGCTCAGTGGGGCTAAGGTATTCTCTAAGATTGATTTACGGACCAGATATCATCAGCTCAAGATTAAAAAGGAATATATTCCTAAGACCGCATTCACTACTCGGTACGGTCTTTGTGAATATTCAGTAATGTCCTTTGGTCTCACCAATGCCCCTGCTTTCTTCATGCATATGACGAACAAAGTATTCATGGACTTCCTTGACAAATTCGTGGTAGTCCTCATCGATGACATCCTCATTTACTACAAGGGTGAAGAAGAGCACAAGGATCACCTCCGGGCAGTGCTACAACGACTCCGCGACCATCAGCTATATGCCAAATTCAGTAAATGCGAATTTTTGCTCAAGTAAGTTGGGTTTCTCGGACATGTACTATCCGTTGAAGGTATAGCCATGGACCCGAGCAAAGTAAAGGATGTGCTCGATTGGTTATCGCCCATGATCGTGACGCAGATCCGGAGTTTTCTCGGATTAGCTGGATCCGTCGTTTCATTGAAGGGTTTTCCAAGATTGCTAAACCCATGACAGAGCTGCTCAAAAAGGATAAGAAGTTTGAATGGATGGAGGACTGTGAGAAAAGTTTCAATGAGCTAAAGATACGGCTGACAACCGCACATGTATTGACTCTCCCCGACATTTACCGTAGTTTTGATGTGTATTGTGACGCCTCCAGGCAAGGCCTTGGTTGCGTACTTATGCAAGACAACAAGGTAGTAGCATATGCATCGCGACAGCTACGACCCCACGAGGGAAATTATCCTACTCATTATTTGGAATTGGCTACGGTGGTTCCTGCGCTAAAAATTTGGAGACACTACCTCATTGGAAAAAGGTGCCAAATTTTTACCGATCACAAAAGTCTTAAATACATATTTACTCAGCCGGATTTAAATCTCCGTCAACTAAGATGGCTAGAGTTGGTCAAGGATTATGATCTTGGAATAAATTACCACCCGGGTAAGGCCAATGTGGTTGCTGATGCCCTCAGTCGAAAGCCTGGCAGCTTAAATGTCATATTGAAATCCTTGCCTCCCGAACTCCAAGAGGAGATCACTCAGCTCAACCTGGTCATAGTGGATGTTGGCCTCGCTAATATTTTGGAAGTTACCCCCACACTTGAGGAAGAGATCCGCAAGGCCCAGCCAGCTGACATCAAGCTGCAAAAACGTGCCAAGAGCCCGATGGCAGAGCAGACCCCAGATTTCTCCAAAGACAAATTCGGTACCCTCCGACTCCATGGACGGATTTGTGTACCCAATCAGCTAGACTTAAAGAAGAAAATCTTGTCGGAAGCACACGAATCCTCATATTCCATTCACCCGAGAGGTACGAAAATGTATGAAGACCTTAGAAAAATATTCTGGTGGGACGGAATGAAGAAAGACATTGCCTATTTTGTGGCCTGTTGCGACATATGTAACAAGGTGAAGGCAGAGCATCAGAAGCTAGCCGGACTCCTCCAACCACTGTCGGTTTCGCAATGGAAATGGGATGACGTTTGTATGGATTTCATTACGAGATTGCCTAAGACTCGGTGAGGCAATGATGCAATCTGGGTCATAGTGGACACCTTAACCAAGGTTGCTCACTTCATTCCGATCAGCACCAGATATAGAGCGAATCAACTTGCACAGTTGTATGTATCCAGAATAGTCCGTCTGCATGGAGTACCCCGAACTATCACTTCCGACCAAGGTTCCCTGTTTACCTCCGCTTTTTGGTCACGTCTCCATCAAGCCTTGGGGACAGTGCTGAAATATAGTACTGCTTATCATCCTTAGACGGATGGACAGACAAAGCGGGTAAACCAAATACTCGAAGATATGTTGCAAGCCTGTGCTTTAGCCCAAGGACCTAAATGGGAAGATTGCTTGCCATATGCCGAGTTTTCTTATAACAACAGCTTCCAGACCAGTCTAAAAATGTCACCGTATGAAGCTCTATATGGCCGTAAGTGTCGCACTCCTTTAAATTGGTCTCAAACTGGAGATAGCCGTACCTTCGGGATAGATCTCATGATGGAAGCTGAGAAACATGTTAAGGAAATCAAAGACAGATTGCAATTGGCCCACTCTTATTTGCAACCGAGTGATGGAAGCTGAGAAACAAGTTACGAGGACGAGATTCATTCTAAGTGGACGCTGAGGGAGTCCTGGATTAGGGGGTGTCCGGATAGCCGGACTATACCTTCGGCCGGACTCCTAGACTATGAAGATACAAGTTTGAAGACTTCGTCCCGTGTCCGGAAGGGACTTTCCTTGGCATGGAAGGCAAGCTTAGCGATACGGATATGTAGATCTCCTAGCATTGTAACCGACTCTGTGTAACCCTAGCCCTCTCCAGTGTCTATATAAACCGGAGGATTTTAGTCCGTAGGACGAACAACAACAATCATACCATAGGCTAGCTTCTAGGGTTTAGCCTCTCTGATCTCGTGGTAGATCTACTCTTGTACTACCCATATCATCAATATTAATCAAGCAGGACGTAGGGTTTTACCTCCATCAAGAGGGCCTGAACCTGGGTAAAACATCGTGTCCCCTGCCTCCTGTTACCATCCGGCCGAGACGCACAGTTCGGGACCCCCTACCCGAGATCCGCCGGTTTTGACACCGACATTGGTGCTTTCATTGAGAGTTCCTCTATGTCGTCACTTTTAGGCCCGATGGCTTCTCCGATCATCAACAGCGATGCAATCCAGGGTGAGACTCTTCTCCCCAGACAGATCTTCGTATTCGGCGGCTTTGCACTATGGGCCAATTCGCTTGGTCATCTGGAGCAGATCGAAAGCTACGCCCCTGGCCATCAGGTCGGATTTGGAAGTTTGAACTACACGGCCGACATCCGCGGAGACTTGATCTTCGACGGATTCGAGCCACAGCCGAGCGCGTCGCACTGTCACGATGGGCATGATCTAGCTCTGCCGCCGAACAGTGCCCTGGAGGCCGCACCTGTGTCCGCTCTGACCCCTAGCTCGGAGCCGGTCACACCAATCGAGGATGGGTGGTTAGACACCGCCTCGGGGGCTGCAATCTCTACGGCGATCGAGCCGAACACCAGCCCTATTCTCTGCGAAGCCCGTGACTCCAAGGAGCCGGACTCCTCTCCAAACTCCGAGCCCTCCGCGCCCCTACCGATCGAACCCGATTGGGTGCCGATCATGGAGTTCATCGCCACGGACATCTTTCAGCACTCGCCCTTCGGCGATATTCTGAATTCACTAAAGTCTCTCTCTTTATCAGGAGAGCCCTGGCCGGACTATGGTCAGCAAGGTTGCGATGCGGATGATGAAGAAATTCAAAGCCCAACCACCACCCACTTCATAGCCATTGTCGATGATTTAACCGACATGCTCGACTTCGACTCTGAAGACATCGACGGTATGGACGCCGATGCAGGAGACGATCAAGAACCAGCGCCTATAGGACACTGGAAAGCCACCTCGTCGTATGATATATACATGGTGGACACCCCAAAAGAAGGCAATGGCGATGGAACAGCGGAGGATGACCCCTCCAAGAAGCAGCCTAAGCGCCGGCGTCAGCGGCGCCGCTCTAAATCCCGCCAAAACAAAAACAGTGATTCCGGCACGGGAGACAATAACACCCCAGACAGTGCCGAAGACAACCACCTCCAGCAAAATTCAGCACATGAGGATGGAGAAGCCAGCCCTCATGAGAGAGCGGCAGACAGAGAGGTCGAGGACGATAATTATATGCCTCCCTCCGAAGATGAAGCAAGCCTCGACGACGACGAATTTGTCGTGCCTGAGGATCCCGTTGAACAAGAGCGTTTCAAATGCAGGCTTATGGCCACGGCGAGAAGCCTCAAGAAAAAACAACAATAGCTTAGAGCTGATCAAGATTTGCTAGCCGACAAATGGACTGAAGTCCTTGCGGCCGAAGAGTATGAACTCGAACGCCCCTCCAAGAGCTACCCAAAGTGCAGGTTGCTACCCCAATTAGAGGAGGAAGCACCTAAACCTACATCACCAACGCATGATGCGGCCGACCGGCCACCCCGTGGTCGCGACAGAGAGGCCTCTCGGCCCTCCACTCAAGCCGCACCCCGGCGCCGCTCAAAAAATACCAAGGCATGGGAAAATGCGCCAGACCTGCGAGATATATTGGAGGACAAGGCAAGGAAAACAAGATCGATCTACGGATCACGTGCGCGCCCCACAGCATGAGACAGTACTCATCACACCGAATACAGTAAATCCGGCCGGGCCGAACACAATAGACAAAGCTCGTTTGAGCTGCGTCGTGATATAGCCCAATACAGAGACGCCGCACACCCACTATGCTTCATAGATGAAGTAATGGATCATCAAATCCCCGAGGGTTTCAAACCCGTAAACATCGAATCATACGATGGCACAACAGATCCTGCGGTATGGATCGAGGACTATCTCCTTCATATCCACATGGCACGCGTTGATGACCTACACGCCATCAAATACCTCCCACTCAAGCTTAAAGGACCAGCTCGGCATTGGCTTAACAGCTTGCCAGCAGAATCAATTGGTTGTTGGGAGAACCTGGAAGCCGCATTCCTCGACAATTTCCAGGGCACTTATGTGCGACCACCAGACGCCGATGACCTAAGGCACATAATTCAGCAGCCAGAGGAATCGGCCAGACAATTCTGGACACGGTTCCTAACTAAGAAAAATCAAATCGTCGACTGTCTGGACGCAGAGGCCCTAGCAGCCTTCAAGCATAACATCCGCGATGAGTGGCTTGCACGGCACCTAGGACAGGAAAAGCCGAAATCCATGGCAGCCCTCACGACACTTATGACCCGCTTTTGCATGGGAGAAGACAGCTGGCTAGCTCACAGCAATAACATGACCAAGAGCCCTATTAATTCGGATACCAAGGACAGAAGTGGCAGGTCGCGTCGCAACAAGCAAAAGCGCCGCATTAACATCGACAATGCTGAGGATACGGCAGTTAATGCCGGATTCAGAGGCTCTAAACCCGATCAGCGGAAAAAGCCATTCAAAAGAAATACCCCGGGCCCGTCCAGTTTGGACCGAATACTCGACCGCTCATGCCAGATACATTGCACCCCCGAAAAACCAGCCAATCACACCAAGAGGGATTGTTGGGTGTTCAAGCAGGCAGGCAAGTTAAATGCCGAAAGCAGAGACAAGGGGCTGCATAGCGATGACGAGGAGGAGCCCCGGCCGCCGAACAACAGTGGACAGAAAGGTTTTCCCCCACAAGTGCGGACGGTGAACATGATATACGCAACCCACGTCCCCAAGAGGGAGCGGAAACGTGTGCTAAGGGACGTATATGCGATGGAGCCAGTCGCCCCAAAGTTCAACCCATGGTCTTCCTGCCTGATCACTTTTGATCGAAGGGACCACCCCACTAGCACCCTGCCAGTCGGCCCCAAGTTCTAGACCCAATTATTGACGGATTTCACCTCACTAGAGTCCTTATGGACGGCAGCAGCAGCCTGAACCTGCTTTACCAGGATACAGTGCGGAAAATGGGCATCGATCCCTCGAGGATTAAACCCACTAGAACGACCTTTAAAGGCGTCATACCAGGTGTAGAGGCCAACTGTACAGGCTCAATTACACTTGAAGTGGTCTTCGGATCTCCGGATAATTTCCAAAGCGAGGAGTTAATCTTTGACATAGTCCCGTTCCGCAGTGGCTATCACGCACTGCTCGGGCGAACCGCATTTGCCAAGTTCAATGCGGTGCCGCACTACGCATACCTCAAGCTCAAGATGCCAGGCCGTCGAGGAGTCATCACGGTCAATGGAATCACCGAACGCTCTCTCCGAACAGAGGAGCATACGGCGGCTATCACAGCGGAAGTACAAAGCAGCCTCTCAAGGCAATTCTCCAGTCCGGCCATTAAACGTCTGGACACCGTCAAGCGCGCCCGGAGTAACCTACAACAAGACCGCCTGGCATGTTCCGAGCAAGCGTAGCAATGCGGCCCCAACCCCAGCCATCGCGAACTTGTGAAACCAGTGTTGCGCATACATAACTACGCTCTGGAAATAACATGGGCACAGGGGAGGGGCACCATCACGGCACGCCCGAAACGCGGCTTAAACCGCACTAGGGGCTGCCGATTTCTTAATTTTCTCTTATTTTCAGGACTCCATTCTTCGGAAGGCTTGTCCGGCAGTACAATTGCCGCACAAACGATACAACCAGGGAAGTAGAAGGCTACGCCGCACTATGGAACTCTAAGGTGGTCTCTATAACGAGGAGTATACCTGTTTCACATACCATTCCGCAGCTCGCCCCTGGAAAGGACACGTTAAATAGTCCCATTTTTTGCTTATCGCACTATTTGTATCGTCCTGCTTTGATTGTAGCCCTTTTTAAATAAACAATGCATAGCTTCCGTCTATTATTGCATTACTCTTTTTTACGAATATATGTTCATTAATGACATGTTGCACCCGTACACTTTGGTATGGCCAATACGCCAGGGGCTTAAGTACCCCACAACACGGTGTGAGAAGTCTGAACACTTTCACAAGTGCGGCACCCCGAACTTATAGCATTATATGCATCGGCTCCGAATCATGTCTTGGGTCAATAGTTGGGTTTGCCCGGCTCCTATGTTTTGGTACCTTTCGTTCCGTTATATCGGCTAAGGTAGCACTAGGAGAACTACTGCGATTGTGCCCCAGTTGAGCTGGGCTAAGCACCTTAGTAGAGAAAGTTAAAACTGACCGTCATGATGAGGCAAGAGCTGGTCGCTGTTCGAGAGGTTTTCGAGTCCCTAAAGACTTATGCCGCTTAGAGCGAGGAGTCGGCTTTGTCCGGCCTAGGCGTGGATAGCGCCCCGAACTCGGTCTTTCGAACACTAGGGGCTTCGCCGAAATTTAAAGTTATAGAATTCTATGGCTAAGTGAGAGTGTTCAAGCATTATAGTCCGATTACCTTGTTCGTTGTGTTGAGCGCCTCCCTCGAAGGACCCAAGAATGGGAAAAAGAGAGCTCATGTTTATCCCGAACACCCCAGCACTCGTGCCATGGGGGCAGAAGCCGACGATTCGCCATCTATCAAATTTGATAAACGGCCGCACAGAAGGTAATATTTTAAATTCAAAAAGCAATGCTTAGCGCACATGAACAAGTTTTCAGCGCACAGGACAAAACGAGCGAGTTTACTGAAAAATTACATCCATGAAACATTCATCCGCCACAAGGCGGGCACCCTTCAGAACGCCCTCATAATACATCTCGGGCTTGCGATGCTCCTTGCCCGGCGGTGGCCCGTCCTTCACAAGCTTCTCAGCATCCAGCTTGCCCCAGTGCACCTTCGCACGGGCAAGCGCCCTACGGGCACCCTCGATGCATGCGGAGCGATTGATGACTTCGAGCCTTGGATAGGCCTCCACCAGCCGCCTCACCAGCCCGAAGTAGCTCCCAGGCATGGCCTCTCCAGGCCACAGCCGGACTATGAGGCCCTTCATGGCTTGTTCGGCCACCTTATGGAGCTCGACCAGCTGTTTCAGGTGGTCGCTTAAGGGCACTGGGTGTTCGGCCTCAGCATACTGAGACCAGAACACCTTCTCCGTCGAGCTTCCCTCCTCGGCTCGGTAGAAGGCGGCGGCATCCGACACGCTACCAGGCAAGTCTGCGAATGCTCCTAGAGAGCTCCGGATTCGGGTAAGTAACAAGTAATTCACTTTTACATGCTTGCTTTGCATAAAGAATGCCTTACCCGCCGCTATCTTTTTTATTGCCTCAACCTCCTGGAGGGCCTTCTAGGCTTCGGCCTTGGCAGACTTGGCATCTTCAATGGCCGCCGCGAGCTCAGACTCTCGCATCTTCGAGTCAAGCTCCAAACTCTCATGTTTTTTCATGAGAGCCCGGAGCTCTTGCCGTACCTCGCCAACCTGCGTCTCATGCTTCTCCCGCTCGGTGCGCTCCGTGGCTGCCCTCTTCTCGGCCTCAGACAACACTTGCTTAAGGGTCGCCACCTCAGTTGTGGGCCCCTACAATAGCCGCGTTAATCTTGTCACTTTTTGCAATTGCACCTTTCACATATTTCAATAAGGTATTTCTTACCTTCCTTTTCCTCGAGCTGTTGCTTGGCTAGGCCGAGCTCTTGCCCGGACCGCTCGAGGTTCTGCTTCAGCGTGCCCACCTCCGCTGTCAGTGCGGCGGATGCTAGCAGCGAAGCCTGCATACGCATATTGACTTACTTTTGTTAGACTCCTACGAATGTTATTAGATCCTCTATTCGGCTTTTCTTTCCGAACGCCGAACAGAGTATCAGGGGCTACTGTCGATGCGGTAATATTTTTACATATTCCTTACTTACCTCAAAGCCGGTTAGAAGGCTGGCACAGGCTTCAGTCAGGGCGGACTGAACCTTCTGGATCACCGCACTCATAATAGTGTGGTGCTCCTCGTCGATGGAGGCGCCGTTAAGCACCTTCAGCAAATTGTTAGGTGCCTCCGGTTGGACGGAGGTCACCGACTCAGTAGGCCTGCTCCTCTTGGAAGGAGGATGCCTACCGGAGTCCGGAACCGTTGAAGGTTCCGGTGCGGTGCCCTTGGGGGTTCAATCCCCTTTACGCCTGGAGTCCGGGAGGTCGCCTTGCGGCGCCTCCAGGACCACCTCCTCCTGGCTTGGAACCTGTTGGGACGCCACCTCGGCGTCGTCCGTAGGGTTGGGGGAGGAAGCCGTCGGAAGCGAATTCACATCCGATGAATCCAGGGAGCCGCTCGACGACTCATCGAGCCCGGCCTTGGGAGGACTGCATAGTCATAATCGGCATAAGGAGGAGCTATGCAAGAAAGGAACACCATGAATTGCTCTGGTGTCCGAATACTTACAATCTCGCTAGGGGCTTGGCCCTGTGCGGCCACTCCTCTTCGCCGTCGTCGGCGTTGGTGGAGCCGTCCGAAGGAAGGGTTTTCCGAAGGAAATATGCCCTAGAGGCAATAATAAAGTTATCATTTATTTCCTTATACCATGATAAATGTTTATTATTCATGCTAGAATTGTATTAACCGGAAACATAATACATGTGTGAATACATAGACAAACAGAGTGTCACTAGTATGCCTCTACTTGACTAGCTCGTTAATCAAAGATGGTTATGTTTCCTAACCATGAACAAAGAGTTGTTATTTGATTAACAGGATCACATCATTAGGTGAATGATCTGATTGACATGACCCATTCCATTAGCTTAGCACCCGATCATTTAGTATGTTGCTATTGCTTTCTTCATGACTTATACATGTTCCTATGACTATGAGATTATGCAACTCCCGTTTGCCGGAGGAACACTTTGTGTGCTACCAAACGTCACAACGTAAATGGGTGATTATAAAGGTGCTCTACAGGTGTCTCCAAAGGTACATGTTGGGTTGGCGTATTTCGAGATTAGGATTTGTCACTCCGATTGTCGGAGAGGTATCTCTGGGCCCTCTTGGTAATGCACATCACATAAGCCTTGCAAGCATAGGAACTAATGAGTTAGTTGCGAGATGATGTATTACGGAACGAGTAAAGAGACTTGCCGGTAACGAGATTGAACTAGGTATTGAGATACCGACGATCGAATCTCGGGCAATTAACATACCGATGATAAAGGGAACAACGTATGTTGTTATGCGGTCTGACCGATAAAGATCTTCGTAGAATATGTAGGAGCCAATATGAGCATCTAGGTTCCGCTATTGGTTATTGACCGGAGACGTGTCTCGGTCATGTCTACATTGTTCTCGAACCCGTAGGGTCCGCACGCTTAAGGTTTCGATGACAGTTATATTATGAGTTTATGAGTTTTGATGTACCGAAGTTAGTTCGGAGTCCCAGATGTGATCACGGACATGACGAGGAGTCTCGAAATGGTCGAGACATAAAGATTGATATATTGGACGGCTATATTCGGACA
>NC_041382.1:641103843-641111352 GCF_002162155.2 Triticum dicoccoides
CCTCCTAGTAGGAGTCCTACTCCTACTAGGAGGAGGACTCCTTCTTGGCGCGCCTATAGGGCCGGCCGGCCTCCTCCCCTTGCTCCTTTATATACGGGGGTAGGGGGCACCCCTAGACACACAAGTTGATCCACGTGATCATATTCTTAGCCGTGTGCGGTGCCCCCTTCCACCATAGTACTCGATAATATTGTAGTGGTGCTTAGGCGAAGCCCTGCAACAGTAGTGCATCAAGATCGTCACCACGCCATCGTGCTGACGGAACTCTTCCCCGACACTTTGCTGGATCAGAGTTCGGGGATCGTCATCGAGCTGAACGTGTGCAAGAACTCGGAGGTGCCGTAGTTTCGGCGCTTGATCGGTTGGGCCGTGGAGACGTACGACTACATCAACCAAACGCTTCCGTTGTCGATCTACAAGGGTATGTAGATCACACTCTCGCCTCTCGTTGCTATGCATCACCATGATCTTGCATGTGCGTAGGATTTTTTTTTGAAATTACTACGAAACCCAACAGTGGTATCAGAGCCTAGGTTTTATATGTTGATGTTATTTGCACGAGTAGAACACAAGTGAGTTGTGGGCGATATAAGTCATACTGCTTACCAGCATGTCATACTTTGGTTCGGCGGTATTGTTGGACGAAGCGGCCCGGACCGACATTACGCGTACGCTTACGCGAGATCGGTTCTCCCGACGTGCTTTGCACATAGGTGGCTTGCGGGTGACAGTTTCTCCAACTTTAGTTGAACCGAGTGTGGCTACGCCCGGTCCTTGCGAAGGTTAAAATAGCACCAGCTTGACAAACTATCGTTGTGGTTTTGATGCGTAGGTAAGATTGGTTCTTGCTTAAGCCCGTAGCAGCCATGTAAAACTTGCAACAACAAAGTAGAGGACGTCTAACTTGTTTTTGCAGGGCATGTTGTGATGTGATATGGTCAAGACATGATGCTAAAATTTTATGGTATGAGATGACCATGTTTTGTAACCAAGTTATCGGCAACTGGCAGGAGCCATATGGTTGTCGCTTTATTGTATGCAATGCAATCGCGTTGTAATGCTTTACTTTATCACTAAGCGGTAGCGATAGTCGTGGAAGCATAAGATTGGTGAGACGACAACGATGCTATGATGGAGATCAAGGTGCCGTGCCGGTGATGATGGTGATCACGACGGTGCTTCCAAGATGGAGATCACAAGCACAAGATGATGATGGCCATATCATATCACTTATATTGATTGCATGTGATGTTTATCTTTTATGCATCTTATCTTGCTTTGATTGACGGTAGCATTATAAGATGCTCTCTCACTAATTATCAAGAAGTGTTCTCCCTGAGTATGCACCGTTGCGAAAGTTCTTCGTGCTGAGACACCACGTGATGATCGGGTATGATAGGCTCTACGTTCAAATACAACGGGTGCAAAACAGTTGCACACGCAGAATACTCATGTTATACTTGACGAGCCAAGCATATACAGATATGGCCTCGGAACACGGAGACCGAAAGGTCGAGCGTGAATCATATAGTAGATATGATCAACATAGTGATGTTCACCAATAAAACTACTCCATCTCACGTGATGATCGGACATGGTTTAGTTGATTTGGATCACGTAATCACATAGAGGATTAGAGGGATGTCTATCTAAGTGGGAGTTCTTTAAGTAAATTAATTGAACCTAAATTTATCATGAAACTTAGTACCTGATAGTATCTTGCTTGTTTATGCTTGATTGTAGATAGATGGCTCGTGTTGTTGTTCCGTTGAATTTTAATGCGTTCCTTGAGAAAGCAAAGTTGAAAGATGATGGTAGCAATTACACGGACTGGGTCCGTAACTTGAGGATTATCCTCATTGCTGCATAGAAGAATTACGTCCTGGAAGCATCGCTGGGTGCCAGGCCTGCTGCTGGAGCAACACCAGATGTTATGAACGTCTGGCAGAGCAAAGCTGATGACTACTCAATAGTTCAGTGTGCCATGCTTTACGGCTTAGAATCGGGACTTCAACGACGTTTTGAACGTCATGGAGCATATGAGATGTTCCAGGAGTTGAAGTTAATATTTCAAGCAAATGCCCGGATTGAGAGATATGAAGTCTCCAATAAGTTCTATAGCTGCAAGATGGAGGAGAATAGTTCTGTCAGTGAGCATATACTCAAAATGTCTGGGTATAATAATCACTTGATTCAATTGGGAGTTAATCTTCCAGATGATCGCGTCATTGACAGAATTCTCCAATCACTGCCACCAAGCTACAAGAGCTTCATGATGAACTATAATATGCAAGGGATGAATAAGACTATTCCCGAGCTCTTCGCAATGCTGAAAGCTGCGGAGGTAGAAATCAAAAAGGAGCATCAAGTGTTGATGGTCAACAAGACCACTAGTTTCAAGAAAAAGGGCAAAGGGAAGAAGAAGGGGAACTTCAAAAAGAACGGCAAGCAAGTTGCTACTCAAGAGAAGAAACCCAAACCTGGACCTAAGCCTGAAACTGAGTGCTTCTACTGCAAGCAGACTGGTTACTGGAAGCAGAACTGCCCCAAGTATTTGGCGGATAAGAAGGATGGCAAGGTGAACAAAGGTATATGTGATATACATGTTATTGATGTGTACCTTACCAATGCTCGCAGTAGCACCTGGGTATTTGATACTGGTTCTGTTGCTAATATTTGCAACTCGAAACAGGGACTACGGATTAAGCGAAGATTGGCCAAGGACGAGGTGACGATGCGCGTGGGAAACGGTTCCAAAGTCGATGTGATCGCAGTCGGCACGCTACCTCTACATCTACCTTCGGGATTAATATTAGACCTAAATAATTGTTATTTGGTGCCAGCGTTAAGCATGAACATTATATCTGGATCTTGTTTGATGCGGGACGGTTATTCATTTAAATCTGAGAATAATGGTTGTTCTATTTATATGAGTAATATCTTTTATGGTCATGCACCCTTAAAGAGTGGTCTATTTTTGTTGAATCTCGATAGTACTGACACACATATTCATAGTGTTGAAGCCAAAAGATGCAGAGTTGATAATGATAGTGCAACTTATTTGTGGCACTGCCGTTTAGGTCATATCAGTGTAAAGTGCATGAAGAAACTCCATACTGATGGACTTTTGGAACCACTTGATTATGAATCACTTGGTACTTGCGAACCGTGCCTCATGGGCGAGATGACTAAAACACCGTTCTCCGGTACTATGGAGAGAGCAACAGATTTGTTGGAAATCATAGATACAGATGTATGTGGTCCGATGAATATTGAGGCTCATGGCGGATATCGTTATTTTCTCACCTTCACAGATGACTTAAGCAGATATGGGTATATCTACTTAATGAAACATAAGTCTGAAACGTTTGAAAAGTTCAAAGAATTTCAGAGTGAAGTTGAAAATCATCATAACAAGAAAATAAAGTTTCTACGATCTGATCGTGGAGGAGAATATTTGAGTTACGAGTTTGGTGTACATTTGAAACAATGCGGAATAGTTTCGCAACTCACGCCACCCGGAACACCACAACGTAATGGTGTGTCCGAATGTCGTAATCGTACTTTACTAGATATGGTGCGATCTATGATGTCTCTTACTAATTTACCGCTATCGTTTTGGGGATACGCTCAAGAGACGGACACATTCATGTTAAATAGGGCACCATCAAAATCCGTTGAGACAACGCCTTATGAACTGTGGTTTGGCAAGAAACCAAAGTTGTCATTTCTGAAAGTTTGGGGCTGCGATGCTTATGTGAAAAAGCTTCAACCTGATAAGCTCGAACCCAAATCGGAGAAATGTGTCTTCATAGGATATCCAAAGGAAACTATTGGATACACCTTCTATCACAGATCCGAAGGCAAGACTTTTGTTGCTAAATTCGGAAACTTTCTGGAGAAGGAGTTTCTCTCGAAAGAAGTGAGTGGGAGGAAAGTAGAACTTGACGAGGTAACTGTACCTGCTCCCTTATTGGAAAGTAATGCATCACAGAAAACTGTTTCAGTGACACCTACACCAGTTAGTGAGGAAGCTAATGATGATGATCATGAAACTTCAGAACAAGATACTACTGAACCTCATAGATCAACCAGAGTGAGATCCGCACTAGAGTGGTATGGTAATCCTGTTCTGGAAGTCATGCTACTAGATCATGATGAACCTACAAACTATGAAGAAGCGATGGTGAGCCCAGATTCCGCAAAATGGCTTGAAGCCATGAAATCTGAGATGGGATCCATGTATGAGAACAGAGTATGGACTTTGGTTAACTTGCCCGATGATCGGCAAGCAATTGAGAATAAATGGATCTTCAAGAAGAAGACTGACGCTGACGGTAATATTACTGTCTACAAAGCTCGACTTGTCGCAAAAGGTTTTCGGCAAGTTCAAGGGATTGACTACGATGAGACCTTCTCACCCGTAGCGATTCTTAAGTCTGTCCGAATCATGTTAGCAATTGCCGCATTTTATGATTATGAAATTTGGCAGATGGATGTCAAAACTGCATTCCTGAATGGATTTCTAGAAGAAGAGTTGTATATGATGCAACCAGAAGGTTTTGTCGATCCAAAGGGAGCTAACAAAGTGTGCAAGCTCCAGCGATCCATTTATGGACTAGTGCAAGCCTCTCGGAGTTGGAATAAACGCTTTGATAGTGTGATCAAAGCATTTGGTTTTATACAGACTTTTGGAGAAGCCTGTATTTACAAGAAAGTGAGTGGGAGCTCTGTAGCATTTCTGATATTATATGTGGATCACATATTACTAATTGGAAATGATATAGAATTTCTGGATAGCATAAATGGATACTTGAATAAGAGTTTTTCAATGAAAGACCTCGGTGAAGCTGCTTACATATTAGGCATTAAGATCTATAGAGATAGATCAAGACGCTTAATTGGACTTTCACAAAGCACATACCTTAACAAAGTTTTGAAGAAGTTCAAAATGGATCAAGCAAAGAAAGGGCTCTTGCCTGTGTTACAAGGTGTGAAGTTGAGTAAGACTCAATGCCCGACCACTTCAGAAGATAGAGAGAAAATGAAAGATGTTCCCTATGCTTCAGCCATAGGCTCTATCATGTATGCAATGATGTGTACCAGACCTGATGTGTGCCTTGCTATAAGTCTAGCAGGAAGGTACCAAAGTGATCCAGGAGTGGATCACTGGACAACGGTCAAGAACATCCTGAAATACCTAAAAAGGACTAAGGATATGTTTCTCATATATGGAGGTGACAAAGAGCTCATCGTAAAAGGTTACGTTGATGCAAGTTTTGACACTGATCCGGACGATTCTAAATCGCAAACCGGATACGTGTTTACATTAAACGGTGGAGCTGTCAGTTGGTGCAGTTCTAAACAAAGCGTTGTAGCGGGATCTACATGTGAAGCGGAGTACATAGCTGCTTCGGAAGCAGCAAATGAAGGAGTTCATATCCGATCTAGGTGTCATACCTAGTGCATCGGGTCCAATGAAAATCTTTTGTGACAATACTGGTGCAATTGCCTTGGCAAAGGAATCCAGATTTCACAAGAGAACCAAGCACATCAAGAGACGCTTCAATTCCATCTGGGATCTAGTCCAGGTGGGAGACATAGAGATTTGCAAGATAGATACGGATCTGAATGTTGCAGACCCGTTGACTAAGCCTCTTCCATGAGCAAAACATGATCAACACCAAAGCTCCATGGGTGTTAGAATCATTACTGTGTAATCTAGATTATTGACTCTAGTGCAAGTGGGAGACTGAAGGAAATATGCCCTAGAGGCAATAATAAAGTTATTATTTATTTCCTTATATCATGATAAATGTTTATTATTCATGCTAGAATTGTATTAACCGGAAACATAATACATGTGTGAATACATAGACAAACAGAGTGTCACTAGTATGCCTCTACTTGACTAGCTCGTTAATCAAACATGGTTATGTTTCCTAACCATGAACAAAGAGTTGTTATTTGATTAACGGGATCACATCATTAGGTGAATGATCTGATTGACATGACCCATTCCATTAGCTTAGCACCCGATCGTTTAGTATGTTGCTATTGCTTTCTTCATGAGTTATACATGTTCCTATGACTATGAGATTATGCAACTCCCGTTTGCCGGAGGAACACTTTGTGTGCTACCAAACGTCACAACCTAAATGGGTGATTATAAAGGTGCTCTATAGGTGTCTCCAAAGGTACATGTTGGGTTGGCTTATTTCAAGATTAGGATTTGTCACTCCGATTGTCGGAGAGGTATCTCTGAGCCCTCTCGGTAATGCACATCACATAAGCCTTGCAAGCATTGCAAGTAATGAGTTAGTTGCGAGATGATGTATTACGGAACGAGTAAAGAGACTTGCCGGTAACGAGATTGAACTAGGTATTGAGATACCGACGATCGAATCTCGGGCAATTAACATACCGATGACAAAGGGAACAACGTATGTTGTTATGCGGTCTGACCGATAAAGATCTTCGTAGAATATGTAGGAGCCAATATGAGCATCCAGGTTCCGCTATTGGTTATTGACCGGAGACGTGTCTCGGTCATGTCTACATTGTTCTCGAACCCGTAGGGTCCGCACGCTTAAGGTTTCGATGACAGTTATATTATGAGTTTTTGAGTTTTGATGTACCGAAGTTAGTTCGGAGTCCCGGATGTGATCACGGACATGACGAGGAGTCTCTAAATGGTCGACACATAAAGATTGATATATTGGATGGCTATATTCGGACATTGGAAGTGTTCCGGGTGATTTCGGAGAAAACCGGAGAGCCGGAGGGTTACCGGAACCCCCCCAGGAGAAGTAATGGGCCATATGGGCCTTAGTGGAAAGAGAGAGGGGCAGCCAGAGGTGGGCCGCGCGCCTCCTCCCCCCTGGTCCGAATTGGACTAGGAGAGGGGGGCGGCGCCCCCCCTTTCCCTCTCCCTCCCCACTTCCTTCCCCCTCTACTAGGAGGAGGACTCCTCCTTGGCGCGCCTATAGGGCCGGCCGGCCTCCTCCCCTTGCTCCTTTATATATGGGGGCAGGGGGCACCCCTAGACACACAAGTTGATCCACGTGATCATATTCTTAGCCGTGTGCAGTGCCCCCTTCCACCGTAGTCCTCGATAATATTGTAGCGGTGCTTAGGCGAAGCCCTGCAACGGTAGTGCATCAAGATCGTCACCACGCTGTCGTGCTGACGGAACTCTTCCCCGACACTTTGCTGGATCGCAGTCCGGGGATCGTCATCGAGCTGAACGTGTGCTAGAACTCGGAGGTGCCGTAGTTTCGGCGCTTGATCAGTCGGGCCGTGGAGACGTACGACTACATCAACCAAACGCTTCCGTTGTCGATCTACAAGGGTACATAGATCACACTCTCCCCTCTCATTGCTATGCATCACCATGATCTTGCGTGTGCGTACGATTTTTTTTTGAAATTACTACCAAACCCAACATTTCCCCTTCTTGGACCCTTTGGCCTCCCAAGTTGGGTCGGCCTTCCTTTTCTTCTCCCCCCA
>NC_041382.1:641111565-641201948 GCF_002162155.2 Triticum dicoccoides
TCGAGGGGGAGAGGTCTCTTCTTCCTCCTCCTCGTCTTCATGGGAGGAGTGCGTCTTGGAGTCGTCGGATGATGAATCCGACACCCCCAGGCGCCGGGCACTCTTTCGAGTCCCCGTGGCCTTCTTCTCCGGCACCACATAGGGTGACGGAACCAGCAGCTTCGCCAAGCGAGCGTCCGCTAGGCCTTCGGGCAAAGGAGCCGGACAGTTGATCTGTCCGGACGTCTCCTGCCAATCCCGTCAAAGGAAAGGGAGCTTAGATCCCGCATGGAGTCAAACTATGAAAAACTAATACCCTGTAAAAGGTAAAAACAGCTTACCGCACGAGCGCGACGCTGCGTGCTGAATCCGCGATCCTCGGTAGCGGATGTGGGGGCCTCGGCGCCCTTGAAAAGCACCTTCCAGGCATCTTCGTACGTCGTGTCAAAGAGCCTGCTCAGAGTTCGGTGCTGCGCCGGGTCGAACTACCACAGGTTGAAAGCTCGTTGTTGACACGGGAGGATCCGGCGGATGAGCATAACCTGGACTACGTTGACAAGTTTGAGCTTCTTGTCCACCAGGGTTTGGATGCATGTTTGGAGTCCGGTCAGCTCTCCTTCTTTACGCCACGACAGGCCCGTCTCTTTCCAGGAGGTGATCCGCGTAGGGGGTCCGGATCGGAACTCGGGGGCTGCGACCCATTCAGGGTCGCGCGGCTCGGTGATGTAAAACCACCCCGATTGCCACCCCTTTAGGGACTCCACGAAGGAGCCCTCGGGCCATAGGACATTGGGCATATTGCCCACCATGGCGCATCCGCACTCCGCCTGGGTGCCGTGCACCACCTTCGGCTTGACATTGAAAGTCTTGAGCCATAGGCCGAAATGGGGGCGGATGCAGAAGAAAGCCTCGCACACGACGATAAATGCCGAGATATTGAGGACAAAGTTCGGGGCCAGATCGTGGAAATCCATGCCATAGTAGAACATGAGCCCCCAAACAAATGGGTGGAGAGGGAAGCCCAGTCCACGGAGGAAATGGGGGAGGAACACCACCCTCTCATGGGGCCTAGGGGTGGGGATGATCTGCCCCTCTTCGGGAAGCCGGTGCGCATTGTCGTTAGACAAGTATCCGTCCTTCCTTAGTTTTTTGATGTGTCCCTCCATGACGGAGGAGACCATCCACTTGCCCCCCGCTCCGGACATGGCTGGAGAAGGTTGAGGTGGGGTGTGCGGACTTGGGCGCTGGAGCCGAGTGTGCGGAAATGGATAGGCAAAGGAGGAAGAAGGCGTGGATGAAAAGGTGGATCCTTATCCCCTTATATGGGTGGACGCGACTATGCGTCCCCACCAGCCTAGTAAAACTCGCTTATCTCCCAAGCACCGTAATCAATGGCGCGGTTGGGATACCCACACCCGTATTGATGAGAATCCCGGAATAAGGGGACACGATCTCTGCTTTGACAAGACGTGCCAAGGAAACCGCCTCGCTAAACGCGCTGAGGTAGAACAAAAAAACGATTCGAATAAAGACTTGGCCGTGGTGTGATGTCACGCTACGGAATACGTCAGCAGATTAGATTTGTGTAAATATTATTCTCTCTATGGCAATATGTGGAAACTTATTTTGCAGAGCCGGACACTACCTTTGTGTGCAAAATCTTCTATGAAGTACTTGGAGGAGGAACCCGTGTTGCAATGCCGAAGACAATCTGCGCGCCGGACTCGTCGTCATTGAAGCCTGGTTCAGGGGCTACTAAGGGAGTCCTGGATTAGGGGTTGTCCGGATAGCTGGACTATACCTTCGGCCGGACTCCTGTACTATGAAGATACAAGATTGAAGACTTCGTCCCGTGTCCGGAAGGGACTTTCCTTCGCGTGGAAGGAAAGCTTGGCGATACGGATATGTAGATCTCCTACCATTGTAACCGACTCTGTGTAACCCTAGCCCTCTCCGGTGTCTATATAAACCGGAGGATTTTAGTCCGTAGGACGAACAACAACAATCATACCATAGGCTAGCTTCTAGGGTTTAGCCTCTCTGATCTCGTGGTAGATCTACTCTTGTACTACCCATATCATCAATATTAATCAAGCAGGACGTAGGGCTTTACCTCCATCAAGAGGGCCCGAACCTGGGTAAAACATCGTGTCCCCTGCCACCTGTTACCATCCGGCCTAGACGCACAGTTCGGGACCCCCTACCCGAGATCCGCCGGTTTTGACACCGACATACGCTGAGAAACAACTTAAGGAAACCAAATTATAATGGAAGAGTTCTTACGAGGACGAGATTCATTCTAAGTGGAAGCTTAGCAACTTCGGGACAGATCTCATGATGGAAGCTGAGAAACAAGTTAAGGAAACCAAGTTAAGGAAACCTCCCCCACTTGGAGGACGGATCTCATGATGGAAGCTGTCACAAACCTCCCCCACTTAGAATGAACCTGGAGATAGACGTACCTCCGAGTCACTCTGTTCATGATGCGAGCATGCTTGTCGACGCGCTTTGAGTGCCGCCGAGCGCTCTGTTCACGTGTGCTCGCTTCCCCCGTCTGCCCAAGCATGCCAAACTTCGCCACCATCCTCGTCTCAACGCCATTAAGTCCCCCCTCGCGCCCGCCGATGTCAGAGCTCGCCGCAGCGAGCACAGGTGCGTCCCGGCCAACGCCATAGTGCGCTCTGCACTGTGCTCGTCGCCTTCCTGTTGATCATGTGCTCATCCCCGTTCGCCCACAGTCCCCGCATGAGCTGCGTCTCCTTCTCCCCCTCTCACAAATGCCGCTCGTCGCCGGGCGCAGCGTCCAAGTGTCACCGGTGGAGCCCCGATCCACCCCCGAGGCTCGCCTATAAAAGGAGCAACCCCCAGCCTCCTCGAGCACCATCCTTCACTCCCACACACTCCACAAACGTGAAGATAGCCGTAGCCCAGCCGGGCAGGCCGCAGGCCGCCGTCCCCGAGCTCGAGCTCGCCGGCGATCCCCTCGGGTCATCGTGGTAGCTCCAGCCCCTCCCAGGCCTGGGCGATCCTTCTAGGGCCTCCGCCTCTCTACGGTGAAGTCATTCCGTCCCCCTGGAGCCCCTGAAGTTGTCTCTGCTCACCGTCTTCCTCATCTCCGGCGACCACCGCTCTCTGCCTCCGCTTGCGAGGTCGATTCCGACGCCGTCCGACCACCCCTAGCTACGCTACGGGTATGGGCAGGTGCGCCTCCATCCCCTCTCTCGATCCCTCCCTCTTGTTTTGGCCAAGGATCCCTCGTCACCGGCGAGAGCTCCGGAAAAGCCACGACCCCCTCTGTTTCCTTCTCCCCCTCCACCTCACCTGACTAGCGGGGCCCGCTAGTCAGCCACTCTGTACGCGCGCGAAGCGGTACGAGTGGTGGCGCCCTGAGGCTTTACGCCTTCGACGTCATGATACGTCTCTGTTGTATCTATAATTTTTGATTGTTTCATGCCAATATTCTACAACTTTCATATACTTTTGGCAACTTTTTATATTATTTTTGGGACTAACATATTGATCTAGTGCCCAGTGCCAATTCATGTCTGTTGCATGTTTTATGTTTCGCAGAATATCCATATCAAACGGAATCCAAACGGGATAAAAACGGACGGAGAATATTTTTGGAATATTTGGAGAATTACGGAAGAAAAATCCACGCAAGACGGTGCCCGAGGTAGCCAGGAGGCAGGGGGGCACGTCTGCCCCCCTGGGCGCGCCCCTGACACTCGTGGGCCACCCGTAAGGCGGTTGATGCCCTTCTTCGGCCGCAAGAAAGCTAATTTTTGGAAAAAAAATCACGGGGAAGGTTTCAGGCCAATCGGAGTTACGGATCTCCATATATATACGAAACGGTGAAAGGGCAGCAGAACAGAACGCAGAAACAGAGAGAGACAGAGAGACAGATCCAATCTCGGAGGGGCTCTCGCCCCTCCCACGCCATGGAGACCAAGGACCAGAGGGGAAACCCTTCTCCCATCTAGGGAGGAGTTCAAGGAAGAAGAAGAAGGAGGGGGGCTCTCTCCCCCTCACTTACGGTGGCATCGGAGTGCCACCGGGGGCCATCATCATCACCGCGATCTTCACCAACAACTTCACCGCCATCATCACCAACTCTTCCCCCCTCTATGCAGCGGTGTAACCTCTCTCACTTACCCGCTGTAATCTCTACTTAAACATGGTGCTCAATGCTATATATTATTTCCCAATGATGTATGGCTATCCTATGATGTTTCAGTAGATCCGTTTTGTCCTATGGGCTATTTGATGATCAAGATTGGTTTGAGTTGCATGTTTTATTATTGGTGTTGTCCTATGGTGCTCTCCGTGTCGCGCAAGCTTGAGGGATCCCCGCTGTAGGGTGTTGCAATACGTTCATGATTCGCTTATAGTGGGTTGCGTGAGTGACTGAAACAGAAACCCGAGTAAGGGGGTTGTTGCGTATGGGATAAAGAGGACTTGATGCTTTAATGATGTGGTTGGGTTTTACCTTAATGATCTTTAGTAGTTGCTGAGTCTTGCTAGAGTTCCAATCATAAGTGCATATGATCCAAGTAGAGAAAGTATGTTAGCTTATGCCTCTCCCTCATATAAAATTGCAATAATGATTACCGGTCTAGTTATCGATTGCCTAGGGACAAATAACTTTCTCGTAACAAAAAGCTATTTACTAAAACTAACTTAGTTGTGTCTTTACCTAAACAGCCCCTACTGTTTATTTACATGCTCTTTATTATCTTGCAAACCTACCCAACAACACCTACAAAGTACTTCTAGTTTCATACTTATTCTGGGTAAAGCAAACATCAAGCGTGCGTAGAGTTGTATCGGTGGTCTATAGAACTTGAGGGAATATTTGTTCTACCTTTAGCTCCTCGTTGGGTTTGACACTCTTACTTATTGAAAATTTTTGCGATCCCCTATACTTGTGGGTTATCAAGACCTTTTTCTGGCGCTGTTGCCGGGGAGTCATAGAGTGGGGTGAATATTCTCGTGTGTGCTTGTTTGCTTTATCACTAAGTAATTTTTATTTGTTTTTCTTAGTTGATTTCTATCTTTAGTTATGGGTAGGAAACGCAAAATAGCAAAAAAAATTAGTTGTACCTACTAAACCAATGGTTGAAGAGCCACTGAAAAGCTATCACACTGCTGAAGCTTATTACTTGGATCATCTTCGATCCCTTCGTGATCGTGCTGAAACCCCAACTAGCTTAGTTGAGGGCAAATCCTTAGATGAGCATGCTTGTTATGTGCGACACCGAATGTCTAAAAAGGGGAAAATTTTACTGGGTCAAATTCATCGTTTGCAATGCTATGCTTGGAATTTATGCGAAATATATGATATTACGTGTTGTTCTGAAAACCCTAAGAAACACCTTCCCTATCGATGTGAGTTTAGTGATAATGGAATCATATCTTCGTATGCTAAGGGTGTTTACAGTTACTATGATGTTCAACAAATTGAAGAATTTGTTGCTTTTAAGGGTGCTTATGAAATTGCTTCTTTGATTGAAACGTATGATGCTACTCTTTACAAATTTGAAAATTTTGCCATACTAAAATATTGCTATGATAATTATGCTTCTAATGCCTATGTTGAACCATATATTGAGGACTACCCCGCTGTCCAAGAAGAGACTAATATTTTGCAGGAGTCTATGGAAGAAGAAATTGATGAAACTATGAGCTCGTTGGGTGAAAAAGATGAGGAGGAGAGCGAAGAACAAAAGGAGGAAGAGTGGATTAGCTACCCGTGCCCACCTTCTAATGAGAGTAACTCTTTAGCTCATAAATTGTTTAATTTCCCTTCATGCTTACCGAAGGATGATTGCTATGATGATTGTTATGATCCCGTTGATTCTCTTGAAATATCCCTTTTTGATGATGCTTTCTATGCTTGTGGCCAAGATGCCAATATGAATTATGCTTATGGAGATGAACTTGATATAGTTCCTTATGTTAAACATGAAATTGTTGCTATTGCACCCACGCATGATAGTCCTATTATCTTTTTGAATTCTCCCAACTACACTATATCGGAGAAGTTTGCGGTTATTAAGGATTATATTGATGGGTTGCCTTTTACCTTTACACATGATGATTTTGATAGATATAATATGCATGTGCTTGCTGCTCCTACTTGCAATTATGTGTGCATGAAACTGTTTATACTATGCATTGGCCTTTACTATGTGTGCATGAATTGTTCTTTTATGACATGCCGATTCATAGGAAGAGAGTTAGACTTCGTCATTACATGATATATGTTGCTTTGTGCTCACTACTAAATTACAAATCATTGCTAATTAAAATTGGCTTTGATATACCTTGGGATCCGGGTGGATTCACTACTTGAGCACTATATGCCTAGCTTAATGGATTTAAAGAAAGCGCTGCCAGGGAGACAACCCGGAAGTTTTAGACAGTCATTTATTTCTGTTGAGTGCTTTTATATAGTTTAAAAACAAAGTGAAATAAAGAGGGGAACCCAAAACTTTTTCAAAAAGGAAAGTGAAAGTGAGAAAGACAAGCATTGTTGAATTGGGAGAGCTCCTTGAACTTTGTTCATGCTCACGGCAACTTTGTGAATCTTGATTACAGAAAATTTTCGACAAAAATAATTACCCCCTTGTAAAATTCCATTGTATTATAAAAATAATGTGCCAAGGTTTGCCTTTAGGATGTTTACATTTGCTTGATGGTTTGTACGGTGCAGGACAGAAACTTTGGCTGTAGTGCGCAATTTTACATTTTTAGATGGAAAGTAAAACGGTTCTGATTCTTTTTACACTGTCTTCCTATACAAATTTTCTATTTTTCCTAATTTTGGTAGAATTTTTCAAGTATCAGAAGTATGGTGAATGTTCAGATTATTACAGACTGTTCTGTTTTAGACAGATTCTGTTTTTGATGCATAGTTTGCTTGTTTTGATGAAACTATCGATTCATATCAATGGATTAAGCCATGAAAAAATTATATTAAAGTAGACACAATGCAAAAACAAAATATGAATTGGTTTGCAACAGTACTTAGAGTAGTGATTTGCTTTATTATACTAACGGATCTTACCGAGTTTTCTATTGAAGTTTTGTGTGGATGAAGTGTTCGATGATCGAGAAGGTCTCGATGTGAGAAGAAGGAAGAGAGTCAAGAGCTCAAGCTTGGGGATGACCGAGGCACCCCAAGTAAATATTCAAGGAGACTCAAGCGTCTAAGCTTGGGGATGCCCCGGAAGGCATCCTGTGTTTCTTCAACAAATATCGGTATGTTTTCGGATTCGTTTCGTTCATGCGATATGTGCAATCTTGGAGCGTCTTTTGCATTTAGTTTTCACTTTTCTTTTATGCACCATGCTGGTATGAGATAGTCCTTGGTTGATTTATAGAATGCTCTATCCACTTAACTTATATCTTTTGAGTATGGCTTTATAGAATGCTTCATGTGCTTCACTTATATCATTTGAAGTTTGGATTGCCTATTTCTCTTCACTTAGACAACCGCCATTTGTAGAATGCTCTTTTGCTTCACTTATTTGTTAGAGCATGGGCATATCTTTTGTAGAAAGAATTAAACTCTCTTGCTTCACTTATATCTATTTACGGAGATGACAGGAATTGGTCATTCACATGGTTAGTCATAAAATCCTACATAAAACTTCTAGATCACTGAATATGATATGTTTGATTCCTTGCAATAGTTTTGCGATATAAAGATGGTGATATTAGAGTCATGCTAGTGGGTAGTTGTGGATTAGTAGAAATACTTGTGTTGAGGTTTGTGATTCCTGTAGCACGCATGTATGGTGAACCGTTATGTAACGAAGTCAGAGTATGAGGTATTTATTGATTGTCTTCCTTATGAGTGGCGGTCGGAGACGAGCGATGGTCTTTTCCTACCAATCTATCCTCCTAGAGGCATGCATAGTAGTACTTTGCTTCGAGGGCTAATAAACTTTTGCAATAAGTATGTGGGTTCTTTATGACTAATGTTGAGTCCATGGATTATACACACTCTCACCCTTCCATCATTGCTAGCCTCTCTAGTATCGCGCAACTTTCGCCGGTACCATAAACCCACCATATACCTTCTCCTCAAAAAAGCCACCATACCTACCTATCATGGCAGCCATTCCGAGAAATATTGCCATGCAACTTCCATAATCATCATATACATGATTTGAGCATTCATCGTCATATTGCTTTGCATGATCGTAAGATAGCTAGCATGATGTTTTCATGGCTTGTCCGTTTTTTGATGTCATTGTTACGCTAGATCATTGCACATCCCGGTACACCGCTAGATGCATTCATATAGAGTCATATCTTTGTTCTAGTATCGAGTTGTAAGTAAATAAAAGTGTGATGATCATCATTATTAGAGCATTGCCCCAAGAAAAAAAGAGAGGCCAAAGAAGCCTAAATAAAAAGGGGGGGCAAAGAAGCCCACACAAAAAAAAGAAAAAAGAAAAAAAAGAAAAAAAAAGGAAAAAAGAAAAGGGGGCAATGTTACTATCCTTTTACCACACTTGTGCTTCAAAGTAGCACCATGTTCTTCATATAGAGAGTCTCTTGAGTTATCACTTTCATATACTAGTGGGAATTTTCATTATAGAACTTGGCTTGTATATTCCAACGATGGGCTTCCTTAAATGCCCTAGGTATTCATGAGCAAGCAAGTTGGATGCACACCCACTTAGTTTCAGTTTGAGCTTTCATATACTTATGGCTCTAGTGCATCCGTTGCATGGCAATCCCTACTCACTCACATTGATATCTATTGATGGGCATCTCCATAGCCTGTTGATATGCCTAGTTGATGTGAGACTATCTTCTCCTTTTGGTCTTCTCAACAACCACCATTCTATTCCACATATAGTGCTATATCCATGGCTCACGCTCATGTATTGTGTGAGGGTTGAAAATGCTGAAGCGCGTTAAAAAGTATGAGCCAATTGCTCGGCTTGTCATCGGGGTTGTGCATGATGTGAATATTTTGTGTGGTGAAGATGGAGCATAGCCAGACTATATGATTTTGTAGGGATAACTTTCTTTGGCCTTGTTATTTTGAAAAGACATGATTGCTTTATTAGTGGGCTTGAAGTATTATTGTTTTATGTCAAATGATAGACTATTGCTTTGAATCACTCGTGTCTTGATATTCATGCCATGATTAGATATGTGATCAAGATTATGCTAGGTAGCATTCCACATCAAAAATTATCTTTTTTATCATTTACCTACTCGAAGACGAGGAGGATTAAGCTTGGGGATGCTGATACGTCTCCATCGTATCTATAATTTTTGATTGTTTCATGCCAATATTCTACAACTTTCATATACTTTTGGCAACTTTTTATATTATTTTTGGGACTAACATATTGATCTAGTGCCCAGTGCCAGTTCCTGTCTGTTGCATGTTTTATGTTTTGCAGAATATCCATATCAAACGGAATCCAAACGGGATCAAAACGGACGGAGAATATTTTTGGAATATTTGGAGAATTCCGGAAGAAAAATCCATACAAGGCCCGAGGTGGCCACGAGGCAGGGGGGCGCGCCTGCCCCCTGGGCGCGCCCCTGACCCTCGTGGGCCACCCGTAAGGTGGTTGATGCCCTTCTTCGGGCGCAAGAAAGCTAATTTTTGGAAACAAATCACGGCGAAGGTTTCAGGCCAATCGGAGTTACGGATCTCCATATATATACGAAACGGTGAAAGGGCAGCAGAACAGAACGCAGAAACGGAGAGAGACAGAGAGACAGACCCAATCTCGGAGGGGCTCTCGCCCCTCCCATGCCATGGAGACCAAGGACCAGAGGGGAAACCCTTATCCCATCTAGGGAGGAGGTCAAGGAAGAAGAAGAAGAAGGAGGAGGAGGGGGGCTCTCTCCCCCTCACTTACGATGGCACCGGAGTGCCACCGGGGGCCATCATCATCACCGCGATCTTCACCAACAACTTCACCGCCATCATCACCAACTCTTCCCTCCTCTGTGCAGTGGTGTAACCTCTCTCTTACCCACTGTAATCTCTAATTAAACATGGTGCTCAACGCTATATATTATTTCCCAATGATGTATGGCTATCCTATGATGTTTGAGTAGATCCGTTTTGTCTTATGGGCTATTTGATGATCAAGATTTGTTTGAGTTGCATGTTTTATTATTGGTGCTGTCCTATGGTGCTCTCCATGTCGCACAAGCATGAGGGATCCCCGCTATAGGGTGTGGCAATACGTTCATGATTCGCTTATAGTGGGTTGCGTGAGTGACTGAAACACAAACCCGAGTAAGGGGGTTGTTGCGTATGGGCTAAAGAGGACCTGATGCTTTAATGCTATGGTTGGGTTTTACCTTAATAATCTTTAGTAGTTGCGGATGCTTTCTAGAGTTCCAATCATTAGTGCATATGATCCAAGTAGAGAAAGTATATTAGCTTATGCCTCTCCCTCATATAAAATTGCAATAATGATTACCGGTCTAGTTATCGATTGCCTAGGGACAAATAACTTTCTCGTAACAAAAAGATATTTACTGAAACTAACTTAGTTGTGTCTTTACCTAGACAGACCCTACTTTTTTATTTACATGCTCTTTATTATCTTGCAAACCTATCCAACAACACCTACAAAGTACTTCTAGTTTCATACTTGTTCTAGGTAAAGCGAACATCAAGCATGCGTAGAGTTGTATCGGCGGTCGATAGAACTTGAGGGAATATTTTCTCTACCCTTAGCTCCTCGTTGGGTTCGACACTCTTACTTATCTAAAACTGTTGCGATCCCCTATACTTGTGTGTTATCGTCACCCCCCTAGTCTGTTTTATTTAAATTCAAATTCAACTAATTTCCAGAGAGCTTCAAACAGCTATAACTCTTCAACCATAAGTCCAAATGAATTGATTCTTTTTGCATTATGTTCTTTGCAAAGAAATCTAGCAGCTCACCAAAAATGAGATTTTTCTGAGCGGTCTAGAATTTCTGGTGATTTTCAGAACTGTTCTTCATATTTTCTTCTTGTGCTTAAAATTATTTTCAGAGGGTGAGGCTTGTCTGGAGGATAACCAGAAGGCTTGTGAACCTCATCTGCACTAAGGCAAGCCACAGCAACATTTTCATGGTGTCATTTCAATATTTATTATTTTCTTACTTGAATGAAAGGATTAATCCATGCATTTAAATAACTATTATGTTATTTATATTCTGTTAAGTGTTTGTTAGTTATTATGCTTGATTTACAAAATGTTTGAAACTAGTTTAGTTGGTAACAAAAGCTAAGATCTACTTGTGGTAATGATAAAATGATTTGTTATGCATATGAGTAATTACTTAAAGTTATTTTCTTACACAAATAAAATAGTAAAATTTGCTAGAAAATATGCTGTTAAGTGCTTGTTTAGTCATTTTGCTTGATTTACAGAATGTTTGAACCTAACTTGGTTGGTAAAGAAATTAGGATTTGCTTGGGTGATGATAGTATAATTTTTGCTATGCATATGAGAAATTAATCGAAGTTATTTTCTTGCATGAGAAAAATAATAAAACTTGCTACAAAATATCTTGTTAAAGTGAGAGTTAACCTGACCAGGAAAGTAATATAAGTTGTTGATGTTTATGCTTCGTGTGAATATGGTTGACATCAGTCATTTTCGTTAATATGTGATGCATGTATTGCATTTCATGGCATGCTATGACACCGATCATTTTCATTTTAAGTTGAACCTGACTATAACTCAACTTGAATATATCGTTGACTAGGTCATGGTGCCGCTGAATCGAGTTTTTCCTAGTGCAACCACATTTGCCTTTGTGGGAAGGCCTTGATTCGGTCCATTGACATGCCTCTGGTCGGTGCCTCCAACTAGGGAAGGTTATGGGCATGCTTACCCTGGCCCGGTAAGCAGGCATAACCTTGTGTGCCCGTTGTTGAGATTATGGTACCGGGTCCCCGAGTGGGATCATTTTGGCCACGATGGTGGTCGTTGTGTCTTTGGTAGACATGGGGCCACCCAGGACTAGCCCGTTGGGGATTGGGTCGGAGTGGTCGGGAGAGTGTCATGGCAATGGAGGAGTTTCGTTGGAATGCCGTTGGTCCACCAGAATGGGAGTGCGAGGCCATGGGTTCCGTGGTGTGGTTACAGTGTGCTACCTCTACAGAGTGTATAATCTATCGATAGCCGAGTCCATGGTCACGGACGCCTCGTAGTAGGTCCCACCATGAGTCAATGTTTAATAAATTTGCACACTAAGTTATGAACTTTGCACTATTGATGATGGCGGAAAGTCCATCGAGATGTTCGAGACCAAATATTGGTCATGGTTGTGATCGCCGTAAGTATCACGAGTTACTCTTGTCAAGGCCACGATGGTGGTTTGTTTGTGATCTGAGAATGATCAGGTTGGTAAGTCGGTCCCGAGGGACGTTTATCACAAGAGCATGATCACAACATGTTGGAACATTATTACATTATTAATTGGTTAATTATCATGATATTGTTTGTCATTATGATTATTCCTGTTGTGAGCTTGCAAGTACATTCAATGTACTGACCTGGCATGTCATGCCAGATTTCAGGAAAGTCTCGTTGGAAAGGAGTGCTGCTCGAGTCTAGATCGTGTCCACATCGGTGTCCCTGTGCTATGGAGTTTCCGCTACGATGTTGTTCCGCTGGCACGTAGTTGTTATGATCGAGGCCCCTTTATGTTCACTAAGTAATGTACATATTGTTCAGCCGCACCGTGTGTGCCGCTTGGCCTCGACCCCTCTTGTAATATAAACTCTGATTCGCTAGCATCAATAAACCGGTTGTTTTCTGTACCAAGATGTTGTGTGTTGCCAGAAGACCTGCTCTCTGGGCTGGCAATGCATGGTAAACCGGTTTCTCTAAGCCGGGGTGCCACAGCATTTGCGATGAGCCAAAAGAGCACAAATGATTCGTGTAAACAAGATGTGTATGATACGCGGCATACAACCCACTCGGATGAACTGTTTGCGATGAGAAATTATAACACAGATGATTACTATAGTTAGTTCGTGCGTGATTCTGTTCATACAAAAAAACTTTGAAAAATGCAAACGAGTTGCTTGTGGTGGCTAGGAGTATCGCACACGATGCGTCTGCGAGTACTCATGTGCGATGATTAGTAAGTTACACATAAAACTACAAAAAAATACACTTCCGTGATGATACGTGTTTGTCACAGTAGGTCACGTTTTCTGTCATGCATGTACATCCATGACAATTTTATGACAGAATCAAGATAGTCATACCTGCGCAATCATAGAAGTGTTCCATGAAATTACCAAAATTATCATCATGGAAGTGTGCACTTCCATGACGATAAATCGCGCATCACAGAAGTGCTTTTGTCAAGGGTGACCGACATGTGGCATCCACCGTAACAGAACGCCGTTAAACTATTGGGTCCGGTTTTGGATCCGCTAACCTGTTAACAGCTCGGACCAATGAGGATTTTCCACGTGTAAAATTATCATTGATCGGAGGAAAGACGTGTTGGCGGGACAAATGTCATTCATTCATTGGACATGAGGCGCCCATGATAAGTCGACACGTGGCACGGCCTAATAGAGGCCCATTCCGGTGAAAAGGCCAGCCCATTTGACTTGGTCAAAAGGTAACGGGCCGGCCCACGGAAAGCCTGTTAATGGCATGTTCGTATATAGCCCATTTATGGCCCTCTAACTCATGGCCTTTTAGGGCCTATCGGAATCACTACAAAAAAGACACATCCGTGACATTTTGGGCCGAACGGATTTTTTTCTATCATACTTATGACACTTATATGACGATAATTATGACAAAACCCGGTATCATCATAGATGTGGTGGGCTCCTACTTCTATGACAAAAAATCATGACAGAAAATGGGCTTTTTGTCCTGGGCGGGCCTGAGACGCACTTGCATGACATTCTTTGGGCCATCCATGACGGAAACAATTGTGGTAGAAGCGAGGGCGAGGAAAATATCAGGGAGTTCCCGGTTACTGTGGGTGGTCGGGGGCCGAGCGATGCGCGTTTCTCTCGTACACGTACGCGCGTGGGTGCGAGGCATTGGGCTCTAACTGAACCCAAACGATCTATCCCTTGCTATTAACTAAACCTGATCGAGCGATTCCTTCGCTACTGCTGCTAACTGAAGCTGATCGAACCTGCTGCTTCTTGATGAATAGTGAGTGTTGTTGGGGGCTTGGATGAACAGTTCATGGTGGGGGTTGGATGAACAGGACCCTGTGGTAGTAGAGGTCGTTGACGCTGGATGAACAGGTCCCCGATCAATCGAGCCGGTTGGGGTGGATGAACATGACACCGTGGAGGGCTGGATGAACAGGACGACCCCGTGGAGGGCTAGTTGAACTGTAGCCATTGGAGGGCTGGATGAACAGTAGCCCGTGGAGGGGTGGTTTAATAGGACCCCGTGGAGAGGGTTGGTTGAACAGTAGCCGGCGGAGGAGCGGTGGAGGCTAGATGAACAGGAGCTCCTGGATGAATAGTCGCAGGTGGAGGCTGGAGGAGGTCGACGGTGGATGAATAGTAGCCCGTGGAGGCTGGAGGAGGTCGACGGTGAATTTGAACAATAGCCCATGGAGTACCGTTTTGCGATACGCCACACCCCTCCCGATGAACAGGAACCCCGTTTAGACCGTAGCGCTCCAACACAAGTCTGTTTCCTCTGTTTTGCGGTACGCCACACCCCTCCCGATCAACAGGACCCCATTTCGATCATAGGCACTCGAACTCAAGTCCATTTCCTCCGTTTTGCGGTACCCCAGACCCCTCCCGATGAACAGGATCCCATTTCGACCCTAGGCGGTCGAACACAAGGTTGTTTCCTCTGTTCTTCGGTACGCCAGGCCTCATTTCGATCGGCTGTTCCATCCAAGCATGTTGCCTGATGATGAACATGATCCATTCCGACCTAGTCTGTTGCCTCCCGATGAATAGGACGTGTTTCGACCCAGTCACTTGGCTCCTAGTGAACACGACATTGTTTCCTCCGTTCCGACCCAGCCGGTTAGCTGAAGATGAACAGGACAACGTCGCTGCCGTCCGATGCCTCTCCATGTACACGAGACCTGGTCGTCCGTATGCCTGAGTGCGCGTTTTGAGACCCCGCTCACATGTATGTACGTGGCCGTATTTTTTGGCGTCTGGTTGTATGTACGTGTACACGGTTTAGACGGGATAGCCTGAACTGCCGCGCGGGGGGGCTCTACCATGACATGTGCCGCTACTTACTCGGCCATGGTTCATCGTTGCAGAGCGACCGATCGACCAGTATGTATGCTTCGACCGGGTTGGTCCCAGCTGTCAGGGGGGATAAGGACACACTTCCTTGCGTGCGAAGATATAGCTGCTGGATCCCAGCTGTCATGGGGGAATCTTTTTTTACCCGTAATAAGGACGCACTTCCTTGCGTGCGAAGATGTAGCTGGTGGGCCCCAGCTGTCAGGGGGAGAAAACATTATTTTTCAGGGTAAAAATATGTAGTTGAATGCATGCGTCCATGGGCGTGGTGCGTCCCCACTGTCAGCCTCTCACGTACAGTCATCTTCCGATGACTCTTGTTTGTTGACCACGTTGACCATGCTGTGTTGCGTGCACCAAGGCCGGTGGACGATGGCGAGGCCCCATATTCGAGTGACCCAAAGATGGGGAAGATGCGGCAGTGGAGTCGAAGATGGAGAGGAGTGGGAAACTTGACTGGTTTGGGTGCGCGGCACCACTGCCGTCCACGGGAGGCGGGAGCAAGAACAGAGGTTGAAGAAGCAGCACGGCTGGTCACGGGAGGCGGTACCGCCGGCGACGGTTTGGGCGGCTGAAGCATGAATATCCGAGATTGAAGAAGCACCACAACCATTAGATGGACATCCAATGGCCACTGCTAATAGACTCGTTTGTTGACTATAAGTTTTTTAGGGATGTGTGTTGACTATAAGTTTTTTAGTTGAGTGTGTTGACTATAAGTTGACAAGGCCTTGTGTACGCGTGAACTTAGTAGGCCCACAAGTGACCATCACATCTGTGGCAGAGAACATATAGCCCATTTGTGATTTGTATTTTTAATTATAATGGAATTTACTCGGCCCATTTACTATTTGTTAAAACTATAGTCCATTTTCTAGCCAGGACTTTTTAATAATTTTAGCCAACCGCTAAAAAACTCAACAAAATTTCCAACATTTTGATGGGATCCGAAATATTTTTTAACTCGAAATTTAGAGTCAGATTAAATAAAATTTAAAAATAAATTTGTATTATGTAAAAATCCAACGAAATTTTGCACGCGCAACAAGTAATGAAATTAAAAAAATTACCTTTTTTGAGAAGAATAAAAAATGTACCTGTTCGGTGTGTTTTTTATATTTACAGCCAATTTTTTTAATTACAGCCTATTTATTATTTCTTAAAGCCCATTTTCTAGGCAAGTCTAATGCGGCCCGGAGAATAACAAGTTGACCTGGGTTGGGTATTCCGCAAAAAAAAGAATAGCAGGGCTAGCCATTTTCACATTTAAATATTAATATCTGGATTGGATATTTGGTCGACATAAAATAATAGCCTGGGCCAGATGGGCCACAGCCCGCCTAGTTGATACCCTGCTCCTCTGAACAACGACAAAAACATCGCTCAAGAAAAACTCTGCGCACACCTCAAAAACAGAAATACTGCTCGAGCTACTGGGTCCCAGCTGTCGGCCGTTCCTTGTGCAATTCTCTCGTTTATTGACTATATAGGTTGACAATGGTGTGGGATCGTGATGTCAGGAAACAAGGAGGAAGCAAAAAAATATAGTTGTATATATACTAATAAGGAGGCACTTGCGTACATGCGGCTATGGCCCTGGTAGGATCCACTGTCATCCTCTCCAATTAAAGTCATCTCCTGATTCCTCTTGTTCGTTGACCAGGTTGACAATGCGAGACAGCGGCGCCACGGCGAGCGCAACAAATTGAAGGACGACGGAGAGGGCCCTACGGATGGTCTGATACAACGCCTGCTGCTCATTCAGGAAGCCAGGATCATAGGGCCACATGTCCGCAAAGGCATTGTCGTTCGCTTGTTCGCCAGCGATTCGTCCTTCCGCGAGCCGGTGCTCATTGAGGAGACGAAAGTTGCAGCACAAGTCCTCCTGCGCTTGTAGATCTTCTATCATTAGGGCGTCGAAGTGCGGCCGCACCTGCTCTATGGTGAACTCGGCATGAACCGGCTTGGGCGGTGCCGCCGGCTCCTGGTCGGAAGCCACGTCCATCGTCTGATTGTCGTCGCTCAGCTCGGCGAGCTTGTTCCCTAGCCAGCATGTCCGGCTACTCGACGCCTGGACCACAACAAGTCATGAGTCTGACCGCCCTGGCCCACCCAGACCGCCTCCCTCGCCCGCGCGCACTTTCCTCCCGAAATGGTCAGCGCCACTAGCGCCGCTTCCCGGTGCAGGCGATTGCTCTGTGTTCAAACGACACAAGTGGTGTCCTTCCGTTCGTCTGCCACCCACATTAATGATACGCGGTTGCCGAGGTGGATACTCCGGCGCCACCCGTCCGTCCCTCTGCAGTCCACCATTGCTATATAAACTACTATGCCAGCCATAGCCGCAGCCATTTGCCTCCGTTCCCTTTCTCCTATCCACACCACTACTGCCCACCATGGCTTCCTAGCGCTCCAGCGCTCTTCGGGACGAGAAGATGATGGACTAGAAGGATATCGCAGCCATTGCTGCCGACTGGCTGGCCGGCAAGCAGCCGAAGGACGACGACGTCCCAATGGAGAACGTGGTAGTCAACAATCCGGCGCCAACCCCCTCCTCAGCACCATCCTCGCTGGTGCATTGCATCATGACCATCGGTGAGGCCCGTGCCCAACACATGGACACGGTGAGGCAGAAGCGTGAGGAGCAGTTCCGGGAGGCGCAGGCCGACGCCGCCTACAACCACCATCTCCTCGAGGAGCACATGTAGGTGGAGGAGCAGATTGCCGTGGAGCGGGCGGAGCAGGAGGCGCTGCTCGAGTCATACCACTCCGCCCGTGAGAGCCGCCTCGCGCGATGGCGGTACCGCATGCGGGTGGCGGAGGTTGCGGCCACCTACAAAGAGGACGATGAAGCGGGCGAGGCGCTGTTTGGCAAGACCGACGACAAGGCAGAGGACAATGCCGGCTCCGCCGAGGCCCCGCCCTGCCGGCACCGAGGCGGAGGACTTTGCCGGCTTTGGTGAGGCCCTACTCCGTCGAGGCCCCGCCCCGCCAACAACAAGGCAGAGGACATCACCGGCTCCGCCTAGGCCCCGCCCCTTCGGTACCGAGGCGGAGGACTTCGCCCGCTTCAGCCGCTAACAACGTGGCAGAGGACATCGCCGGCTCTGACGAGGCCCCGCCCTGCCTGCAACGAGGGGGAGGATTTCCCCCGCTCCGCCAAGGTACCGCCCCGCCAGCAACGAGACAAAGGACATTGCCGGCTCCGTCGAGGCCCCGCCCTGCTGCCAACGAGGTTGCGCCACACAGAAAACGAGGAAGAGTAGAACACGGTAGGTCGCCGCCGCTCGGGTCCAAGTAAGGCCACACTGTTACCCTCCAGTTGAAGCCAAGCTGGGCGGGTTGAGCATTGACGTCCGATTAGCTTCTTGGTGGCAACGTGAAGTCGGAGAGTTATGCTGGACAATAAGCTTGTGTTTGGCTCAGCCGGCCGAACACGGGAAATGGGCGTTAGAGATCATAGATTATGTTAATTAATTATATCTCCAGTGCACCCCTTTTTAGTTGAAGAATATATGAAATGTAATGAAATCCGGCATATTTATTTGAAATCCAGCAGTGTATGAATGAATTTAGTTCGATTAGTTCGAATTCTTGTATCACTGGCATTGCATGAACATGCAAAACAATACTTACTAGCATTATTCCCACGGTGATCACCTTGTTTGCAGCAGTTTCACACGGACACCCTCTGGTCCTTTTTAGTATGCATATAAGTTTTGTCTAAAGTCAAAGTATCTCTACTTTGACCAATCTTATTGAAAAAAGTATCAACATTCACAATGTAAAATTGACTTGAAACAAATCTAATATGAGTAGTAAAAAGGAACAAAGGGAGTATAAAAAGTTTGAGCTGCTTTTTAGAGTTCCTGTACATTGCAATCAAACACACAGGCCTGGCAATTCATAGAGCATTCAAAACAATCAATGATTATGCATCTCAGCGATTCACATGTCAGAGCCAATATTTACTTCACAACTATAGAATAAAGAAAAAGTGATCGATGTTGCTGACAGAAAATTACATTGAAGAAATATGTTAGGTAGCATTCCACATCAAAAATTCTGTTTTTATCATTTAGCTACACGAGGACGAGCAGGAATTAAGCTTGGGGATGCTTGATATGTCTCCAATGTATCTATAATTTTTATTGTTCCATGCTATTATACTATCTGTTTAGGATGTTTAATGGGCTTTAATATGCTCTTCTATATTATTTTTAGGACTAACCTATTAACTGAAGGCCCAGTGCCAGTTTCTGGTTTTCTTGCCTATTTTAGAGTTCTGCAGAAAAGGAATACCAAACGGAGTCCAAACAGAATGAAACCTTCGCGATGATCTTTCTTGGACCGAAAGCAAACCAGAAGACTTGGAGATGAAGTCGGAGACGTAACAAGGAGGCCACGAGGCAGGAGGGCGCGCCCAGGGGGTAGGCGTGCCCCCCACCCTCGTGGGGCCTTCGTAGCTCCACTGACCTAGTTCTTTTGCCTATATATACTCTTATACCCTAAAAACATCAGGGGGAGCCACGAAACCACTCTTCCACCGCTGCAACCTTCTGTACCCGTGAGATCCCATCTTGGGGCCTTTTCCGGCAATCTGCCGGAGGGGGATTCGATCACGGAGGGCTTCTACACCAACACCATTACCTCTGTGATGAAGCATGAGTAGTTTACCACAGACCTTCGGGTCCATAGTTATTATCTAGATGGCTTCTTCTCTCTCTTTGATTCTCAATACAAAGTTCTCCTCGATGTTCTTAGAGATCTATTCGATGTAATACTCTTTTGTGGTGTGTTTGCCGAGATCCGATGAATTGTGGGTTTATGATCAAGATTATCTATGAATACTATTTGGTTCTTCTCTTAATTCTTATATGCATGATTTGATATCTTTGCAAGTCTCTTCGAATTATCAGTTTAGTTTGGCCTACTAGATTGATCTTTCTTCCCATGGGAGAAGTTCTTAGCTTTGGGTTCAATCTTGCGGTGGCCTTTCCTAGTAACAGTAGGGGCAGTAAGGCATGTATTGTATTATTGCCATCGAGGATAAAAAGATGGGGTTTTCATCATATTGCCTGAGTTAATTCCTCTACATCATGTCATCTTGCTTAATGCGTTACTCCGTTCTTTATGAACTTGATACTCTAGATGCATGCTAGATAGCGGTCGATGTGTGGAGTAATAGTAGTAGATGCAGGCAAGAGTTGGTCTACTTGACACGGACATGATGCCTATGTTCATGATCATTGCCTTAGATGTCATCAGAATTATGCACTTTTCTGTCAATTGCTCGGCAGTAATTTGTTCACCCACCGTAATACATGCTATCTCGAGAGAAGCCACTAGTGAAACCTATGGCCCCCGGGTCTCTATTCCATTATATTGAATCTCGTTCACATCTTTCTAGTTTCCGATCCACTATTTTGCAATCTTTACTTTCCAATCTATACATCAAAAATACCAAAAATATTTACTTTATTATCTCTATCAGATTTGCGAGTGATCGTGAAGGGATTGACAACCCCTTTATCACGTTAGTTGCAAGTTCTTGATTGTTTGTGTAGGTATTCGGTGACTTGTGCATCGTCTCCTACTGGATTGATACCTTGGTTCTCAAAACTGAGGGAAATACTTACGCTACTTTGCTACATCACCCTTCCCTCTTCAAGGGAAAACCAACGCAAGCTCAAGAGGTAGCAGTATGATGACTACTTGATAGTTTGGTGCGCCATGCTTTATGGCTTAGAACCGGGACTTCAAAAACGTTTTGAACACCAAAGAGCATATAAGATGTTCCAAGGGCTAAAATTAGTATTTCAGACTCATGCTCGTGTCGAGAGGTATGAGACCTCTGACAAGTACTTTGCCTAAAAGATGGAGGAGAATTGCTCAGCTAGTGAGCATGTGCTCAGAGTGTCTGGGTACTGCAATCGCTTGAATCAAGTGGGATTTAATCTTTCAGATAAGATAGTGATTGATAGAGTTCTCTAGTCACCATCACCATGTTACTGGAACTTCGTGATGAACTATAGTATGCAAGGGATGACGAAAATAATTCCCGAGCTCTTCGTGATGCTGAAATCAATGAAGGTAGAAATCAAGAAAGAGCATCCAATGTTGATGATTGACAAGACCACTAGTTTCAAGAAAAGGGCAAAGGGAAGAAGGTGAACTTCAAGAAGAATATCAAGTAAGATGCTACTCCCGGGAAGAAGCCCAAGCCTGAAACTGAGTGCTTCTACTGCAAAGGAAATGGTCACTGGAAGCAGAACTACCCCAAATATTTGGCGGATAAGAAGGATGGAAAAGTAAACAAAGGTATATTTGATATACATGTTATTGATGTGTATCTTACTAGTGCTCGTAGTAACCCCTGGGTATTTGATACATGTTCGGTTGCTATGATTAGTAACTCAAAACAGGAGTTACAGAATAAACAGAGACTAGTTGAGGGTGAAGTGACGATGTATGTTGGAAATGGTTCCAATATTGCTATGATCATTATCGCACACTCCCTATACTTTCGGGATTAGTATAAACCTAAATAAATGTTATTTGGTGTTTCCGTTGAGCATGAATGTGATGATTAGATCATGTTTATTGCAATACGATTATTCATTTAAGACAGATAATAATTGTTATTCTGTTTACATGAATAAAACCTTCTATGGTCATACACCCAATGTTGATGGTTTATTGAATCTCGATCGTGGTAATACACATATTCATAATATTGAAGCCAAAAGATGCAAAGTTGATAATGATAGTGCAACTTATTTGTGGCACTATCGTTTGGGTCATATCGGTGTAAAGCGCACGAAGAAACTCCATGCTGATGGGCTTTTGGAATCACTTGATTATGAATCATTTGATACTTGCGTACCGTGCCTTATGGGCAAGATGACTAAAACTCCGTTCTCCGGAACAATGGAATGAGCTAGTGACTTATTGGAAATAAAACATACCGATATATGTGGTCCAATGAGTGTTGATGCTCATGGCGAGTATCGCTATTTTCTGACCTTCGCAGATGATTTGAGCAGATATGGGTATATCTACATAATGAAATACAAGTCTGAAACATTTGAAAAGTTCAAAGAATTTCAGAGTGAAGTGGAGAATCATCGTAACAAGAAAATGAAGTTTCTATGATCTGATCGTGGAGCAGAATATTTGAGTTACGAGTTTGGCCTTCATTTAATACAATATGGAATAGTTTCACAGCTCATGCCACCTGGAACACCACAGCATAATGGTGTGTCTGAACGTCATAACTACACTTTATTGGATATGGTGCGATCTATGATGTCTCTTACCGATTTACCACTATTATTTTGGGGATATTCATTAGAGACAACAACATTCACTTTAAATAGGGCACCGTCAAAATCCGTTGAGACGACGTCATATGAATTGTTGTTTGGCAAGAAACCAAAGTTGTTGTTTCTTAAAGTTTTGGGCTGCGATGCTTATGTGAAAAAGCTTCAACCTAATAAGCTTGAATGCAAATCGGAGAAATGTGTCTTCATAGGATACCCAAAAGAAACTGTTGGGTACACCTTCTATCACAGATCCGAAGGCAAGATATTCGTTGCTAAAAATGGATCCTTTCTAGAGAAGCAGTTTCTCTCGAAAGAAGTGAGTGGGAGGAAAGTAGAACTTGATAAGATAATTGTACCTTCTACTGAATTGGAAAGTAGTCATCACAGAAATCAGTTCTAGTGATGCCTACACCAATTAGTGAGGAAGCTAATGATAATGAGCATGAAACTTCAGATCAAGTTACTATCGAACCTCATAGGTCAACCAGAGTACGGTCCGCACCTGAGTGGTACAGTAATCCTCTTCTGGAATTCATGTTACTATACCATGATGAACCTATGAACTATATATTAGGAAGCGATGATGAGCCCAGATTCCGTGAAATGGCTTGAGGCTATGAAATCTGAGATGGGGTCCATGTATGAGGACAAAGTGTGGACTTTGGTGGACTGGCCCAATGATCCGCAAGCCATTGAGAATAAATGGATTTTCAAGAGGAATACGGACGCTGATGGTAGTGTTACTATCTACAAAGCTCGATTTGTCACAAAAAGGTTTTCGACAAGTTCAAGGTGTTGACTATAATGAGATTTTCTCAACTGTAGCGATGCTTAAGTCTGTCTGAATCATGTTAGAAATTGCCATATTTTATGAAATCTGGCAAATGGATGTCACAAACTGCATTCCTTAAAGGATTTATTAAAAGAAGTGTTGTATATGATACAACCAGAAGGTTTTGTCAATCCTAAAGGTGCTAACAAAATGTGCAAGCTCCAGCGATCCATCTCTGGACTGGTTCAAGCATCTCGGAGTTGGAATATACGCTTTGATGAGTTCATCAAAGCATATGGTTTTATACAGACTTTTGGAGAAGCATGTATTTACAAGAAAGTGACTGTGAGCACTATAGCCTTTCTGATAAGTATATGTGAATGACATATTGTTGATCGGAAATGATGTAGAATTTTCTACAAAGCATAAAGGAGAGTTTGAAAGGAGTTTTTCAAAGAAAGACCTCGGTAAAGCTGCTTACATATTGGGCATCAAGATCTATAGAGATAGATCAAGACACTTGATAAGATTTTTCAATAAGTATATACCTTAACAAGATTTTGAAAGAGTTCAAAATGGATCAGTCAAAGAAGGAGTTCTTTCCTGTATTACAAGGTGTAAATTGAGTAAGACTCAAAACCCGACCACGGTAGAAGATAGAAAGAGAATGAAAGTCATTCCCTATGCCTCAGTCATAGGTTCTATAAAGTATGCCATGCTATGTACCAGACCAGTTGTGTGCCTTGCTATGAGTTTAGCAAGGAGGTACGATAGTGATCTAGGAGTGGATCACTATATAGTGGTCAAAGTTATCCTTAGTTACCTAAGAGGACTAAGGAAGTATTTCTCGGTTATGGAGGTGATAAAGTGGGAGCAATTAGCTAGAGTAGCTCATACAGAGCATTGTAGACATAGAAATTTGCAAAATACATACGGATCTGAATGTTGTAGACCCGTTAACTAAGCCTCTTTCATGGGCAAAACATGATCACACCTTAGTACCCTTTGGGTGTTAATCACATAGAAATGTGAACTAGATTATTGACTCTAGTAAACCCTTTGGTTGCTGGTCACATGGAGATGTGAACTATGGGTGTTAATCACATACAGATGTGAACTATTGGTGTTAAATCACATGGAGATGTGAACTAGATTATTGACTCTAGTGCAAGTGGGAGATTGAAGGAAATATGCCCTAGAGGCAATAATAAAGTTGTTATTTATATTTCCTTATATCATGATAAATGTTTATTATTCATGCTAGAATTGTATTAACCGGAAACTTAGTACATGTGTGAATACATGGACAAAACATATGGTCCCTAGTATGCCTCTACTAGACTAGCTCGTTAATCAAAGATGGTTATGTTTCCTAACCATAGACGTGTGTTGTCATTTGATGAATGGGATAACATCATTAGAGAATGATGTGATGGACATGACCCATCCTTTAGCTTAGCATAATGATCGTTAAGTTTATTGCTATTGCTTTCTTCATGACTTATACATGTTCCTCAGACTATGAGATTATGCAACTCCCAAATACTGGAGGAACACCTTGTGTGCTATCAAACGTAACAAAGTAAATGGGTGATTATAAAGATTCTCTACAGATGTCTCTGAAGGTGTTTGTTGAGTAAATCAAGAATAGGATTTGTCACTCCGTGTTTCGGAGAGGTATCTCTGGGCCCTCTCGGTAATGCTCAACACTATAAGACTTGAAAGCAATGTGACTAATGAGTTAGTTGCGGGATGAAGCATTACGGAATGAGTAAAGAGACTTGCCGGTAACGAGATTGAACTAGGTATGATGATACCGACGATCAAATCTCGGGCAAGTAACATACCAATGACAAAGGGAACAACATATGTTGTTATGTGTTTTGACCGATAAAGGTCTTTGTAGAATATGTGGGAGCCAATATGAGCATCCAAGTTTCGCTATTGGTTATTTATTGGAGATGTGTCTCGGTCATGTCTACATAGTTCTCGAACCTGTAGGGTCCACATGCTTAACGTTCGACGATGATATGTATTATGAGTTATGAGTTTTGATGATCGAAGTTTGTTCCGAGTCCCGGATGAGATCACGGACTTGACAAGGAGTCTCGAAATGGTCGAGACATAAAGATTGATATATTTGATGTCTATATTCAGACATCGGAAAGGTTTCGGTGAAGTTCGGGTAAAAACCAGAGTGCCAGAGGGGTTACCGGAATCCCCCGGGGAACTAATGGGCCATGATGGGCCTTAGTGGAGAGAGAGGAGGGCGGCCAGGGTAGCCCCCCTGCCCCTTAGTAGTATGAATAGGATAAGGGAAGGGGGGCCCCGTTTCCTACTCCCTCTCCCTCTCCTTCCTTCCCCCTCTCTCCCGGGAGGTGGACTCCTACTAGGACTTGGAGTCCTTGTAGTACTCCTCTCTCCCAGGCGCGCCTATAGGGGCCGGCCGGTCTCCCCCTCCCTCCTTTATATACGGGGGCAGGGGGCACCCTGGAACACACAAGTTTCTCTCCCAACCGTGTGTGGTGCCCCCTCCATAATTACACACCTCGGTCATACCGCTACAGTGCTTAGGCGAAGCCCTGTGCCGGTAACATCATCATCACCGTCGCCACACCGTTGTGCTGACAGAACTCACCCTCGTCCTCAACTGGATCAAGAGCACGAGGGACGTCATCGAGCTAAACATGCGCTGAATGCGGAGGTGTCGTATGTTCGGTACTTGGATCGGCTGGATCGCGAAGACGTTCGACTACATCAACCGCGTTACTAGACGCTTCTGCTCTCGGTCTATGAGGGCGTGGACATACTCTCCCCTCTCGTTGCTATGCATCACATAGATAGATCTTGCATGATCGTAGGAAATTTTTTGAAATACTACGTTCCCCAACAAATGAAACATTAGCTTCCTATGCTAATGGCAGATATGATTATTATGATGTGGAATAAATAGAAGAATTTGTTGCTTTTAAGGGTGCTTATGAGATTGAATCTTTGTTTTTAAAGTATGAAGCATTTGATGATGATGTTTATAGACCTGAAAATTTTGCCATCCTTAAATATTGCTATGATAATTACAAATACAATTCCAATATTGATGCATTTATTGATAAAATCTCTGTTGTCCAAGAGGAGACTAATATTTTGCAGGAGTCTATGGGAGAAGGAATTGATGAAACTGTGAGCTCAGTGAATGAAAAAGATGATGAGGAGAGCAAAGAACAAAAGGAGGACGAGCGGATTAGCTACCCGCGCCCACCTTCTAATGAGAGTAACTGTTCAACTCATAGGTTGTTTAACGTCGCTTCGTTCTTACCGAAGGATGAATGCTAAGATAATTGCTATGATCCCATTGATCTGTTTGAAATGTCCCTTTTTGATGAACTTGATGCTTGCTATGCTTGTGGCCAAAATGCCAATATGAATTATGCTTATGGAGATGAACTTGCTATTGTTCCTTATGTTAAACATGAAATTATTGCTATCGCACCCACACATGATAGTTCTATTATCTTTTTGAATTCTCCAAACTACACTATATCAGAGAAGTTTGCACTTATTAAGGATTATATTAATGGGTTGCCTTTTACCGTTGCACATGATGATTTTTATGAATATAATATGCATGTGCTTGCTTCTCATACTTGCAATTATTATGAGATAGGGACTACATCTCCACCTCTTTATGTTTCCAACACGAAAAAATTGCAAGAAACTACTTATGCTATGTATTGGCCTTTACTTGATGTGCATGAATTGTTCTTGTATGACATGTCGATGCATAGGAAGAGAGTTAGACTCCATCATTGATTGATTTATGTTGCTTTGTGCTCACTACTAAATGCCAAATCATTCTTAATTAAAATTGTCTTTGATATACCTTATGCCTAGCTTAATGGCTTTAAAGAAAGCGCTGCCAGGGAAACAACCCAGAAGTTTTAGAGAGTCGTTTTATTTCTGTTGAGTCCTTTTATATAATTTTAAAACAAAAAATATAGAGGGGAACTTAAAACTTCACAAAAAGAAAAGTGAAAGTGAGATAGACGAGCACCGTGGAAGCGGGAGCATGCCTTGAACTTCGTTCATTCCCATGGAAACTTTGTGAATGTTGAATTGCAAAACAAATTCGACAAAAATAATTATCTCCTTGTACAATTCCATTGTATTATAAAAATAATGTGCCAAGATTTGCCTTTAGTATGAGTAGATTGCTTGTTGGTTTGTGCGGTGCAAAGCACAAACATTGGCTATAGTGCGCGATTTTACATTTTTTTACTAGAACGTCAAATGCATCTAAAACGTTTTGTACTGTCTTTCTATACAAAATTTGTATTTTTTCATAATTTTTCAGAATTTTTAGAGTTGCAGAAGTATGGTGGATGTTCAAATCTTTACAGACTGTCCTGTTTTCACAGATTGTTGTTATAGCTTCATTGTTTGCATATGTTTGAATTCTTGTTGAAGCCTCCTTGACTTGGGGCCATAGGATTGTGATAGCATACAATGGGTAATATTTGTTTATAATTATACAATAATGTTGCAGCAATACATGATGGGCTTCCATTGCCATTTTCACTAACCCCGCCACTAAAAGTTTGTTTAAGTTTTGTGTGGATGAAGTGTTCGAAGATCGAGGAGGTCTTGATATGAGGAGAAGGAGGAGAGGCAAGAGCTCAAGCTTGGGGATGCACAAGGCACCCAAAGTAAATATTCAAGGAGACTCAACCTTTTAATCTTGAGGATGCCCCGGAAGGCATCCCATCTTTCTTCAACAATATCGGTATGTTTTCGGATTCTCGTTCATGTGATATGTGCAAATCTTGGAGCGTCTTTTGCATTTAGTTTTAATTTTTCCTTTATGCACCATGCTGGTATGAGATAGTACATGGTTGATTTATAGAATGCTCATTGCACTTCACTTATATCTTTCGAGTATGGCTTTATAGAATGCTTCATGTGCTTCACTTATATCATTTGAAGTGTGGATTGCCTGCTTCTCTTCACATAGAAAACAGATGTTCGTAGAATGCTCTTTTGCTTCACTTATATTTGTTAGGGCATACTCTTTTGTAGAAAAAATTGAACTCGCATGATTCACTTATATCTATTTAGAGAGTCAACAAGAATTGGTCAATTGCATGGTGAGTCATAAAATCCTACATAAAACTTGTGGATCACTGAATATGATATATTTGATTCCTTGCAATAGTTTTGTGATATAGAGATGGAATATGTGGGAGGTACTAGTGGATGATTGTGTTTAGTAAGATATTGGTGTTAAGGTTTGTGATTCCCGAAGCATGCATGTATAATCTCCCATTATTCTATGAAAGTTGGAGCACAATTTATCCTTGATTGTCTATCTTTGTGTGAAGGTCGGGGGCGCACGATGGTTAACTCCTACCAACCTCCCCCTAGGAGCATGCATAGTATTACTTTGCTTTGAGGGCTAATAAAATTTTGCAATAAGTATATGAGTTCTTTATGACTAATGTGAGTCCATGGATTATACGCACTCTTACCTTTCCGCAATTTGCTAGCCTCTATGGTACCGTGCATTGCCCTTTCTCACCTCGAGACATGGGGCAAACTTCGCCGGTGCATCCAAACCCCGTGATATGATACACTCTATCACACATAAGCCTTATTATATCTTCCTCAAAACAGCCACCATACCTACCTATTATGGCTTTTCCATGGCCATTCCGAGATATATTGGCATGCGACTTCCACCACTTCCGTTTGATGACTTGAGCATTCATTTTCATATTTCTTTGCATGATCATAAGATAGATAGCATGATATTTCCTTGGCTTGTCCGTTTTTTTGATATCGTTGTTATGCTAGATCATTGCACATCCTGGTACACTGCCAGAGGCATTCATATAGAGTCATACTTTGTCATAGGTATTGAGTTGTAATTTTTATTTCTTTTGAGTTATAAGTAAATAGAAGTGTGATGATCATCATTATTCATTTTTAGAGGAGTGCCCTAGTGAGGAAAGTATGATGGAGACTATGATTCCCCCACAAGTCGAGATGAGACTTCGTACAATGAGAGAAAGAAAGAAAAAGAGAAAAAGGAAAAAAAGAGAGAAAAATAAACAAAAAGAAAGAAAAAATAAACAAAAAGAGAAGGGGCATTGTTAGTATCCTTTACCACACTTGTGCTTCAAAGTAGCACCATGTTTTTCATATGGAGAGTCTCATATGTTGTCACTTTCATATACTAGTGGGAATATTTCATTATAGGATTAGATGCACACCCACTTAGTTTTCACACTGAGCTTTCATACACTTATAGCTCTTAGAGCATTCGTTGCAAGGCAATCCCTACTCCTCGCATTGATATCAATTGATGGGCATCTCCATAGCCCGTTGGTTAGCCGCATTGATGTGAGACTTTATTACTTTTTTGTCTTCTCTATATTTACCTCTATCATCATACTCTATTCCACTTATAATGCTATATCCATGGCTTGCGCTCATGTATTGCATGAGGGTTGAAAAAGCTGAAGCGCGTTAAAAAGTATGAACCAATTGCTTGGATGACACCGGGGTAGTACATGATTTCTACTTTGTGTTAAGAAGACAAAGCATGACAAGGCTATATGATTTTGTAGGGATAACATTCTTGAGCATTTGATATTCTAAAAGACATGATTGTTTGTTGGTATGCCTGAGTATTGATGTCTTTATGTCAAATTATAGACTATTGCTTTGAATCACTTATGTCTTAATATTCATGCCATGACTAGACATATGATCAAGTTTATGTTAGGTAGCATTCCACATCGAAAAGTTATATTTTTTCTCATTTACCTACTCGAGGACGAGTAGGAATTAAGCTTGGGGATGCTGATATGTCTTCGTCCTATCTATAATTTTTGATTGTTTCATGCCAATATTATACAACTTTCACATACTTTTGGCAACTTTTTATGTGATTTATTTGGACTAACTTACTTATCCAGTGCCAGTTCCTGTTTGTTGCATGTTTTTGTCTCGCAGAAAATCCATATCAAACAAAGTCCAAAGGTGATGAAACTCCACGAAGAATTATTTTGGAATAGTTACGAATTTTAGGAGTTGGAATCACCGCAAACGGAGGCCCACACGGACCACAATATACCAGGGCGCGCCCCAAGCCCCTAGTGCGTGGTGGTGGGTGCTGCTCACCTCGTACGTCGGTTGGAGCTGTACTTCGGGCGCAAGGAAGCTTATATCCAGAAAAAAAATCGTGTAAAAATATCAGTGCAATCGGAGTTACGGATCTCCGGGAATATAAGAAATGGTTTTCGGCCAGTCTGGGGAGCGGGAAACAAAACAGAACAGAGAGGGAGATCCAATCTCGGAGGGGTTCCCGCCCCTCCACTGCCATGGAGGCCATGGACCAGAGGGGAAACGCTCCTCCCATCTAGGGGGGAGGCCAAGGAAGAAGAAGAAGGAGGGGGCTCTCTCCCCCTCTCTCTCAGTGGCGCCGGAGTGCTGTCGGGGCTAGGATCGTGACGGCGATCTTCATCAACAATCTTGCTACTGTCAACCCAACTCTCTCCCCCTCTATGCAACGGTGTAACACCCTTCGCCCCGTTGTAAGCTCTACTTAAACATGGTGCCCAACTCCATATATTATTTCCCAATGATCTATGGTTATCCTATGATGTTTGAGTAGATATGTTTTGTCCTATGGGTTAATTGTCACAACCCTAGTCAGTGCTTGCATTAGAGTGATGCATCATATTTAAAATTTCCAGAAACTTGAAATAGGGATGAACCAAAACCCCAGCACCACTTAAACCAACTAGGGTTACTAAAATATTTTCCCATTGAACCTGAAATGCCCTTCAAAAATGGTCATCACTTTTGTCTTGGTCTATAACCTCTGCCAAAATTGGTTCACATTTTTCTAGGACACCAAAGGTCACTGGATTAAATCATTAGCTATTTGCATTTGGACATTTGAATACTATAAAATATTTTAAATGTCCAAATAATTCTGAATTTAAGTGAGGGCTGTTGGAAATAATCCAAACAGAGCCCAGAAGTATTTTCAGGTTTTTTGGAAATTCTTTAGCATTTTAAATAAAGCCAAAAACATTTTCAGAAAATAGAAAACTGAAATAATTAGAAGAGAGAGAGAGAGAGAGAAGAGGCCAGAGGCCACTTACCTGCACTGGGCCGGCCCACCTGGCGCATGCCAGTCATCACCCACCTTTGCCAATAGGCAGAGGAGGGGTGGTGCATGCGTGCCGAGCTCGCCACGCAGCTCCCTGCTCGTCTGCGTCGCCTGGACAGCGCGGCAACGCCTCGAAATGCCTCCTCGGTGCCGCCCCGACTCCACCGACACCTCACTTTTCCCCCCTGCCCTCTCTCTCGCCCTCTCTTCGCCATGGACAACGCAGCCGCGCTCGCGCCATCGTGAAGCTCGCAGCCACCGCCGTCCACTCGTCGCCCCGCCATGTCTAGAAGCTCCGCCGTCGTCCGCTTCATCGAGCCAGCCGAGCCCCGAGCACTCGCACGCCTCAGAGACGCCTCCCCGACCTCGCCTTCACCGCCCGTCGCCGGAGATCCACGTCGCCGCCCTTCTCAGCTCCGACCGTCCCGAGCTCGCCGACCATCTCGCCCGACTCGCTGTGAGCCACTACCCGTTCTCCCCCTCTCTGCTCTCTCCTTCATGCGCCATAGTTGCCGCACCTCGCTCACCCGCACGCGCCTCCGCCTTTGCACGTCGTTGTCGTAGCCACTGCCATGCGGGCTCGAGCCCGAGCGCATCACCGTGTTGGCTGCACCCCCAGGAGCCCATAGCACCTCACCGCGCCCTCTACCGTGCCCCCTAGCGCCGAACCCGAGCACGCCCAAGCTCCGGCCGCCGCTGCCGAGCTCGTGGCCGTCGTCACCGGCCGCCCTAGCTGCTGCTTGCTGCAACGGGCGCGGGTGAGCTCCAGCTCCCCGTAGCCTCTCTCCTTTGGCCATTTGGTCGCCAGAGCAGTGAACCCGAGCCCTCTGCCGTGTCTGCTGCCGCCGGCAGCTAAACGCCGGTGGTTAGCCCGGTTTGACCAGGGGATTTGACCTCCCCTGGGTTAATGATAGGTGGGGGCCCTCCCTGCTAACTAAACTAGGTTAGTACTAACTAAATTCAATTAGTTTAGTTAACCACTGACACGCGGGACCCACTGGTTAGTTTGACCTAGACCGGCCCCGTTGACTTGCTGATGTCATGCTGGCGCAGTAAAGAGTTTTCTAGATTTAAACTTATTCAGAAAATTCCAAAAATTATTACAAACTTCAAAAATTCATAGAAATTAATCTGTAACTCCAAATGCAAAGTGTTATATATGAAAAATGATCAGAAAAATCCAATCTATCCATCTATACTGGTTTCACGCATGTTGAAACAAGTTAACTAGCTGTTTAGTGCAGAACATGATAAAGCACTATTTGAGATCACAAATGGGTTTGGACTTTGAATCTTTGGTTCAAAATAGCTCAAACCATCTGGTTTTAGATGCATTAGCCCAACACACTCATATTGCCATGTATCATGCATGAATCATATTGTTGCATATTGTTTGGTAATGATTGTGTTGTCGGTGCTCCTTGCGGTAGGTTCTGCCCCGGAGGAATACCGCGAGTACCCGAACGAAGACAGTACCAGTCTGCTGATCTGCCAGGCAAGCAACCACCCCATTTGATCATGTCGATAAAATCCCATGTTCTTGCTCTTGCTCTCGTTTACTGCATTTAAGACAACTGTGTTTCAAACTGTTGTGTGCTACGGTAGTTGAACCCATTTCCTCTGCATGACCTGTCTTTGCCACAGTAACTAGATGAAACCCACTAGCATGTGTAGGAGTTGATTAAGCCATGTTTGTGTTTCCTACCATGCTATGCCTTCTATGCTTAGAGTTGTGTCAGGTCTAGTTCATCTAGGTGATGGGCTAGAGTGAAATGATCATGTCGGTGATGAGAGTGATGTGTTGAACATGATTTGGTAAAGGTATCGATGAGAGGCCATGTAGGAGTACATGGTGGGTTGTTTCATTGGAACCGTCCTTAAGCACTGAGATCTATATGTGTGATTTAAGATCAGCTACTACCATGCATTGGGATCCTTAATTGACCCTCTCGGCTTCTTAACCACCCTTGTCCTCTGTCCAGGAGTTGCAAGTAGTTTCTGGTGTTTGTGGTATACTGGAGGCCGTGCGCAGCGCTGACCCTCGGGGTGGGCTGTGATGCGGTAGGTACGTGGTCGGGCATGCCAGGCGCCCGTTTGGTGTCTCGGAACCCTGTACACATTGTTCGGGGCCGTATGTGGAAACCTCGGCCGGACTCCCTGCGGATGGAACCTGAATAGGCGATAAACCTGGACTAGAGAATTGAGTGTTTAGGTAGGCCATGGCTGACACCCTCGTTGGGCTTTCGCTTGAAGGTTGTCGAGTACATGTCGTGTAAATGGCGATAAGTGGTGGAAACGTGTGTGAAGAAGTACACCCCTGCAGGGTACAAAACTATTCGAATAGCCGCGTCCGCGGTAAAGGACTACTTGGTTGCCTATACAGTTCATAGACAAGTAAATGGATACTCCTAAAAGCCTCAAGACAAGTGTGAGTGTCGTGGATGGCCCTTCCGTAGGATGATAGAGGAGGATCCGCGGTAGTGTATTGTTGTGGTGAGTAGTGGACTCGTGTGCGCAAAACATTTACAAGCTGCTCTCTCGTAGGATAGCTTAGCCAAGAGTCAAAGCTGGCTTGCTGCAATTAACTCCACTATCCCTTTGTTGATAATGTGCATGTATGTAGGATCTGATGTAAGTCTTGTTGAGTACCTTTGCACTCAAGTTTGCTTAATTACTGTTGCAGAAGAGAATGTCGCCCCTTCCGATGGGTTCTATGTAGATCTCGACGTTGATGAGTAGATTGATGCCCAGGTGGTGACCCTGAGCTTGTGAAGGGCCTTTGTAGATAGACAGGCTTCATCAAGCCTTCTTTCTTTCTAGTTGTCTGTACTCAGACAAGTTTGCTTCCGCATGTGCTTGTATGTTTATATGACTTGAGTGTTGGCTCGTGTGACCCCTACCTGTATGAATATAATATGTATGGCTCTCTGGAGCCTTTAAATAAAGTACTTGAGTTGTAGAGTTTTGTTGTGATGCCATGTTGTATTTGCACATATCGAGCATATTGTGTGTATGTTTGAAATGCTTGGTATGTGTGGGATCTGACTACCTAGTTGTTTATCCTTGGTAGCCTCTCTTATGGGGAAATGTAGTCTAGTGCTTCCACTGAGCCATGGTAGTTTGCTACAGCCCGGTTTACCGGAGTGTTGTTAGCCCAGTTGTTACCGCTCCGGAACACTTAGACTGGCCGACATGTGTCCTTCTTCGTTCCTGTGTCTGTCCCTTCGGGGAAATGTCACGCGGTGTCTACCAGAGTCATGTTAGCCTGCTACAGCCCAGATTCTCCGGAGTCCTGCTAGCCCAGCTGCTACAGCCCGGATTCACATGCTGATGACTGACACATTCGTTGATGGGTCATGTATGCCTGTCCCTGTAAGTTAGTGCCACTTTGGGTTCACAACTAGCCATGTCAGCCCGGGTTCTTTGTCATATGGATGCTAGCGACACTATCATATACGTGAGCCAAAAGGTGCAAACGGTCCCGGGCCTGGTAAGGCGACACCCGTGGGAATACCGTGCGTGAGGCCGCAAAGTGATATGAGGTGTTACATGCTAGATCAGTGTGGCATTAGGATCGGGGTCCTGATAGCATTGGCATCAGAGCCGGACTGCCTGTAGGTTCTTCAAGCCAAACTGGTCGATGTCGAGTCTAGAAATGCTTTAGTTATATGTAGGGGAATTGATTGTGGGAGGGAACGCAAGGCTCTTTTTACTCCTTTACCTTATGCCCTTCCGATCTGAGTCATCCTCTTCTCTTTCTACATGGGTTCAGGACTAGGATCTCATCTCTCTATCAGGTTCACGTGTTACTACTCCGTAGAATCTTAGGATTGTTGGTTCCAGGCCTCGGTTCAGTTTCTACTACCTGTAGTATGTTGTCAGTTGGACCCAAAACCTTGATATGATGTTATTGAGTGGCTTTGCATACTGTTGTGAATGTCTCAAATCTTTTTATGAGCATTTACAACCGTTATGCTATCCGATTTCTCCTAGAAATTCTAATGCCTTTGCATTACTTCGTGTTTCGTATGGATTCCCGCACCCCACATCAGGAGACGAAGAAGAAGAAGAAGAAGAAGAATAAGAAGTTAGGGGTGCATCGGCGCCGACAGAACCGGGTCGAGGTTAGCGGTGCGTCGGCACCGACGGAACCAGGTCGAGGATCACCGGTTCCCAAGGGGTCGAGGGTCGGGGCAGAGGGTTGAGGATCAGGGGCGAGGTGTCGATGGTCGAGGATATTCTGGTCCGAGTGCTGACCGACTGGTGTCTTAGCTTAAGATGAGGATGTCCCCGAGCTGAAGGTCATGAGAGTGGGTGAACTACTTACATCCGTGCGTGAAGAACATATGGAAGCAGTTCACCTACGCTGATGACCTTCAGCTCGGGCACGTCTGCATCTTAAGCTAGGACAATAGCCGCACCATGCTCAACAGTGAAGGTGTTCGACAGGACCGCCGAGGGGTCAAGGGTCGAGGTTCGAGGATTGCCGAGGGGTTAGGGGTCGAGGGTCGCCGAGGGGTCGAGTGGTCGAGGGGTGAGGGGTCAAGGGGCGAGGATCTTCCAGTCCGAGTGCTGACCGACTGGTGTCGTAGCTTAAGATGAGGACGCCCCCGAGCTGAATGTCATGAGCATGGATGAACTACTTCCATCCGTTCGCGAAGAATGGATTGAAGCAGTTCGCCCGCGCTGATGACATTCAGCTTGGGCATGTCCGCATCCTAAGCTACGACAACAGCTGCACCATGCTCACAGTGAAGGTGTTTGACAGGACCGCCGAGGGGTCGAGGGTCGAGGATTTCCGAGGGGTCACGGGTTGAGGGTTGCCGAGGAGTCAAGGGGTCGATGATCGCCGAGGATTAAAAGCCAAGTGTTGAAACTTGAAACACCCAAACCGACTCATGACAAAAAAATCAAAGCGTAGAAAGAGAAACCAAAGATGAAACAATACATAGTGAGAGGTTGTGCAACTAGGATCATATTCTGTAACAACTTTTTTAACGAATTTGAGAGGATGATGGTGAAGAACTCGAAAGCCATTGGTGTCTTTCAACTTCTTCGACATCATCGTCTCCAATTCATTAAAAAAAGCTGGTACAGAAAAATCATCCTAGTTGCACAACCTCTCACTATGTACTATTTTGTCTTTCGTTTCTCTTTCTACGTCCTGATTTTTTGTCAGTTTGGTTGTTTGAAGTTTCAAACTTGGCTTTAAATCCTCATCGCCGAGGGGTCGAGGGTCGAGGGGTATACATGCTGATGGACCTATCTTTACCTATTACCTGATGAGTTAATATACATTTTATTATTCATGTCGGTATTCAATTTTTTTATGTTGTACTAATTCCATTTACTCTTCTGTCATGACAGGTGTTGAAAGATGGTGGGCGCGGGTCCTCAGCATGGTGTGAGTGGTACTTCCATTCCACCCGTACCTCTCCGGAGAGCGTTGTATGAGGGTATTGAAGGAAATATGCCCTAGAGGCAATAATAAAGTTGTTATTTTATATTTCCTTATATCATGATAAATGTTTATTATTCATGCTAGAATTGTATTAACCACAAACTTGATACATGTGTGGATACATAGAAAAAACACCTTGTCCCTAGTAAGCCTCTACTAGACTAGCTCGTTAATCAAAGATGGTTAAGTTTCCTAACCATGGACATGCGTTGTCATTTGATCAACGGGATCACATCATTAGGAGAATGATGTGATGGACAAGACCCATCCGTTAGCATAATGATCGTTAAGTTTTATTGCTATTGTTTTCCTCATGTCATATACATATTCCCCTAACTATGAGATTATGCAACTCCCGGATACCGTAGGAATGCCTTGTGTGCTATCAAACGTCACAACATAACTGCGTAATTATAAAGATGCTCTACAGGTATCTCCAAAGGTGTTTGTTGGGTTGGCATAAATCGAGATTAGGATTTGTCACTCCGAGTATCAGAGAGGTATCTCTGGGCCCTCTTGGTAATGCACATCATAAGAAGCCTTGCAAGCAATGTGACTAATGAGTTAGTTTCGGGATGATGCATTACGGAATGAGTAAAGAGGCTTGCCGGTAACGAGATTGAACTAGCTATGAAGATACCGACGATCGAATCTCGGGAAAGTAACATACTGATGACAAAGGGAATAACGTATGTTGTCATAATGGTTTAACCGATAAAGATCTTCGTAGAATATGTAGCAGCCAATATGGGCTTCCAGGTTCCGCTATTGGTTATTGATCGAAGAGGTGTCTCGATCATGTCTACATAGTTGTCGAACCCGCAAGGTCGCACGCTTAACGTCCGTTGACGCTAGAGTAGTATTGGGATATTTGATGATTGGTAACCAAATGTTGTTCGGACTCCCGGATGAGATCCCAGACGTCACGAGGAGTCTCGGAATGGTCTAGAGGTAAATATTTATATATAGGAAGTCATATTTTGGGTTCTGGAAAAAGGTGCAGTTTTTTCGGTATTGTACCGGGAAGCTTCCAGAAGGTTCTGGAAGTCCACAAGTGGGTTCACCATGACCCAAGGGCTAGCATGGGCTGCGGGGAGGTGCCCTGGCCTTATTGGGCTAGGCACACCAAGTCCCCAAAAGCCCATGTGGCTAGGGAAGGCAAATAAGGAAGGAGTCCTAGTAGGAATAGGTTTGGACTTGGAGTCCAAGTCCTCTCCACCTTAGCTGCGCCCTAGGGCTTGGAGGGGCTGTTTGCCACGCCCCTCCACCTATATATAGAGGGGAGGGGGCGCCCCAAGATGATACACCAAGCCCTTGGCACCCCTCTCTCTCCCGTTACTTCATAGTTCCACCACCTCGTCCCGGCGATGCTTAGCGAAGCGCTGTCGGTGCTCCACCACCACCATCACCACCATGCCATCGTGTTGGTTGTGATCCCATCTACTTATCCTCTCCCACTTGCTGGATCAAGAAGGAGGAGACGTCATCGAGCCGCATGTGTGCTAAACTCGGAGGTGTCGTCCGTTCGGCACTGGATCGGTTGGATCGTGGTCAGATTGCGAAGAGTACGACTACATCAACCGTGTGATAAATTTTTCTGCTTATGGTCTATGAGGGTACATAGACACACTCTCCCCCATCGTTGCTATGCATATCCTAGATAGATCTTACGTGAGCGTAGGATTTTTTTTTAAAATTGCATGCTATGTTTCCTAACAGTGGCATCCGAGCCAGGTCTATGCGTAGATGATATGCACGAGTAGAACACAAATAGTTGTGGGCAGTGATCTTCATACTGCCCGGACCAACCTTACATGACCACGTTCATGAGCCCAGTTGCACTGATAGACATGCAACTAGTTTTGCATAAAGGTGGCCGGCGGGTGTCTGTTTCTCCAACTTCAGTTGAATCGAATTTGACTGCGGCCGGTCCTTGTTGAAGGTTAAAACAGCAAACTTGATAAATCACCGTTGTGGTTTTGTGCTGTAGGTAAGAATGGTTCTTGCTAGAAGCCCGTAGCAGCCACGTAAAACTTGCAACAACAAAGTAGAGGACGTCTAACTAGTTTTTGCAGGGCATGTTGTGATGTGATATGGTGAAGACATGATGTGATATACATTGTTGTATGAGATGATCATGTTTTGTAGAAGTTATCGGCAACTGGCAGGAGCCTTATGGTTGTCGCTTTATTGTATGAAATGCAAACGCCATGTAATTTCTTTACTTTATCACTAAGCGGTAGCGATAGTTGTAGAAGCAATAGTTGGTGAGACAACCACGGCGCTACGATGGAGATCAAGGTGTCAAGCCAGTGATGATGGAGATCATGACGTTGCTTTGGTGATGGAGAACAAAAGCACAAGATGATGATGGCCATATATTTTCACATACTTTGATTGCATGTGATGTTTATCTTTTTGCATCTTATTTTTCTTAGTACGGTGGTAGCATTATAAGATGACCCCTTAACTAAAATTTCAAGGTATAAGTGTTCTCTCCGAGTATGCACCGTTGCGAAAGTTCTTCGTGCTGAGACACCACGTGATGATCAGGTGCGATAGGCTCTACGTTCAAATACAATGGGTGCAAGCCAGTTTTGCACATGCGGGATACTCGGGTTAAACTTGACGAGCCTAGCATGTACAGACATGGCCTCGGAACACTGTAGACCGAAAGGTCGAACATGAATCATATAGTAGATATGATCAACATAGAGATGTTCACCATTGATGACTACTCCATCTCACGTGATGATCGGACATGGTTTAGTTGAGTTGGATCACGTGATCATTTATTTGACTTGGTGGATGTCTATCTAAGTGGGAGTTCTTAAGTAATATGATTAATTGGACTTAATTTATCATGAGCTTAGTCCTGATAGTATTTGCATATCTATGTTGTAGATCAACAGCTCGCGTATAGCTCCCCTGTTTTTTTGATATGTTCCTGGAGAAAACTAAGTTGAAAGATGATAGTAGCAATGATACGGACTGGGTCCGTGATCTGAGGATTATCCTCATTGCTGCACAGAAGAATTATGTCCTTGATGCACTGCTAGGTGACAGACCTATTGCAGGAGCAGCTACAGATGTTATGAACGTTTGACAAGCTCGGTATGATGACTACTTGATAGTTTATTGCACCATGCTTTACGGCTTAGAACCGGGACTTCAAAAATGTTTTGAACGCCATGGAGCATATGATATGTTCCAAGAGCTGAAAATGATATTTCAGACTCATGCCCGTGTTAAGAGGTATGAGACCTCTGACAATTACTTTGCCTACAAGATGGAGGAGAATAGCTCAACTAGTGAGCATGTGTTCAGAATGTCTGGGTACTGAAATCTCTTGAATCAAGTGGGAGTTAATCTTCCAGATAAGATAGTGATTGACAGAGTTCTCTAGTCACTATCACCAAGTTACTAGAACTTCGTGATGAACTATATATGCAAGGGACAACGAAAACGATTCCCAAGCTCTTCGTGATGCTGAAATTGGCGAAGGTAGAAATCAAGAAATATCATCAAGTGTTGATGGTTAACAAGACCACTAGTTTCAAGAAAAAGGGCAATGGAAAGAAAGGGAACTTCAAGAAGAATGACAAGCAAGTTAACACTCCCGTGAAGAAGCCCAAAGCTAGACCCAAACCTGAAACTAAGTGCTTCTACTGCAAAGGAAATGGTCACTGGAAGCGGAACTGCCCCAAAATCTTGGCAGATAAGAAGGATGGCAAAGTGAACAAAGGTATATTTGACATACATGTTATTGATGTGTACTTTACTAGTGTTCATAGTAGCCCTTGGGTATTTGATACCGGTTCAATTGCTAAGATTTGTAACTCGAAACAGGAGTTGCAAAATGAACAGATACTAGTTAAGGGCGAGGTGACGATGTGTGTTGGAAGTGATTCTAAGGTTGATAAGATCACGATGGCACACTCTCTTTACCTTCGCGATTAGTGTTGAACCTAAAATAAATGTTATTTTGTGTTTGCGTTGATCATGAATATGATTGGATCATGTTTATTGCAATATGGTTATTCATTTAAGTCAAAGAATAGTTGTTGTTCTGTTTACATGAATAAAACCTTCTATGGTCATACACTCAATATAAATGGTTTATTGAATCTTGATCGTAGTGGTACACATATTCATAATATTGATGCCAAAAGATGCAAAGTTGATAATGATAGTGCAACATACTTGTGGCACTGCCGTTTCATATTGGTGTAAAGCGCATGAAGAAACTCCATGCAGATGGACTTTTGGAATCACTTGATTATGAATCATTTGATACTTGCAAACCATGCCTCATGGGCAAGATGACTAAAACTCCGTTCTCTGGAACAATGGACGAGCCAATGACTTATTGGAAATAATACATACTGATGTATGCGGTTCGATGAGTGTTGAGGCTCGTGGTGGGTATCCTTATTTTCTGACCTTCACATATGATTTGAGCTGATATGGGTATATCTACTTAATGAAACACAAGTCTGAAACATTTGAAAAGTTCAAAGAATTTCAGAGTGAAGTGGAGAATCATCATAACAAGAAAATAAAGTTTCTACGATATCATCGTGGAGGTGAATATTTCAGTTACGAGTTTGGCCTTCATTTAAAACAATGTGGAATAGTTTCACAACTCACGCCACCTGGAACACCACAACGTAATGGTGTGTCCGAACATCGTAACCGTACTTTATTAGGTATGGTGCGATCTATGATGTCTCTTACCGATTTACCCCTATCATTTTGGGGTTATTCATTAGAGGTAGTTGCATTCACGTCAAATAGGGCACCGTCAAAATCCATTGAGACGATACCGTATGAACTGTGGTTTGGCAATAAAACTAAGTTGCCGTTTCTTAAAGTTTGGGGATGTGATGCTTATGTCAAAAGGCTTCAGCCTAATAAGCTCGAACCCAAATTGGAGAAGTGCATCTTCATATGATACCCTAAGGAAACAATTGGGTACACCTTCTACCACAGATCTGAAGGCAAGATCTTTGTTGCCAAGAATGGAACCTTTCTAGAGAAGGAGTTTCTCTCAATAGAAGTGAGTGGGAGGAAAGTAGAACTTGATGAGGTAACTGTACCTTCTCTCAATTTGGAAAGTAGCTCGTCCAAGAAATCCGTTCCCGTGATGCCTACACCAACTAGAGAGGAAGCTACTGATAATGATCATGAAACTTCAGATCAAGTTACTACAGAACCTCGTAGGTCAACAAGAGCATGTTCCACACCAGAGTGGTACGGTAATCTTTTTTTTGGAAGTCATGTTACTAGACCATGACGAACCTACGAACTATGAAGAAGCTATGATGAGCCCAGATTCTGATAAATGGCTTGAGGCGATGAAATCTAAGATAGGATCCATATATAAGAACAAAGTGTGGACTTTGGTGGACTTGCTCATTGATCGGCAAGCCATTGAGAATAAATGGATCTTCAAGAGGAAGATGGACGCTGGCGGTAGTGTTACTATCTATAAAGCTCGAATTGTCACAAAAGGTTTTCGACAAGTTCAAGGTGTTGACTACGATAAGATTTTCACACTCGTATCGATGCTTAAGTCTGTACGAATCATGTTAGCAATTGCCGCATTTTATGAAATCTGGCAAATGGATATTAAAACTGCATTCCTTAATGGATTTATTAAAGAATAGTTGTATATGATACAACCAGAAGGTTTTGTCAATCCTAAAGGTGCTAACAAAATGTGCAAGCTCCAACGATCCATATATGGACTGGTGCAAGCATCTTGGAGTTGGAATATACGCTTTGATGAGTTGATCAAAGCATATAGTTTTATACAGATTTGCGGTGAAGCCTGTATTTACAAGAAAATGAGTGGGAGCAATTCAGCCTTTCTGATAAGTATATGTGAATGACATATTGTTGATCGGAAATGATGTAGATTTTTCTGGAAAGCATAAAGGAGTGCTTGAAAGAAGTTTTTCAAAGAAAGACCTCGATGAAGCTGCTTATATATTGGGCATCAAGATCTACAGAGATACATCAAAACGCTTGATTAAAATTTTGATGAGTACATACCTTGATAAGATTTTGAAGGAGTTCAAAATGGATCAGTCAAAGAAGGAGTTCTTGCCTGAGTTGTAAGGTATGAAGTTCAGTAAGACTCAAAACCCGACCACAGCAGAAGATAGAGAGAGAATGAAAGTCATTCCCTATGCCTCAGCCATAGGTTCTATAAAGTATGCCATGCTGTATACCAAACCTATTGTGTACCTTGCCATGACTTTGGCAAGGGGGTACAATAGTGATCCAGGAGTAGATCACTGGACATCGGTCAAAATTATCCTTAGGTACCTAAAGAGGACTAAGGAAATGTTTCTCGGTTATGGAGGTGACAAAGAGTTCGTTGTAAAGGGTTACGTCTATGTAAGCTTTGACACTCATCCGGATGACTTTGAGTCTCAATCTGGATACATATTGAAAGTGGAGCAATTAGCTAAAGTAGCTCCGTGCAGAGCATTGTAGACATAGATATTTGCAAAATACATACGGATTTGAATGTGGCAGACCCTTTGACTAAACATCTCTCACAAGCAAAACTTGATCACACCTTAGTACTCTTTGGGTGTTAATCACATGGCGATGTGAACTGGATTATTGACTCTAGTAAACCCTTTGGGTGTTGGTCACATGGCGATGTGAACTATGGGTGTTAATCGCATAACGATGTGATCTATTGGTGTTAAATCACATGGCGATGTGAACTATATTATTGACTCTAGTGCAAGTGGGAGACTGAAAGAAATATGCCCTAGAGGCAATAATAAAATTGTTATTTTATATTTCCTTATATCATGATAAATGTTTATTATTCATGCTAGAATTGTATTAAGTAGAAACTTGATACATGTGTGGATACATAGACAAAACACTGTGTCTCTAGTAAGCCTCTACTAGACTAGCTCGTTAATCAAAGATGGTTAAGTTTCCTAACCATGGACATGTGTTGTCATTTGATGAATGGGATCACATCATTAGGAGAATGATGTGATGGACAAGACCCATCCGTTAGCTTAGCATAATGATCGTTAAGTTTTACTGCTATTGCTTTCTTCATGCCATATACATTTTCCCCTAACTATGAGATTATACAACTCTCGGATACCGGAGGAATGCCTTGTGTGCTATAAAATGTCACAACGTAACTGGATGATTATAAAGATGCTCTACAGGTATCTCCGAAGGTGTTTGTTGGGTTGGCATAGATCAAGATTAGGATTTGTCACTTCGAGTATCAGAGAGGTACCTCTGGGCCCTCTCGGTAATGGACATCCTAAGAAGCCTTGCAAGCAATGTGACTAATGAGATAGTTACGGGATGATGCATTACAGAATGAGTAAAGAGACTTGCTGGTAACGAGATTGAACTAGGTACGAAGATACCGACGATCGAATCTCAGGCAAGTAACATACCGATGAAAAAGGGAATAACGAATGTTGTCATAACGGTTCGGCCGATAAAGATCTTAGTAGAATATGTAGGAGCCAATATGGGCATCCAGGTTCCGCTATTGGTTATTGACCGGAGAGGTGTCTCGGTCATGTCTGCATAGTTCTCGAACCCAAAGGGTCGCACGCTTAACGTTTGTTGACGCTAGAGTAGTATTGGAATATTTGATGAGTGGTAACCAAATGTTGTTAGGAGTCCTGGATGAGATCCTGAACGTCACGAGGAGTCTTGGAATGGTCTAGAGGTAAATATTTATATATATGAAGTCATATTTGGGGTTCCAGAAAAAGGTGCAATTTTATTGGTATTGTACCAGGAAGCTTCCAGAAGGTTCCGGAGGGGTTGGAACTCCACAAGTGGGTTCACCATGACCCAAGGGCTAGCATGGGCTGCGGGGAGGTGCCCTGGCCTTATTGGGATAGGCACACCAAGTCCTCAAAAGCCCATGTGGCTAGGGAAGGCAAATAACACTACAAAAAAATACACTTCCGTGATGATACGTGTTTGTCACAGTAGGTCACATTTTCTGTCATGCATGTACATCCATGACGATTTTATAAAAGAATCAAGATAGTCATACCTGTGCTTTCATAGAAGTGTTCAATGACATTACCAAAATTGTCATCACGGAAGTGTCCACTTCCATGACGATAAATCGCGCGTCACAGAAGTGCTTTCGTCAAGGGTGACCGACACGTGGCATCCACCGTAACGGAACGTCGTTAAGCTATTGGGTCCGGTTTTGGATCCAATAACCCGTTAACAGCCCGGACCAATGGGGATTTTCCACGTGTAAAGTCTTCATTGGCCGGAGGAAACACGTGTCGCCTCAGTGTTGGGACATATGTCATCCACTTAGTGGACAGGAGGCGCCTATGATAGGTCAACACGTGGCACGGCCCAACAGTGACCCATTGCGGTGAAAAAGGCTGGCCCAGTAAAAATTAGCAGGCCGGCCCATATAAGGCCTACTTGTGTCAGGTCCATTTAAGCCCACGGCCCATACGAAATGTGCCAATTTGGCCCGTCAATGGCCCGTTAAAGATTTGACACCATTGCAGCCTGTCTTCAGTTCGAGCCTGTTAACAACCCGCTATATATTTGGGCTCAATATCGGCCCGATGTGATTTCGACCTGTTAACAGCCCATTCAAGGGATGGGCCAATTTTCAGGATGTACATCTTTCGGCCTTTTAGCGACCCATTTAAGTGTTGGGCTAATTTTCGGCCCGGTGTGTCTTTCAGCCTGTTGACGGCCCATAAATCAGTTGGGCCATTTGTAGTCGGACCTGAGTTTTGGCCTTTTAGTGACCCATTTAAGTGTTGGGCCAATTCCCGGCCCTGTGTGTCTTTCAGCCTATTGACGGCCCATAAATGAGTTGGGCCATTTGTAGTCGGACCTGAGTTTTGGCCTTTTAATGGCCCATGCCCTTCATGGTCCAATACCAGCCCGGTTTCTCTTTCGGCCTGCTAACGGCCCACAACACAGATGGGCCATTTACAATACGACCTGACTTTCAGCCTCTTAGCGGCCCATGCTCTTCATGGTCCAGTACCAGCCCGTTGTCTCTTTCGGCCTGCTAAAGGCCCACAGTATAGTTGGGCCATATGTAGCCTCACCTTAGTAACAGCCTGTTAACGGCCCGTAAAATCAAATGGGCCCACCTGTTGCCCGCTTCGATGTCGGCATGTTAACAACCCAGGAGGTAAGAGGGCCGACCATTAACTTTCGGTCTGGTAACGGCCCATTAACTTAATGGGCCCACTAAAGTTCATATATGTATTTAGGCCAAATTAGATAATTTGAGCCCATTACGACGAGCAATTATGCACAGGACCAAAACCGATCAAGCAAAGGTACGGCATACAGGGAAAAACATTGCACATCCAGCATATATTACAGGAAATTGCATCCACTGGGCAATCTGTCGGTGTTCTGGGAACGGGGGTCCCTAGACTTGCCTGCCTACGGCCCACGGCGTGGCTCCACCAGCGGCCCAGTATGGCCTGTCTTCGTCAACCAACACTCAAGACCCTTGCGAGGGGCCAAGCCTCGCGAGGTGGACGACACAAGGCCTCCTCAGGAGCGACCTCACCAGGCAGGCTCACGAGGGGGCGGAGAGATCAAGGCAAGGGGTACCTCATGAGGTTCCTGTGATGCAAGCCATGACGACCAAGGCTAGGTAGGCGCTAGGCGGGCGCCAGCTCGCAGTGTCCTCATTTCCCCTTTGGTGATAAGGGGGCAAGCGCAGGCGCGGAGTACCAAGGCATCAGGCAAAGGTTTCCATATCGGTGCAACTAGACCAATACCAGTAGGACGGCAGGACGGAGGTCATCATGGAGCCCAAGACGGCGTCACCACCAGCGCCTTTGACAGGCGAAGACCACCTTTAGTTAGGATAGCTTGTACTAGTTGTCCCCTTTCAAATTGGCCGTTGTTGGATCCCTTCCCGCTCAATATTTGGGGAGAGGACCAGTGCCTCTATAAATAGTACTATCCACCATAGTAGGAGGGGCCGAGCTCAGACGAGGATCATTCAGATCACCCTCATCCACACAAGTTCACCAAGCACAAGACCACCTCTCCTCAGGAGGCTGTTCTTCCCTTGTACTGTTCGTCACCAGCCCAAGAGGCAATCCACCACCACCACACTGGAGTAGGGTATTACACCACAACGGTGACCCGAACCAGTATAAATCTTGTGTCTCTTGTTGATGAGGACATCAATACCATTGTTACACCCACAGCCCCTGCTATACATACTGGACCAATTACTAGAGCTCGTGCATGCCAATTGAATTATCAGGTACTTTCGTTTCTTGGTAACGATTCTAATGTTCATGAGAATATGATGCTGCCTAAATTGGATACATTTGTTTTGCTACAAATGAAGGGCCTAGCTTGGACAAGAAATATGAACCTTGGATCAAGTTCAAGCATGGAGATGATGGCATGCGCAAGGGGGTCAAGAACAGAGTTACAAGTGATGATTTCAGGACTTTGAAGCCACCATAAGGAGTGCATGAAGCCTTGGACGAAATATACAAGATGCCACTTCATAAATTTCGTCCAGAGGCTATTTTAGGTGCTGCGTCACCTTATTATTGGGCCAGGCCCATGTATTTTCAAAATACTTAAGTATAGGCTGTTTTTAGAGTCCGTATGTGTGGGGAAACAAGAGTTAGGGTTGGTTTTGGACCCCTCCTCCAAGCGCCACGAAATCCCCCCTCTTCCTCCATATATACAGCCCTTAGGGCGTCGTTTAGACTTTGGGTTTTGTTTAGATTAAAGTTCACCATAGCTGCAACTTCGCGTACTTCGTTTCTGTTCAATGACCAGACAAGGGCGTCATAGAACCCCACCTTGATCAATAAAGCTTTCATCTTATATTCACAATATCCAGATTGCAATCTCAGTTTCTTGCTTGTTCTTCGTTTGCTCGCAGGAAATAGACCCTCGTGGCCAGGTTGATCATGCTCCGGCGTGGTCAATAACCCTCGGAAGTTGGTTTAGCGATTGCTAAGGCGCGACGTCTCGCACGTTCGTAGTCGGATCATCAAGGTCGACTCCCACAGAAAACGATAGCCACCATCTAATCGAAACATCGGGACACCTTCGCCTCTATCAAGTGGTATCAGATTTCTAGGTTGCTCGGTGAGATTTTACAGTTTTTCATAGTTTAGGTTGAGTCTGTTCTTCATACCTATAGTCCATGAAAAAGCCAAAAAAAATTAGGGTTAGGTCATCATATCCAAACCAATCTGAGCCTTTGCATAGTCTTTTTAGAGTTTTTCTTTGTTGAATTTGCGGTTGCATCGTCGTGTCGAGTTGCTGGTCTTAGTGTCTAGTCCCTTAGTGTTTCGAGTTCTATTCACAAGTTGTCACGCCGCCGCCGCACCATCGTCATCATCATTACCATATACCACCACCCCACCATATACATCGCCGCTGCCATATACAACCACCAATCCGAGTCCACATATACCATCGCCATATACCACCACCAATCCGAGTTCAAATATACCATCGCCATATACCACCACCAATCCGAGTCCAGATATACCACCAGTCCGAGTGCCACCAGATTCATCTCCGCCACCAGTCCTAGTCCAAGTCCAGTATTTGTTGCTTTGTTTTCGAGTTCCAGATCACGCCATACTCCGAGTCGTGACAGAGTAGGACTCCCGAGATTCCATGCTACCCGCAGTAGAAAAATAGTTCCAGTTTCAAAAAAATTAAGTCTAGAAAATTCTGGCTAGGCAGTTTTTAGACCATTTGTAGACTTTTTTGAAAAAAATTGTTGCGGAGTAGAAAAAAAGAGGGAAAAAAGTGCAAAAAAAGTGAAAAAAAGGAAAAAATCAGAGAGTGCTCCTCCCTTGTTTACGTGCCGCGCCGTGATTTTGTTCGTGTTCTAGGCTCGCGTCTCTAGTACGGTCTAGCCTAGGACCAACACAGTACCGTCGTTGAGCGTTTATTCAACTTTGCATCTCTGAATTGATTATTGCTGACATTTTTTCTACCATATCATAAGCCTTCCCAGCTCCACATACATCTACATCGTGCGTTTGACACCACCTGGCACTCGCTCTATCCAATCTTTGAGAGTTTTGACTACCACAGTTGCCGATCACCACCTGTTGCTGGGTAAGAACTGGTAATAATTTGAGATTCGCTTGCTGGATTTGTGATACACCACCACCACCACCACAACTTCCTAGTAGTCTGTAGGATCATATTCTTGTGTGTTTCTATTCCTGCTAACCATGGCAGGATCACAAGCTGATGAGACAGATTGGGAGAACATGACGAGCAAAGAGCTACATGATAAATTTCAGCAAATGATGAGTGGACAGGTGCAAGATGTGCTAAACATATTTGAAGAGGCCATGGAGAAGATAGATGGCATGGAGAAGATGTTCGAAACAAAGCTCGATAACAAGTTTAATGAATTTCTCGCGCGTCTTCCACCACCACCACTAGCTACACCTAACGCACCTCTACAACAACAACAACAACAACAACAACAACAACAACAACAACAACAACAACAACAACATCACTTTCCAAATCAAGTGGGACGGGCACTGCGCATTCCCCTTGTGCCTGGTCAAAATTCTGGTGCCACTGTTGATGCTTCTGTAGCTTCTGCTGCTACTGCAGAGGTGGAGGACCATTACGAGGATGAGGTTGATCAAAATCAGAACTACGTGCAACCACCAGCGCCACCGCCACCAGGTCGTCCTCATGCATATCATCGCAATGGTAGGGCTGCACAACCACCTCAGGTACGTGATCATGACCATATCCCTAAACTAAAATTGAACATTCCACCATTTGAGGGTAGATATGTTCCTGATATATATCTTACTTGGGAGTTAGAAACTGAACAACGATTTACATGTTTACAATATCCTGAGGAGAGACGTGTTCCTGCTGCTGTTTGTGCTTTCATTAGCTTCGCATGTGTTTGGTGGTCTGAACATTGTAGATTATATCCTATTCCAGCTACTTGGGCTGCTTTGAAAACTGCTATGCGTACTCGTTGGGTTTCACCATATTATCAACGTGAATTACTTCAAAAATTGCAGCGTTTAAGACAAGGAAAAAATTATGTAGAAGAATATTATCAGGAATTACAAACTGGCATGATTAGATGTGGTGTTGTTGAGGAGAATGAAGCTATGCTTGCACGTTTTATGGGTGGATTAAATAGAGAGATTCAGACCATTCTAGAGTATAAGGAGTATACTAATATCACTCGTTTATTTCATCTTGCTTATAAAGCTAAACGTGAAGTGCAGGATCGACAGGCATTGGCGCGAACTAACTTTTCAGCAGGTCGATCTTCATCATGGACACCACGTGCATCCTCTATTACCACTGCACCAGCACCTCCATCAGGTGCCACCTCCAGCCATGATACGAGAAAACAAGCACAAACACCACTATCTGCCAAGAGCACACCTGCTGGGCCTGCACAGAGTTCTTGTTCTTCCATGGCATCAACAGGGCACACAGGTGATATTATTTGTCGTCGTTGTAAGGGAAGAGGACATTTTGCGAGAGAATGCCAATCTCAGCGTGTGATGATTGTTACTGAGGATGGTGGGTATGAGTCCGCTAGTGACTATGATGAGAAGACTTTGGCTCTTATTACACATGAAGAACACGGTGGAGAGGATTCTGATCATGAGACGCAATACATGGCTGCTGAAGATGCTGACAGGTATGGATGTTTAGTTGCTCAACGTGTTTTGAGTGTGCAGGTTACACAAGCTGAGCAAAATCAGAGGCATAATTTGTTCCATACAAAGGGAGTTGTGAAGGAACGTTCTGTTCGCGTCATCATAGATGGAGGGAGCTGCAATAACTTGGCTAGCATGGAGATGGTGCAGAAGCTATCTCTCACCACAAGACCACATCCACATCCTTACTACATCCAATTGTTCAACAACAGCGGCAAGGTTAAGGTAACATGCACTGTTCGTGTGCATTTTAGTATCTCTACATATGCTGATTATGTTGATTGTGATGTGGTACCTATGCAAGCATGTTCCTTATTACTTGGTAGACCATGGCAATTTGATAAAAATTCTGTACACCATGGTAGAAACAATCAGTATACCCTTGTTCATAAGGATAAAAATATTACTTTGCTTCCTATGACTCCTGATTCCATTTTGAAAGATGATATTAATAGAGCTAATAAAGCAAAATAGGAGAAAAATAAGACTGAAAATCAGATTATGGCAAAAGAATTTGAGCAACAAATGAAGCCTAATAATAAACCATCTAGTGTTGTTTCTGAAATTAAATTGAAAAGTGCATGTTTACTTGCCACCAAATCCGATATTGATGATCTAGATTTTAGCAAATCTGTTTGCTATGATTTTGTGTGCAAATAGGCATTATTTTCATTCGAGGACGTGCCTTCCTCTTTGCCTCCTGCTGTCACTAACATTTTGCAGGAGTTCGCTGACGTCTTTCCACAAGACGTGCCACCGGGATTACCACCTATTAGAGGGATTGAGCATCAAATTGACTTAATTCCCGGTGCATCATTACCCAACCGTGCACCATACCGTACCAATCCAGAGGAGACGAAGGATATTATGCATCAAGTACAAGAATTGCTCGACAAAGGTTATATACGCGAATCCCTTAGTCCTTGTGTTGTTCCTATCATTTTAGTGCCGAAAAAGGATGGTACGTCGCGTATGTGCGTTGATTGTAGAGGCATTAATAATATTACTATTCATTATCGTCATCCTATTCCTAGGCTAGATGATATGCTTGATGAATTGAGTGGCTCTACAATATTCTCCAAAGTTGATTTGCGTAGTGGATACCATCAAATTCGTATGAAATTGGGAGATGAATGGAAAACATCATTTAAAACTAAGTTTGGATTATATGAGTGGTTAGTCATGCCTTTTGGGTTAACTAATGCACCTAGTACTTTCATGAGATTAATGAACGAAGTTTTACGTGCTTTCATTGGACGATTTGTGGTAGTTTACTTTGATGACATATTGATTTATAGAAAATCTTTGGAGGAACATTTGCAACATTTACGTGATGTTTTTATTGCTCTACGTGATGTACATTTGTTTGGTAACCTTGGAAAGTGCACCTTTTGCACCAATCGAGTATCTTTTCCTGGCTATGTTGTTACTCCACATGGAATTGAAGTTGATAAAGCCAAGATTGAAGCTATCGAGAGTTGGCCGCAGCCCAAAACGGTCACACAAGTGAGGAGTTTCCTTGGCCTCGCTGGATTCTATACGCGTTTTGTGAGAGATTTCGGCACCATTGCTGCACCTCTCAACGAGCTTACAAAGAAGGATGTGCCTTTTGTTTGGGGTAACGCACAGGAAGAAGCCTTCACGGTGTTGAAAGATAAGTTGACACATGCTCCTTAACTCCAACTTCCTAATTTTAATAAGACTTTTGAGCTTGAATGTGATGCTAGTGGAATTGGATTAGGAGGTGTGTTATTACAAGATGGCAAACCTGTTGCATACTTTTCTGAAAAATTAAGTGGGCCTAGTCTGAACTATTCTACTTATGATAAAGAATTATATGCTCTTGTTCGGACCTTAGAAACATGGCAACATTATTTATGGCCCAAAGAATTTGTTATACATTCTGATCATGAATCTTTGAAACACATTAAAAGTCAAGTAAAACTGAACCGTAGACATGCTAAATGGGTTGAATTCATTGAGACTTTCCCTTATGTCATTAAACACAAGAAGGGTAAAGAAAAAGTTATTGCTGATGCATTGTCTCGTCGTTATACTATGCTTTCACAACTTGACTTTAAAATATTTGGTTTGGAGACCATCAAAGATCAATATGTGCATGATGCTGAATTTAAAGATGTATTGCAGAATTGTAAGGAAGGGAGAACTTGGAACAAGTTCGTTCTTAATGATGGATTTGTGTTTCGTGCTAACAAGCTATGCATTCCAGCTAGCTTCATTTGTCTTTTGTTGTTGGCGGACGCGCATGGAGGAGGATTAATGGGACACTTTGGCGTCAAGAAGACGGAGGATATACTTGCTACACATTTCTTTTGGCCAAAGATGAGACGGGATGTTGAGCGTTTTGTTGCTCGCTGCACTACATGTCAAAAAGCTAAGTCACAACTCAATCCTCATGGTTTATATATGCCTTTGCTTGTACCTAGTGTTCCTTGGAAGGATATATCTATGGACTTTGTTTTAGGTTTACCTCGAACAAAGAAGGGGAGGGATATCATATTTGTTGTCGTGGATAGGTTCTCAAAAATGGCACACCTTATACCATGTCCAAAAAGCGATGATGATGTTAATGTTGCTGATTTGTTCTTTCGTGAATTATTCGCTTGCATGGTGTGCCAAATACTATTGTTTCAGATCGTGATACTAAATTTCTTAGCCACTTTTGGAGATGTTTATGGGCTAAGTTGGGGACTAAACTGCTTTTTAGTACTACTTGTCACCCCAAACTGATGGACAAACTGAAGTAGTCAATAGAACATTGTCTACTATGCTTAGGGCTATTTTGAAGAATAACAAGAAAATGTGGGAAGAATGCTTGCCTCATATTGAATTTTCTTATAATCGTTCATTGCATTCTACTACTAAGATGTGCCCTTTTGAAATTGTGTATGGTTTCCTACCTTGTGCACCTATTGATTTGTGGCCTCTTCCATCTTCGGAGAAGGTTAATTTTGATGCTAAAGAACGTGCTGAATTGATTTTAAAAATGCATGAGTTCACTAAGGAAAACATTGAGCGTATGAATGCTAAATATAAACCTGCTGGAGATAAGGGTAGAAAACATGTTGTGTTTGCACCTGGAGATCTTGTTTGGTTACATTTGCGTAAGGATAGATTTCCTAATTTGCACAAATCAAAGCTAATGCCATGTGCTGATGGTCCTTTTAAGGTGTTAGAGAAAATAAATGATAATGCATATAAACTTGAGTTGCCTGCAGATTTTGGGGTTAGTCCCACTTTTAACATTGCAGATTTGAAGCCTTATTTGGGTGAGGATGATGAACTTTCGTCGAGGATGACTTCATTTCAAGAAGGGGAGGATGATGAGGACATCAATACCATTGTTACACCCACAGCCCCTGCTGCTATACATACTAGACCAATTATTAGAGCTCGCGCACGCCAATTGAATTATCAGGTACTTTTGTTTCTTGGTAATGATTCTAATGTTCATGAGAATATGATGCTGCCTAAATTGGTTACATTTGTTTTGCTTACAAATGAAGGGCCTAGCTTGGACAAGAAAGATGAACCTTGGATCAAGTTCAAGCATGGAGATGATGGCATGCGCAAGGGGGTCAAGAACGGAGTTACAAGTGATGATTTCAGGACTTTGAAGCCACCATAAGGAGTGCATGAAGCCTTGGACGAAATATACAAGATGCCACTTCATAAATTGCGTCTAGAGGCTAATATTTAGGTGTTGCGTCACCTTATTATTGGGCCAGGCCCATGTATTTTCGAAATACTTAAGTATAGGCTATTTTTAGAGTCCGTATGTGTGAGGAAACAAGAGTTAGGGTTGGTTTCGGACCCCTTCTCCAAGGGCCACGAAATCCCCCCCTCTTCCTCCATATATACAGCCCTTAGGGCATCGTTTGGACTTTGGGTTTTGTTTAGATTAAAGTTCGCCATAGCTGCAACTTCGTGTACTTCGTTTGTGTTCAACGACCAGACAAAGGAGTCATAGAACCCCACCTTGATCAATAAAGCTTTCATCTTATATTCACAATATCCAGATTGCAATCTCAGTTTCTTGCTTGTTCTTCGTTTGCTCGCAGGAAACAGACCCTCGTGGTCAGGTTGATCGTGCTCCGGCGTGGTCAGTAACCCTCGGAAGTTGGTTTAGCGATTGCTAAGGCGCGACGTCTCGCACGTTCGTAGTCGGATCGTCAAGGTCGACTCCCACAGAATACGATAGCCACCATCTCATTGAAACATCAGGACACCTTCGCCTCTATCACTTGTGTTGTGAGTTCATCGAGCCTAGAGATCGCGGCAAGGCTGAGGGCGAGATTCGCTAGGGGGAAATCTTTGCGCGCACCCTAGTGTTTGAACCTCAAGGGTTTTGCCGGAACCCTAAATCTGACATTTGGCGCGCCAGGTAGGGGTGCGTCAGAGCTTTCCTTCTGCCAGTTAGCCCGCCGTCACTCCGCGAGTCAAATGTCTGGCGACCCGATGACTAGCACCGACCGTTGGGCAGCCTGGCTAGCCCGGGCCAAGCCGCCTGCCCAAGAAGACCTCAACCCCACGCCCTAGGCAGCCCGCGCACTGCAGAACGCTGTGAGGCGTGGGCAGCATGGTCACACACCGCCCGCCATTACTCCGCGACAGGTGTGGGCAGCCGCAAGGGCCTCAAGCCATGCCGCGGCCACGGCGCCGCACACCTGACGGGAACAAGCAAACATGAGAGCCGCGCTCACTGTGGCTCGGGAGTTGCTGCGATGCAGGTTGATGGAGAGCAGTCGAGATGCATTGCTGGAGCGCGTTGCCGAGCTCCTGGATGTCGCGGCCTCGGCGGCACCACCCTTCTGCTTCCAGCTTGCACCCCGGGCCTCTATCGTATCACATGACGGGCCTCGCCGCGTCCGTGTGCCCCCAAGCACGCCCCAAGGCTTCATCTACACCAGCTCAACCATCGGCGCCGGACACCAGGTCGCACCCGCGCCACCTTCGATGAATGAGGGCATGTGCGTTGCCGCCTATGGCCCGGGCAGGCCGTTGCCCTACCATCCACAAGACGGCGTGCTAGGCCGGGCAACATGGAGTGTGGTGCACTACGGTGAAGTCTCCGAGGCGGCGGCTTCGGAGGCTTACGTGCCCCGCATGGTGAATCGGGAGTATGCGCTGGAAGACGACCCTGGCTCGTTCCTCGGGCCAGGCTGGGAGGAAGAGACGCCAGAAGCTGAGCCCTTCCAGGAGCCTCACCAACCGCGCCGGCAGCAGCAGCTACAGGGTACCACTGATTCCTCAGGAGCAAGCTTATGCTAACCATGGGTCACAGGAGGGTCAGGTCACAGCAGCGGACGGCTGCCCCAGCTCGGCAGCCTCCCTTCCACCAGGAGGAGCGCACTGGGGGCTGCAGGAGAGGGGCCGGGAGCAAGGCCCCTCCCCATGATGCACGGAGCAAGGCGTCCCCCGGAGGTAGGCCCTCTGTAGGGGAGGTGCTGCAAAGCCTACCCCTGGCAGAGGACCCGTGGTCGCTGAGGGCGCCGCTGGCGTCCCCTTTGCCCCTTTGGCGTCGTCCTAGTTTCCGGTCGCCGCCAATGGTGGTTGAGGGTGGTGCAAGGCGGGGTCCTCGTCTGGCGATATGAAGTAAGGTTCACGCCTGTGAAGCTCGCCGCCTGTGACACTCTCACGTAATAATGAGTGGGGATGTACACGCCCCGGAGCCTCAGGAGAGCCGCCCCTTGGGCCTCGGGGGCTCCCTCCCACGCCTAGTGGCAGCACTTAGCTCCGCGCTGGTGAGAAGACATGAAGACTAGACTAGGCACCGGACGCGGCCATTTGCTTTTTGACTCCCCTTTCTGTAGTCGTGCTTCCTTGCTTCGGATTTAAGTTGGAGTTGAATTTTCATTTGTGTACGCGGGGAGGGTGACTTTTCTTGTTCGTGTGATTTCTTCTGTTCTGGTTCCTGCCCTAATTTGGAGTTCGCACCGGCTGCCTCCCCCTCATGAGCCCCTCGCGGGCAGGGTTGGGCAATGCGCACATACGCTGCACACATGCCATACTACGGCCGGCACTCGCCCTCATGAGGCCCTCTCGACCGGGTCGGCAGGTCCCTCAGGGGATCCTCGGGAGCTCACGACCTCATGAGACGGTTCAGGACCTGTCCTGGCTAAAGGTAAATTGCAATAGCAAGATCGCCACAGAGCCCGTAGGCTCATAGAAGCATATATTTAGCATTGGTCCTAAAAGCATAGAGACGGAAATCTTTTTACATGAGGGGCATCCCTCCCAAAATGCTCTTACAACCTTTGGAGCCATGCCCGAGCTTCTGTATGCAGGATAAACAGCAGAGAAACACGGGATTAGTCAGACATATCGCTCACCGTGTCCCCTGGGTCACCTCCAGATGCATCGCTGGCGCCGCTGGCACTGTCACTGGCATCGCCATCACCATCACCATCACCGGCACCTCCATCACCATCATCGACCACGTCTCCTTCGTCCGCCGCAACTACCACCCTGTCGTCGTCGGAAGCAAATGCCCTAACAAGCGCATCCACGTTGTCCTACACCCACCACGCCAGGTTGCCCAGGATGGCCTCGGGCACCGGGGCGATGGCGGCGTCAAAGTCAAAGTCGGGGTAGATGTTCTAAAGATGGCTGAAGACGCAGGAAAACACGCGCCCGAGCAGGCTGCGGCTCCTCTCCTCAACAAGCTGGTGAGCTCTCTCAGAGCGGTTCTCCAGGCGCGTCACCACGTCAGTAAAGAAGCAGAGATGACCGACGTAGTCGGTCGCGTGGGGATGCGGGGCCCACAGATGTTGCCCAGGGCCGCGTTGGCCCTGTTCCTGAGGTCCTGGAGCATGGGGCATGCATGTGCTCCAACGTCCGTTGTTGAAGCACTTCCTCCCTGCTCTGCTATGTGATGGACTCGGCGTCGGCAACCCGCTGCTGAAGAGGAAGCAGCTCGGCGCGGGCGGAGGCCAGCTCGGCCTGCACCGAGACCAGGGCGGCTGCGGCGGCCTCCGCGCACCGTTCCGCTTCAGTTAGCCTGGTCCTGAGGGCAGTAGTCCTGCCCGCAACCTCGGCTTCGACCAGCTTCAGCTTCAGGTCATACCTGCTCGCAAGATCTGCGCGAGCCTCGGCCACGCGGCGGTCGACCTCCTCCTGGACCTGGGCCTTGCGTGCGCCAACGGCGTCCTCCACTTGGGCAACATGGCGCTCCCTCATCTCCAACCGCTCAAGCTCAAGACTGCGCTCTGCGACCTCCAGCGTTAGCGCTTCCTCATGCTTCAGGACCTCCCCCTCCTCGACAGGCGTCCCCCTCAGCGACGCAAGGGCGGCTTGGTGCGCCTCCACCTGTGGCTCCAAGGAAGCGCTCCAGGCTTGGAGCTCCCACGCGTGCCTCTCTGCAATTTCTCGACAACGATCTGCTTCCCGGGCCTCCTCCAAAGCTCGGGAGCAGGCCTCACGCGAGGTCGCAAGGGATGCCTCGGCCTTCGTGTTGTCAAGCTCGCGCTGGTGGCGCCTGAGGTTAATGGCCACCTTTAGTTTATGTCACTCCTCGATCAGTCATTGGCCCTCGGCTTCGAGGCGTGCGTCTACATCCGCAAGTTCTCCACCAAGCTGGCCCATCGCGTCCATCGCCTTTTGGAGGAACTCGTGGTAGAAGATGCTTTGTTCACGCGCAAACTTGAGCGCGCGGCTGATGTTGTCCCCTGTCGCGGGCACCATCGGCGGGATCAGAAGAGGTTCGCCCCCTCTCGGCATGGGGCTGGGGGCTGGCGCCCCCATGGCCGCTGGCCAGGCCCCGCAAGGGACCCGGACTAGCGTAGGCTCGCCACTTGAAGAGGAGCCCAGGATTGACACCAACTAGCTGCCGTCCACGACCAGAGGAGGAGCCCTGGGTAGGCTGGCTACGCTCCAGGCAAGGTTGCGAAGGGAAGGCGGCAAGGGCACGGGCTCGCGGCATCTTGCATGCAGGATTGCTTCTTCGGCTGACCCCGCGCCAGGGGCGGCGTGCAGGCTTAGGGCGCTCAAGGCTAGCGATGAAGGCAAGGCCAGAGGAGGTTGCTTCTCGGGAGACTTCGCGGGCTTGGCAAGAGGGATCCTGAAGTGCCACAGTCAGGAAGGGAAGTAGCGATTGGGGAATTACAAGAATAAGGTACTTACCCGTCTATGGCAATGTACTTCCTATGTTTCAACGGCCAGATGGTGCCACCACTGCAGCTCGAGGACTCCTTCCTCTTGCGGAGCGCGGCGAAGTCCACATGGAACCGGCCAAGGTGTTGGACGTGGAGGCCAGCGTGGGGTGCGGCTAGAGAGGCACCCAGGTGGTTGACCTCAGGAGCGCCAAGCTGGGAAGAGCAATCGGGCTCCGCCTCATGCTGGCTTGCCGAGGTCTCAGGAGCTTCGGCCTCAGGAGCCGCAAACTTCATCTCCCCCTCAACGACCGCCTCAGGGCAAGCCTCACGGGTTCCTGAGGATGGCGCCCCGGGAACCTCGAGCGGCGCCGGCACCTCGACACCCGCACCTCCGGCCTCCAGCGATGCTTGCCTCCCTGCGTCCACTCTTAGGGCAAGCTCGGTGATGGCGGCAAGGAGGGGAGCCACGACGACAGGATTCTCACGAGGCCCCACAAGGCCGACCGGACAAAGCCCTCATTCGTCGAAGGAAGGCATCTACCCCGCGAACTCAACCCTGTTCGAGCAGAGATACAAGAGACAACCCCCTTGCGGCATATCGCCTGGCGAGGGGTTGCCAGTCAAGACTTCAAGCACCGTCCTTCGCGCTTCAAGCGAGAGCCCCGACTCCTAAAGCCTCATGCGATCCTGGTCACCGGCCAGGGCCCACATCGCTCGGGAATGGCGTTGGAGAGGGGCAATGTGACGCCGGAGGAACTCCTTCACCACCTGGGGCGCAGTCACGCCAAGGTCTCTCAACCTCTTCAACCGGAGCCAGACAAAGGAAAGGTGGGAGCTCGCGAGCTTCTCGTGGCCCCAGCCGGAGTTAGGGATGGCGGGCGACGACGGAGGCGAGAGTAGGGGGCTGAGCACCCTAACTTCCACGTACACCCACCGCATCCGGAACCCACTCGTGGACGGCGGGAGATCAAAATCAATCCCCGAGGCGGCCGTCTCTGCCACAGCCTGGAAGCTCAGGCACCCCGAGCACTGCGAGGGGTCGGTCAGATGCAGTGAGAAGAAATGGCGCAAGAGGGCAACGGAAGGAGCAATGCCCACCATGGCCTCGCAAACAAAGGCAAAGACGGCGAGAAGGGCAACGGATTGGGGATCAAGATGCAGCATGTGAATCTGGTAATGGGAAAGCACTGCGTTGAGGAAGGCGGAGAAAGGGGGACCAGGCCAGCCCATAGGGCGTCAGTGAAGAACCAAACCTCAGTGGTTGTCCTGTCAATGGAGGCTTGGGACACAGGCCAAGCCACCGTCCCTCCCCACTCGTTGAAGCTGGAAGCGAGCGCAGGGCAGACCTTGCCCATGGCCTCCTGGTTGAGATCCCGAACGTCATGAGGAGTTCTGGAATGGTTCGGAGGTGAAGAATTATATATAGGAAGTCAAGTTTCGGCCATCGGGAGAGTTTTGGGGGTCACCGGTATTGTACCGGGACCACCAGATGGGTCCCGGGGGTCCACCGGGTGGGACCACCCATCCCGAAGGGCCCCATGGGCTGAAGTGGGGAGGGGAACCAGCCCATAGTGGGCTGGTGCGCCCCCTTGGCCCACCCCCTGCGCCTAGGGTTGGAAACCCTAGGGTGGGGTGGGGGGCGCCCCACTTGCCTTGGGGGCCACTCCACCCTTGGCCGCCCCCCCCCTAGGAGATCCCATCTCCTAGGGCCGGCGCCCCCCCTTGGGGAGCCTATATAAAGGGGGGAGGGAGGGGCAGCCGCACCCTTGACTCTTGGCGCCTCCCTCTCCCCTGCCACACCTCTCCCTCTCGCAGAAGAACGACGAAGCCCTGCTGCGGTGACTGCTGCATCCACCACCACACCGTCATGCTGCTGGATCTTCATCAACCTCTCCTCCCCACTTGCTGGATCAAGAAGGAGGATACGTCACGCTGACCGTACGTGTGTTGAACATGAAGGTGCCGTCCGTTCGGCGCTAGGATCTCCGGTGATTTGGATCACGTCGAGTACGACTTCCTCATCCCCGTTCTTTGAACGCTTCCGCGCATGATCTACAAAGGTATGTAGATGCAATCCGATCACTCTTTGCTAGATGAACTCATAGATGGATCTTGGTTAAACCGTAGGAAAATTTTTGTTTTCTACAACATTCCCCAACCCAAGCGCGCCCGGAGTAACCTACAACAAGACCGCCTGGCATGACCCGAGCAGGCGTAGCAATGCGGCCCCAACCCCAGCCCTCGCAAAAATGCGATACCAGTACTTCGCGTACATAACTACGCTCTAGAAATACCATGGGTACAGGGGGAGGGGCACCATCACGGCACTCCCGAAACACGGCTTAAACCGCACCAGGCGCTGCCGATTTTTTAATTTTCTCTTACTTTCAGGACTCCACTCTTCGGAAGGCCTGTTCGGCAGTTCAATTGCCGCACAAACGATGCAAGAACCAGGGAAGCAGACAAGCCACGCCGCATTACGGAACTCCCAGGTGGTCTCTATCACGAGCAGTATACCTGTTTCGCCTACTATTCCGCAGCTTGCCCCTGGAACGGACATGTTACATAGTCCAACCTTTTTCTTATCGCATTATTTGTATCGTTCTGCTTTGATCACAGCCCTCTTTAATAAACAATGCATAGCTTTTGTCTATTTTTGCATTACTCTTTTTTAATATATGTTCCTTAACGACATCTTGCATCCGTACACTTTGGTACGACCAAAATACGCCAGGGGCTTTAGTACCCCTCAATATGGTGTGAGAAGTCCGAACACTTTAACAAGTGCGGCACCCCGAACTTATAGCATTATATGCATCGGCTCCGAATCATGTCTTGGGTCAATAGTTGGGTTTGCCCGGCTCCTATGTTTTGGTGCCTTACGTTCCGCTATATCGGCTAAGGTAGCACTAGGAGAACCACTACGATTGTGCCCCAGTTGAGCTGGGTCGAGCACCTCAGTGGAGAAAGCTAAAACTAACTGTCATGATGAAGCGAGAGCTGGTCACTCTTCGAGAGGTTTTCCGAGTCCCTAAAGACTTATGCCGCTTAGAGCGAGGAGCCGGCTCTGTCCGGCCAAGGCGTGGATAGCGCCCCGAACTTGGTCTTCCGAATACCAGGGGCTTCGCCGAAATTTATAATTATAGAATTCTATGGCTAAGTGAGAGTGTTCACGCATTATAGTTCGATTGCCTTGTTCATTGGGCTGAGCGCCTCCCTCGAAGGACCCAAACATGGGAAAAAGAGCGCTTAGGTTTATCCCCAAACACCCCAGCACTAGCGGCACGGGGGCAGAAGCTGAAGACTTGCCATCTCTCATAATTGATAAACAGCCGCACAGAAGGTAATATTTTAAATTCCAACAACATTGCTTAGCGCATATGAACAAGTTTTCAGCGCACGGGACAAAACGAGCAAGTTTCACTCAAAAAATACATCCCTAGAACATTCATCCGCCACAAGGTAGGCACCCTTCAGAACATCCTTATAATAATTCTCGGGCTTGCGATGCACTTTCCCCGGCGGTGGCCCGTCCTTCACAAGCTTCTCAGCATCCAGCTTGCCCCAGTGCACCTTAGCATGGGCAAGGGCCCTACGGGCACCTTCAATGCAGACGGAGCACTTGATGACTTCGAGCCTTGGACAGGCCTCCACTAGCCGCCGCACCAGCCCGAAATAGCTCCCAGGCAGAGCCCCTCTAGGCCACAGTCGAACTATGAGGCCCTTCATGGCCTGTTCGGCCGCCTTGTGGAGCTCGACCAGTTGCTTCAGCTGGTCGCTCAGGGGCACGGGGTGTCTGGACTCAGCATACTGAGACCAGAACACCTTCTCTATCGAGCTGCCCTCCTTGGCTCGATAGAATGCGGCGGCATCAGACACACTCCGGGGAAGATCTGCGAACGCTCCTGGAGAGCTCCGGATTCGGGTAAGTAACAAGTAACTCACGTTTATGTGTTTGCTTTGCATAAAGAATGCCTTACCCGCCGCTATCTTCTTCACCTCATCCAACTCCTGGAGGGTCTTCTCGGATACGGCCTTGGCAGACTTGGCATTTTCAATAGCCACCGCGAGCCCGGACGCTCGCGTCTTTGAGTCAAGCTCCAAACTCTCATGTTTTCCCATCAGAGCCTGGAGCTCTTGCCGTACCTTGCCAACCTCGGCCTCATACTTCTCCTGCTCGGTGCGCTCCGTGGCCGCCCTCTTCTCGGCCTCGACCAGCGCTTGCTTAAGGGTCACCACCTCAGACGTGGCCCCTACAATAACCACGATAATCCTGTCATTTTTTGCAATTGCACCTTTTTATATATATATTTGAACAAGGTATTTCTTACCTTCATTGTCCTCGAGCTGCTTCTTGGCACGCCCGAGCTCTTGCTCGGACCGCTCGAGGTTCTGCTTTAGCGTGTCCACTTCCGCAGTCAGTGCGGCGGACGCAAGCAGAGAAGCTTGCATACGCATATTGACTCCTTTTTGTTAGACTCCTACAAATTTTATTTGATCCTCTATTCGGCTTTTCTTCCCGAACGCCAAACAGAGCATTAGTGGCTACTGTCTATGCGGTAATATTATTTACACATTCTTTACTTACCTCAAAGCCCGTTAAAAGGCTAGTAGAAGCTTCAGTCAGTCCGCTCTTGGCGGACTGAACCTTCTGGACCACCGCACTCATAATGGTGTGGTGCTCCTCGTCGATGGAGGCGCCTTGGAGCGCCTCCAACAGATTGTCCAGCGCCTCCGGTTGGACGGGGGTCACCGGCACGGTGGGCTTGCTCCTCTTGGAAGGAGGTCCCCCGCCAAACTCTGGAACCTTTGAAGGTTCCGGAGCGGTGTCCGGCCTAGAGCCAGACTTGGAGCCCTGGGGGGTTTCATCCCCTTTACTCCTGGAGTCCGGGAGGTCGCCTTGCGGTGCCTCCAGGACCACCTCCTCCCGGCTTGGAACCTGTTGGGACAACACTTCGGTGTCGTCCATAGGGCGGGGGGAGGAAGCCGTCGGAAGCGAGTTCACATCCGACGAGTCCAGTGAGCCGCTCGACGACGCGTCGAGCCGGTCTTTGCGTGGGCTGCATAAACATATTCGACATAAGGGAAAGCTGTGCAATAAACGAAAACTATGAATTACTCTGGTATCCGGATACTTACGATTTTGCCAGGGGCTTGGCCCTGGGCGGCCACTCCTCTCCGCCGTCGTCGGCGTCGGTGGAATAGTCCGGAGGAAGGGTTTTCCCCTTCTTGGACCCTCCGGCCTCCCTAGAGAGGGCGGCCTTCCTTTTCTCCTCTCCTCCCGCTGGAGGGGAGAGGTCTCTTCTTCTTCCTCCTCGTCTTCACGGGAGGAATGCGCCTCAGAACCGTCGGATGATGGGTCCGACACCTCCTGGCGCCGGGCACTCTTTTGAGCCCCCGTGGCCTTTTTCGCGGCCTTCTTCTCTGGCACCACATAGGGTGCCGGAACCAGCAGCTTCGCCAAGCGGGCATTAGCTGGGTCTTCGGGCAAGGGAGCCGGACAGTTTATCTGTCCGGACTTTGCCTTCCAACTCTGTCAAAGGGAAGGGAACTTAGATCCCACATTGAGTTAAACTGTGGAAAACCAATACCCTGTAAAAAGGTACAAACAACTTACCGCACTAGCGTGACGCTGCGCGCTGAATCCGCGATCCTCGGTGGCGGATGCGGGAGCCTCGGCGCCCTTGAAAAGCACCTTCCAAGCATCTTCGTACATAGTGTCGAAGATCCTGCTCAGAGTTCGGTGCTACGCCGGGTTGAACTCCCACAGATTGAAGGCTCGTTGTTGACACGGGAGGATCAGGCGGATGAGCATAACCTGGACTACGTTGACGAGCTTGAGCTGCTTGTCCACCAGGGTTTGGATGCATGTTTGCAGTCCAGTTACCTCTCCTTTGTTGCCCCACGACAGGCCCGTCTCTTTCCAGGACGTGAGCCGTGTTGGGGGTTCGGACCGGAACTCGGGGGCTGCGACCCACTCAGCGTCGCACGGCTCAGTGATGTAAAACCACCCCGATTGCCACCCCTTTAGGGTCTCCACAAAGGAGCCCTCAAGCCATAAGACGTTGGGCATCTTGCCCACCATGGCGCCTCCGCACTCCGCCTGGTTGCCGCGCACCACCTTCGGCTTGACATTGAAAGTCTTGAGCCATAGGCCGAAATGGGGGCGGATGCAGAGGAAAGCCTCGCACACGACGATAAACGCCGAGATGTTGAGGATGAAGTTCGGGGTCAGATCATGGAAATCCAGGCCGTAGTAGAACATGAGTCCCCGGACAAATGGGTGGATCAGAAAGCCCAGTCCGCAGAGGAAGTGGGGAAGGAACACTACCCTCTCATGGGGCCTTGGGGTGGGGAGGAGCTGCCCCTTTTCGGGAAGCCGGTACGTGATGTTGTTATACAAGTATCCGGCCTTCCTCAGTTTTTTGATGTGTCCCTCCGTGATAGAAGAGACCATCCGCTTGCCTCCCGCTCCGGACATGGCTGGAGAAGGTTGAGATAGGGAGTGCGGATTTGGGCGCTGGAGCTCGAGTGCGCGAAAATGGATAGGCAAAGGAGGAAGAAGGCATAGGTGAAAAGGTGGATCCTTATCCCCTTATATGGGTGGACACGACTATGTGTCCCCACCAGCCTGGTAAAACTCGCTTATCTCCCAAGCGCCGTAATCAATGGCGTGGTTGGGTTACCCACGCCCGTATTGATGAGGATCCCGGAATAAGGGGACACGATCTCTGCTTTAACAAGACATGCCAAGGAAACTGCCTCGCATAACACGCTGAGATGGGACAGTAAAATGGTTCGAATAAAAGCTTGGCCGTGGTGTGATGTCACACTACGGAATACGTCAGCAGATTAGATTTGTGTAAATATTATCCTCTCTATGGCAATATGTGGAAACTTATTTTGCAGAGCCGGACACTATCTTTGTGTTCAAAATCTTCTATGAAGTACTTGGAGGAGGAACCCGCCTTGCAATGCCGAAGACAATCTACACGCCGGACTCGTAGTCATTGACGCCTGGTTCAGGGGCTACTGAGGGAGTCCTGGATTAGGGGGTGTCCGGATGGCCGGACTATACCTTCAGCCAGACTCCTGGACTATGAAGATACAAGATTGAAGACTTCGTCCCGTGTCCGGAAGGGACTTTCCTTGGCGTGGAAGGCAAGCTTGGCGATACGGATATGTAGATCACCTAACATTGTAACCGACTTTGTGTAACCCTAACCCTCTCCGGTGTCTCTATAAACCGGAGGGTTTTAGTCCGTAGGACAACAACAATCATACCATAGGCTAGCTTCTAGGGTTTAGCCTCTCTGATCTCGTGGTAGATCTACTCTTGTACTAACCATATCATCAATATTAATCAAGCAGGACGTAGGGTTTTACCTCCATCGAGAGGGCCCGAACCTGGGTAAAACATCGTGTCCCTTGCCTCCTGTTACCATCCGGCCTAGACGCATAGTACGGGACCCCCTACCCGAGATCCGCCGATTTTGACACCGACAGCGAGCCTAGCTAGCTGGTCTGGGCCCTCATCTACGTACCCCTGTATCGTGCTCCTCCAACCTCCATTCATTCCAGTATTCTATTTTTTCTTCTCTAGCACTATATCATTTGGTGGTGGTGTTAGGCCCCCATGAGGCTAGCTTTCGGTTGAGCGCGCAATTGCACAAGACGGAAGTAGTAGTACAAATGTTGTACTGCACTGGGTTTTCAGAGGCCTAATATTGTACTTCAGCTTGGACCAAAGGCACCGGCCGATTTGATGTGATTGCTCGTCCTAGTGCATAGCAGAAATCAAGCAACAGAGATGTGATGTCTTCTCATGGTGGGTGATCTAGCCAGGTCGCCAACTCATGGGAGAACAGGACTTGTCTCAACTGTGATTCTCCGTGCTGATGGAGGGAAACTCAGAAAATCATAAAAGAAACAATGATCCTTAAAATGCCGAATTAAATTTTTTTTGGACAAAATGCCGAATTAGGACCCTATGAGGCTATGAGCCCAGACTTCACAAGAGCCCATAGCTTTCCCCAGGCTTGGCCCATTATTAACATAAAGATTAGTTTCAAGGGCGCGTCTTTTTATATATGAGAGCAACAGTTACCCCTTCACAGTCGTCACTCCCTGGCGCGGAAGTGCCGTACATAATTTTCCTACCACAGAAAAAGTAGATGTTTTTACTTTTTTCCCAACTTTTGTTTTTATTCTTTAATTTGCTATTTATAAATATTAATGTATTTTGCGTAAAAACGCCAATAATTTGATATAATTTAAAATTTCAGCATTTTGCTTTAAAACATCAATATTTTTCATATAATTTAAAATTTTATTCTATTAGCTTAAGAAAGTCTTCATGTGTTTAATAAAATGTTCATGCATTTTTAAAAGGTTTCACCATTTAGATAAATGTTTATCAAAACTTGAAACTGTGAGTGCATTTTTAATAAATTTCATGATATTTTCAAACATGTTGATACCTTTATGAAACATAATCATGACATTTTAAAGGGCAAATGTCCATACGTTTTTACAAATGATGATACCATTTAAAAATGTTCATAAATGTCAAATTTTGTTTGCCCTATTTTATAAAAATGTTCATGATATATGAAAAAAGTTTGCACCATTCCAAAAAAATACTCATGATATTGTGTTTTTGACACATTTAAAACATGCTATGACAATTTTTTAAGTGTTCATGAGATGTAAATAAAATTGCACAATTTTTTTAAAACATTTCATGACATATAAAACATAGTATCATTCAAAAATGTGCATGAAAATGAAAAAAATTGTTAATAATTTTTTAAAATTAACCATTTTTACACAGAAATCGTAAAAAAAGAATAAGAAAGCAGTATAGAAAACGTCAGCCAGAGTTTGCATGGTTTGGCGAGCGCTGGAACGAGCACGTGCGAAACAGAGGAGAAGACGTCAGCCAGAGCGCGTCGAGACGCTGCCAGGCGCCGTGTCCTCGCACGGTCACCAAGCTGGCATGGTCAAAACAACGCCCAGGAGCGGCCAAACCGTGTCTACGTGCTCGACCGTGCAGTGTTAAGTCTAGGGGAGGTGATGGTTCATACCCAGGCCGACCAGATTGGACTCAACTAAGCTGGCAAGTTTCTGACTAGAAACTTGGTCGCCAAGTTTGGCCACCTTCTAGAAGGCCATTAGGGCTGATCTCCTGGGGTTTAGGGTTTCTTAGGAGGGTGCTTAAGCTCAAGAAAGATCAAGGACAAAAACTTAAGGAAAAAGGTACTTAATGTACAAACTAGGATTTTAGGCCAGAAGAGAAATGATTTTCCACAGCAAAAATATTACAAAAAGTGATGCAATATTTTTTGCAAGGGAAGGTGTGCCAAGGTTCTAAGAATATGCAGGAATTATTTCAGATTTTCTGAACAAGAAAAATTGGGGTTGCTTTGGAGCACAAGTTTCTGAATTGAATTTCGGAGAGAAAAATGAATATTTTTCTTTTAAGAAAAATATTTGTCTGTGTCAAAACCAGCGGATCTCGGGTAGGGGGTCCCAAACTGTGCGTCTAAGGCGGATGGTAACAGGAGGCAGGGGACACAATGTTTTACCCAGGTTCAGGCCCTCTTGATGGAGGTAAAACCCTACGTCATGCTTGATTAATATTGATGATATGGGTAGTATAAGAGTAGATCTACCACGAGATCGGAGAGGCTAAACCCTAGAAGCTAGCCTATGGTATGATTGTATGTTGTCCTACGGACTAAAACCCTCCGGTTTATATAGACACCGGAGAGGTTAGGGTTACACAAGGTCGGTTACAAAGGGGGAGATACACATATCCGTATTGCCTAGCTTGCCTTCCAAGCCAAGTAGAGTCCCATCCGGACACGAGACGAAGTCTTCAATCTTGTATCTTCAGTCTAATAGTCCGGACCATGGAGATAGTCCGGCTGTCCGGAGACCCCCTAATCCAGGACTCCCACAGTAGCCCCTGAACCAGGCTTTCAATGACGATGAGTCCGACGCGCAGTATTGTATTCGGCATTGCAACGCGGGTTCCTCCTTCGAATATACCACGAAAGAATTTGAATATAAGGATAGTGTCCGACCCTGCAAAATAAATTCCACATACCACCGTAGAGAGAATAATATTTCCACAAATCCAATTTGATGACTTGTTTTGGCAACGACATTATGTCACGGCCCGGTGATTATTCGAACCGTTTCCTTTAGCTAGCCCCGCACATAATGCGAGGCAGTTTTTTGACACGTCTTGTTAAAGTAGAGATCGTGTCCCCTTATCATGGGATTCTCATCAATACGGGTGTGGGTAACCCAACCGCGCCATCGATTATGGTGCTTGGGGGATAAGCGAGTTTTACCAGGCTAGTGGGGACGCTTAGTTTCGTCCGCCCATATAAAGGGATAAGGATTTACCTTTTCTTCCACGCCTTCTTCCTCCTTTGCTCATCCACCTTCGCACACTCGAGCTCCAGCGCCCAAGTCCACATCCCTTCCCTCAACCTTCTCCAAACATGTCTGGAGCGGGAGGCAAATGGATGGCTTCCTCTGTTACGGAGGGACATATCAAGAAGTTGCGCGGAGCCGGATACTTAGCCGCGAATATCGTGCATCGGCTGCCCGCTGCGGGGCAGATCGTCCCTACCCCGGAACCTCACAAGAGGGTAGTTTTCCTCCACGACTTCCTCCGCGGACTGGGGTTTCCCCTCCATCCATTCGTCTGTGGTCTCATGTTCTACTACGGGCTGGACTTTCATGACCTGGCCCCGAATTTCGTCCTCAACATTTCGGCGTTCATCGTCGTGTGTGAGGCTTTCCTCCGCATCCGGCCCCACTTTGGCCTGTGGTTAAAGACCTTCAATATCAAGCCTAAGTTGGTGGGAGGCCAACAAGCAGAATGTGGCGGAGCCATGGTGGGCAAGATGCCCAACGTTATATGGCTTGAAGGCTCCTTTGTGGAGACGATAAAGGGGTGGCAATCGGCGTGGTTCTACATCACCGAGCCACGCGACGCCAAATGGGCGGCAGCCCCCGCGTTTCGATCCGGATTCCCTACATGGCTCACTTCTTGAAAAGAGAAGGGCTTGTCGTGGGGTTCATCGGTGGGGCTGGATGGACTCCAGAAATGTATCTGGAGTATGGCAAGCAAGAAGCTCAAGCTTGTCAACATAGTCCAGGTTATGCTCATCCGTCGGATCCTCCCGTGTCAACAACGGGATTTTAACTTGTGGGAGTTCGACCCGGCCCAGCACCAGACTATGAGCGAGCTCTTCGATACGATGCACAAGGACGTCCGGAAGGTGCTGTTCAAGGGCGCCGAGGTCCCTCCTTCTCTCGCCGAGGACCGCGGGCTAAGCGCAAAGCGCCTAGCGCCTTCGGTGAGTTCAATACGTCCCGTAGGATGTTTATTTCCCCTAGCTTAATCATGTGCGGGGTCTAATCTCCATGCCTTTGACAGGACTGGGTGGAGACGTCAGGGCAGATTAACTGTCCGGCCCCTTTGCCCGAAGACACTGCGGGCGCTCTTCTGACGAAGATGCTGACTCCGGCTCCTTGTACGGTGCCGGAGAAGACCAAGAAGGCCAAGGGAACCCGAAAGAGTTCCCGACGCCAGGCGTCATCGGACTCACCGTCCGAGGACTCTACGGCGCAATCCTCCCCCGAAGATGAGGAAGCAGAAGAAGATGCCCCCTCCAGATGGGGGAGACAAGAAAAGGAAGGCCGCCCCAACTAGGGAGGGCGAAGGGTCCAAGAAGGGGAGGACTCTCCTTCCGGACAGTTCTACCACCGCCGCCGACGGCGAAGACGAGTGGCTGCCCAGGGCCATGAAGGAAATATGCCCTAGAGGCAATAATAAAGTTATTATTTATTTCCTTATATCATGATAAAAGTATATTATTCATGCTAGAATTTTATTAACCGGAAACATAATACATGTGTGAATACATAGACAAACAGAGTGTCACTAGTATGCCTCTACTAGACTAGCTTGTTAATCAAAGATGGTTATGTTTCCTAACCATGGACAAAGAGTTGTCATTTGATTAACAGGATCACATCATTAGTTGAATGATCTGATTGACATGACCCATTCCATTAGCTTAGCACCCAATCATTTAGTATGTTGCTATTGCTTTCTTCATGACTTATACATGTTCCTATGACTATGAGATTATGCAACTCCCGTTTGCCAGAGGAACACTTTGTGTGCTACCAAACGTCACAACGTAACTAGGTGATTATAAAGGAGCTCTACAGGTGTCTCCAAAGGTACATGTTGGGTTGGCGTATTTCGAGATTAGGATTTGTCACTCCGATTGTCGGAGAGGTATCTCTAGGCCCTCTCGGTAATGCACATCACTTAAGCCTTGCAAGCATTGCAACTAATGAGTTAGTTGCGGGATGATGTATTACAGAATGAGTAAAGAGACTTGCCAGTAACGATATTGAACTAGGTATAGGATACCGACGATCGAATCTTGGGCAAGTAACATACCGATGACAAAGGGAACAACGTATGTTGTTATGCGGTCTGACCGATAAAAGATCTTCGTAGAATATGTAGGAGCCAATATGAGCATCCAGGTTCCGCTATTGGTTATTGACCGGAGATGTGTCTCGGTCATGTCTACATTGTTCTCGAACGCGTAGGGTCCGCACGCTTAAGGTTACGATGACAGTTATATTATGAGTTTATGCATTTTGGTGTACCGAAGGTTGTTCGGAGTCCCGGATGTGATCACGGACATGACGAGGAGTCTCGAAATGGTCGAGACATAAAGATTGATATATTGGAAGCCTATGTTTGGATATCGGAAGTGTTCCGGGTGAAATCGGGATTTTACCGGAGTACCGGGAGGTTACCGGAACCCCCCGGGAGGTATATGGGCCTTAGTGGGCCTTAGTGGAAGAAGAGAAGAGGCAGCCAGGGCTAGGCCGCGCGCCCCTCACCCCTAGTCCGAATAGGACAAGGAGAGAGGGGGCCGGCGCCCCCCTCCTTCTCTCTCTCTTTTCCCACCCCACGAATCCTATTCCAACTAGGAAAGGGGGGAGTCCTACTCCCAGAGGGAGTAGGACTCCTCCTGGCGCGCCACACCTTGGCCGGCCAGCCCCCCTCCCTTGGACCTTTATATACGGAGGCAGGGGCACACCTAGAGACACAAGTTGATCCACGTGATCATACTCTTAGCCGTGTGCGGTGCCCCCTTCCACCATAGTCCTCGATAATATTGTAGCGGTGCTTAGGCGAAGCCCTGCGACGGTAGTACATCAAGATCGTCACCACGCCATCGTGCTGACGGAACTCTTCCCCGACACTTTGCTGGATCGGAGTCCGGGGATCGTCATCGAGCTGAACGTGTGCTAGAACTCGGAGGTGCCGTAGTTTCGGTGCTTGATCGGTCGGGCCGTGGAGACGTACGACTACATCAATCAAACGCTTCCGTTGTCGATCTACAAGGGTACGTAGATCATACTCTCCCCTCTCGTTGCTATGCATCACCATGATCTTGCGTGAGTGTAGGAATTTTTTTTTTAAATTACTACGAAACCCAACAGTGGCATCAGAGCCTAGGTTTTATATGTTGATGTTATATGCACGAGTAGAACACAAGTGAGTTGTGAGCGATATAAGTCATATTGCTTACTAGCATGTCATACTTTGGTTCGGCGGTATTGTTGGACGATGTGGCTCGGACCGGCATTACACATACGCTTACGAGAGACCGGTTCTCCCGACGTGCTCTGCACATAGGTGGCTTGCGGGTGACAGTTTCTCCAACTTTAGTTGAACCAAGTGTGGCTACGCCCGGTCCTTGCGAAGGTTAAAACAGCACCAACTTGACAAACTATCGTTGTGGTTTTGATGCGTAGGTAAGATTGGTTCTTGCTTAAGCCCATAGCAGCCACGTAAAACATGCAACAACAAAGTAGAGGACGTCTAACTTGTTTTTGCAGGGCATGTTGTGATGTGATATGGTCAAGACATGATGCTAAATTTTATTGTATGAGATGATCATGTTTTGTAACCGAGTTATCGGCAACTGGCAGGAGCCATATGGTTGTCGCTTTATTGTATGCAATGCAATCGCGCTGTAATGCTTTACTTTATCACTAAGCGGTAGCGATAGTCGTGGAAGCATAAGATTGGCGAGACGACAACGATGCTACGATGGAGATCAAGGTGTCACGCCGGTGACGATGGTGATCATGACGGTGCTTCGAAGATGGAGATCACAAGCACAAGATGATGATGGCCATATCATATCACTTATATTGATTGCATGTGATGTTTATCTTTTATGCATCTTATCTTGCTTTGATTGACGGTAGCATTATAAGATGATCTCTCACTAAATTATCAAGAACTGTTCCCCCTGAGTATGCACCGTTGCGAAAGTTCTTCGTGCTGAAACACCACGTGATGATCGGGTGTGATAGGCTCTACGTTCAAATACAACGGGTGCAAAACAGTTGCACACGCGGAATACTCAGGTTATACTTGATGAGCCAAGCATATACAGATATGGCCTCGAAACACGGAGACCGAAAGGTCGAGCGTGAATCATATAGTAGATATGATCAACATAGTGATGTTCACCAATGAAACTACTGCATCTCACGTGATGATCGGACATGGTTTAGTTGATTTGGATCACGTAATCACTTAGAAGATTAGAGGGATGTCTATCTAAATGGGAGTTCTTTAAGTAATATGATTAATTGAACCTAAATTTATCATGAACTTAGTACCTGATAGTATCTTGCTTATTTATGTATGATTGTAGATAAATGGCCCGTGCTGTTGTTCCGTTGAATTTTAATGCATTCCTTGAGAAAGCAAAGTTGAAAGATGATGGTAGCAATTACACGGACTGGGTTCGTAACTTGAGGATTATCCTCATTGCTGCACAGAAGAATTACGTCCTGGAAGCACCGTTGGGTGCCAGGCCTGCTGCTGGAGCAACACCAGATGTTGTGAACGTCTGGCAAAGCAAAGCTGATGACTACTCGATAGTTCAGTGTGCCATGCTTTACGGCTTAGAACCGGGACTTCAACGACGTTTTGAACGTCATGGAGCATATGAGATGTTCCAGGAGTTGAAGTTAATATTTCAAGCAAATGCCCGGATTGAGAGATATGAAGTCTCCAATAAGTTCTATAGCTGCAAGATGGAGGAGAACAGTTCTGTCAGTGAGCATATACTCAAAATGTCTAGGTATAATAATCACTTGATTCAAATGGGAGTTAATCTTCCAGATGATTGCGTCATTGATAGAATTCTCCAATCACTGCCACCAAGCTACAAGAGCTTCGTGATGAACTATAATATGCAAGGGATGAATAAGACTATTCCCGAGCTCTTCACAATGCTGAAAGCTGCGGAGGTAGAAATCAAGAAGGAGCATCAAGTGTTGATGGTCAACAAGACCACTAGTTTCAAGAAAAAGGGCAAAGGGAAGAAGAAGGGGAACTTCAAGAAGAACAGCAAGCAAGTTGCTGCTCAAGAGAAGAAACCCAAGTCTGGACCTAAGCCTGAAACTGAGTGCTTCTACTGCAAGCAGACTGGTCACTGGAAGCGGAACTGCCCCAAGTATTTGGCGGATAAGAAGGATGGCAAGGTGAACAAAGGTATATGTGATATACATGTTATTGATGTGTACCGTACTAATGCTCACAGTAGCACCTGGGTATTTGATACTGGTTCTGTTGCTAATATTTGCAACTCGAAACAGGGACTACGGATTAAGCGAAGATTGGCTAAGGACGAGGTGACGATGCGCGTGGGAAACGGTTCCAAAGTAGATGTGATCGCGGTCGGCACGCTACCTCTACATCTACCTTCGGGATTAATATTAGACCTAAATAATTGTTATTTGGTGCCAACGTTAAGCATGAACATTATATCTGGATCTTGTTTGATGCGAGACGGTTATTCATTTAAATCAGAGAATAATGGTTGTTCTATTTATATGAGTAATATCTTTTATGGTCATGCACCCTTGGAGAGTGGTCTATTCTTATTGAATCTCGATAGTAGTAACACACATATTCATAATGTTGAAGCCAAAAGATGCAGAGTTGATAATGATAGTGCAACTTATTTGTGGCACTGCCGTTTAGGTCATATCGGTGTAAAGTGCATGAAGAAACTCCATACTGATGGACTTTTGGAACCACTTGATTATGAATCAATTGGTACTTGCGAACCGTGCCTCATGGGCAAGATGACTAAAATGCCGTTCTCCGGTACTATGGAGAGAGCAACAGGTTTGTTGGAAATCATATATACAGATGTATGTGGTCCGATGAATATTGAGGCTCATGGCGGATATCGTTATTTTCTCACCTTCACAGATGATTTAAGCAGATATGGGTATATCTACTTAATGAAACATAAGTCTGAAACATTTGAAAAGTTCAAAGAATTTCAGAGTGAAGTTGAAAATCATCATAACAAGAAAATAAAGTTTCTACGATCTGATCGTGGAGGAGAATATTTGAGTTACGAGTTTGGTGTACATTTGAAACAATGCGGAATAGTTTCGTAACTCACGCCACCCGGAACACCACAGCGTAATGGTGTGTCCGAACGTCGTAATCGTACTTTACTAGATATGGTGCGATCTATGATGTCTCTTACTGATTTACCGCTATCGTTTTGGGGTTATGCTTTGGAGACGGCCGCATTCACGTTAAATAGGGCACCATCAAAATCCGTTGAGACGGCGCCTTATGAACTATGGTTTGGCAAGAAACCAAAGTTGTCGTTTCTGAAAGTTTGGGGCTGCAATGCTTATGTGAAAAAGCTTCAACCTGATAAGCTCGAACCCAAATCGGAGAAATGTGCCTTCATAGGATATCCAAAGGAGACTATTGTATACACCTTCTATCATAGATCCGAAGGCAAGACTTTTGTTGCTAAGTTCGGAAACTTTCTAGAGAAGGAGTTTCTCTCGAAAGAAGTGAGTGGGAGGAAAGTAGAACTTGACGAGGTAACTGTACCTGCTCCCTTATTGGAAAGTAGTGCATCACAGAAAACTGTTTCTGTGACACCTACACCAATTAGTGAGGAAGCTAATGATAATGATCATGAAACTTCAGAACAAGATACTACTGAACCTCGTAGATCAACCAGAGTGAGATCCGCACCAGAGTGGTACGGTAATCCTGTTCTGGAAGTCATGCTACTAGATCATGATGAACCTACGAACTATGAAGAAGCGATGGTGAGCCCAGATTCCGAAAAATGGCTTGAAGCCATGAAATCTGAGATGGGATCCATGTATGAGAACAAAGTATGGACTTTGGTTGACTTGCCCAATGATCGGCAAGCAATTGAGAATAAATGGATCTTCAAGAAGAAGACTGACACCGACGGTAATATTACTGTCTACAAAGCTCGACTTGTCGCAAAAGGGTTTCGGCAAGTTCAAGGGATTGACTACGATGAGACCTTCTCACCTGTAGCGATGCTTAAGTCTGTCCGAATCATGTTAGCAATTGCCGCATTTTATGATTATGAAATTTGGCAGATGGATGTCAAAACTGCATTCCTGAATGGATTTCTGGAAGAAGAGTTGTATATGATGCAACCGGAAGGTTTTGTCGATCCAAAGGGAGCTAACAAAGTGTGCAAGCTCCAGCGATCCATTTATGGACCGGTGCAAGCCTCTCGGAGTTGGAATAAACACTTTGATAGTGTGATCAAAGCATTTGGTTTTATACAGACTTTTGGAGAAGCCTGTATTTACAAGAAAGTGAGTGGGAGCTCTGTAGCATTTCTGATATTATATGTGGATGACATATTACTGATTGGAAATGATATAGAATTTCTGGATAGCATAAAGGGATACTTGAATAAGAGTTTTTCAATGAAAGACCTCAGTGAAGCTGCTTACATATTAGGCATAAAGATCTATAGAGATAGATCGAGACGTTTAATTGGACTTTCACAAAGCACATACCTTGACAAGATTTTGAAGAAGTTCAAAATGGATCAAGCAAAGAAAGGGTTCTTGCCTGTGTTACAAGGTGTGAAGTTGAGTCGGACTCAATGCCCGACCACTGCAGAAGATAGAGAGAAGATGAAAGATGTTCCCTATGCTTCAGCCATAGGCTCTATCATGTATGCAATGCTGTGTACCAGACCTAATGTGTGCCTTGCTATAAGTCTAGCAGGGAGGTACCAAAGTAATCCAGGAGTGGATCACTGGACAGCGGTCAAGAACATCCTGAAGTACCTGAAAAGGACTAAGGATATGTTTCTCGTATATGGAGGTGACAAAGAGCTCATCGTAAATGGTTACGTTGATGCAAGCTTTGACACTGATCCGGACGATTCTAAATCGCAAACCGGATACGTGTTTACATTAAATGGTGGAGCTGTCAGTTGGTGCAGTTCTAAACAAAGCGTCGTGGCGGGATCTACGTGTGAAGCGGAATACATAGCTGCTTCGGAAGCAGCAAATGAAGGAGTCTGGATGAAGGAGTTCATATCCGATCTAGGTGTCATACCTAGTGCATCGGGTCCAATGAAAATCTTTTGTGACAATATTGGTGCAATTGCCTTGGCGAAGGAATCCAGATTTCACAAAAGAACCAAGCACATCAAGAGACGCTTCAATTCCATCCGGGATCTAGTCCAGGTGGGAGACATAGAGATTTGCAAGATACATACGGATCTGAATGTTGCAGACCCGTTGACTAAGCCTCTTCCACGAGCAAAACATGATCAGCACCAAGGCTCCATGGGTGTTAGAATCATAACTGTGTAATCTAGATTATTGACTCTAGTGCAAGTGGGAGACTGAAGGAAATATGCCCTAGAGGCAATAATAAAGTTATTATTTATTTCCTTATATCATGATAAAAGTATATTATTCATGCTAGAATTGTATTAACCGGAAACATAATACATGTGTGAATACATAGACAAACAGAGTGTCACTAGTATGCCTCTACTAGACTAGCTTGTTAATCAAAGATGGTTATGTTTCCTAACCATGGACAAAGAGTTGTCATTTGATTAACAGGATCACATCATTAGTTGAATGATCTGATTGACATGACCCATTCCATTAGCTTAGCACCCGATCGTTTAGTATGTTGCTATTGCTTTCTTCATGACTTATACATGTTCCTATGACTATGAGATTATGCAACTCCCGTTTGCCAGAGGAACACTTTGTGTGCTACCAAACGTCACAACGTAACTGGGTGATTATAAAGGAGCTCTACAGGTGTCTCCAAAGGTACATGTTGGGTTGGCGTGTTTCGAGATTAGGATTTGTCACTCCGATTGTCGGAGAGGTATCTCTGGGCCCTCTCGGTAATGCACATCACTTAAGCCTTGCAAGCATTGCAACTAATGAGTTAGTTGCGGGATGATGTATTACAGAATGAGTAAAGAGACTTGCCAGTAACGAGATTGAACTAGGTATAGGATACCGACGATCGAATCTCGGGCAAGTAACATACCGATGACAAAGGGAACAACGTATGTTGTTATGCGGTCTGACCGATAAAAGATCTTCATAGAATATGTAGCAGCCAATATGAGCATCCAGGTTCCGCTATTGGTTATTGACCGGAGACGTGTGTCGGTCATGTCTACATTGTTCTCGAACCCGTAGGGTCCGCACGCTTAAGGTTACGATGACAGTTATATTATGAGTTTATGCATTTTGATGTACCGAAGGTTGTTCGGAGTCCCGGATGTGATCACGGACATGACGAGGAGTCTTGAAATGGTCGAGACATAAAGATTGATATATTGGAAGCCTATGTTTGGATATCGGAAGTGTTCCGGGTGAAATCGGGATTTTACCGGAGTACCGGGAGGTTGCCGGAACCCCCCGGGAGGTATATGGGCCTTAGTGGGCCTTAGTGGAAGAAGAGAAGAGGCAGCCAGGGCTGGGCCGCGCGCCCCTCACCCCTAGTCCGAATAGGACAAGGAGAGAGGGGGCGGGCGCCCCCCTCCTTCTCTCTCTCTTTTCCCACCCCACGAATCCTATTCCAACTAGGAAAGGGGGGAGTCCTACTCCCAGAGGGAGTAGGACTCCTCCTGGTGCGCCACACCTTGGCCGGCCGGCCCCCCTCCCTTGAACCTTTATATACGGAGGCAGGGGCACCCCTAGAGACACAAGTTGATCCACGTGATCATACTCTTAGCCGTGTGCGGTGCCCCCTTCCACCATAGTCCTTGATAATATTGTAGCGGTGCTTAGGCGAAGCCCTGCGACGGTAGTACATCAAGATCGTCACCACGCCGTCGTGCTGACGGAACTCTTCCCCGACACTTTGCTGGATCGGAGTCCGGGGATCGTCATCGAGCTGAACGTGTGCTAGAACTCAGAGGTGTCGTAGATTCGGTGCTTGATCGGTCGGGCCATGGAGACGTACGACTACATCAATCAAACGCTTCCGTTGTCGATCTACAAGGGTACGTAGATCATACTCTTCCCTCTCGTTGCTATGCATCACCATGATCTTGCGTGAGCGTAGGAATTTTTTTGAAATTACTACGAAACCCAACAGGCCAAGCCCCTAGGAAGTCGTAAGTATTCAGATACCAGAGTAACTCATAGTATTCCTTTGTCGCACTACTTCACCTAACGCCGAAATATGATTATGCAGGCCGCCCCGAGCCCGTATCGATGTATCATCGGACGGCTCCCTATGCTCGTCGGATATGGATAGCGATCCAGTCCCGACCGCCACCTCCCCTCCTCTTGCGGACGACGGCGAGGTGCTGTCTCACGAGGCACCGGGTCAAGGGGAGACAGTCCCGGAGGTGCCTCAAGGCAGCCTCCTGGACTCTGGGAGCCGAGGGGACAAGGCCCCTGAGAGCTCCGAGTTCGGCCCTCAGCCGAACACCGCGCCGGAACCTCCAGCGGTTCCGGACTCGGGCAGGCGGCCTCCTTCTAAGAGGGGCGAGACGCCTGTATCGGTGACCTCTGTTCATCCAGAGGCACCGGACAATCTGCTAGAAGCGCTTCGCGGCGCTTCCATCGACGAGGAGCACCGTACTATCATGAGTGCGGTGATCCAGAAGGTTCAGTCCGCCAAGAGCGGATTGACTGAAGCCTATGCCAGCCTTCTAACAGGCTTTGAGGTAAGTGTTTAAAATATAGGAAAATATTACCGCATAGACAGTAGCCCCTGATGCTCCGTTCGGTGTTCACAAAGAAAAGCCGAACAGAGGATCAAACAATATCGCAGGAGTCTAATATGAGTATGTCAATATGCATATGCAGGCTTCGCTGCTGGCGTCCGTCGTACTGACTGCGGAGGTCGCCGTACTGAAACAGGACCTTAAAGGGTCCCAGGACGAGCTCGGCCTTGCCAAGAGGCAGCTCGAGGAGAACAAAGGTAGGTAGTACCTAGTCTGTGGATGTGTATAAAAAGAGTGCGATTGCAAAATGACAGGATCATCGTGAATTTGCCAGGGGCCACGACCGAAGTGGCGAACCTAAAGCAAGCGATGTCCGAGGCCGAAGATAAAGCGGCCAAGGAGTGCACCGAGCAAGAAAAGCAAGAGGCTCGGGTGGGCGAGGTGCAGCAAGAGCTCCAGGCTCTCGTGACGAAGCACGAGGCGTTGGAGCTTGACTCGAAGACGCGAGAGTCTGAGCTTGCCGCGGCCCTCGAGAGCGCAAAAAGTGCCAAGGCCGAAGCCCAAAAGGCCCTCCAGGAGATTGATGCGATGAGGAAGATAGCAGCGGGTAAGGCATTCTATATGCAAAGCAAGCATGTGAAAGTAAATTACCGATTACTTACCCGAATTCGGAGCTCTCCAGGAGCATTCGCAGATTTGCCCCGCAGCGTGTCGGATGCCGCACAGTTTTACTAGGCCGAGGAGGGAAGCTCAACGGAGAAGTTGTTCTGGTCTCAGTATATTGGGACCGAACACCCGATGCCTCTGAGCGACCAGCTAAAGCAGCTGGTCGAGCTGCACAAGGCGGCCGAACAGGCCATGAAGGGCCTTATAGTCCGGCTGTGGCCTGGCGACGCCCTTCCGAACAGCTACTTCGGCCTCGTGAGGCGGCTTGTGGATGCCTGCCCATAGCTGGAGGTCGTCAAGTGGTCCGTCTGCATCGAAGGTGCACGCCGGGCTTTCACCCGTGTGAAGGTGCAGTGGGCCAAGCTAGATGTTGTGAAGCTGATCAAGGAAGGGCCGCCGCAGGGCAAGGAGCATCGCACCCCCTAGATTTATTATGAGGGTGTCCTGAAGGGTGCTCGTCTTGTAGCGGACGAATGTTCAAAGGATGTAATATTTGAGTAAACTTGCTCGTGTGATCCTGTATGATGAAAACGTGTTTCATATGCGCTATGCAACGCTTGTGTGAATTTAAAATATTACCTTCTATTTGGCTGTTTATCCAATCTGAGAGATGGCTAGTCCTCGGCTTCTGCCCCCATGCCACGAGTGCTAGGGTGTTCGGGATAAACCTGAGCACTCTTGTTCCCATGTTTGGGTCCTTCGAGGGAGGTGCTCAGCACAACGACCAAGGCAACCGGACTAATAATGCTTTATCACTCTCACTTAGCCATAGAATTCTAAAATTTTAAATTTCGGCGAAGCCCCTGGTATTCGGAAGGCCGAATTCGGGGCGCGATACACGCCTTTAAGCCGGACAGGGCCAGCCCCTTGCTCTAAGCGGCATAAGTCTTTAGGGACTCGAAAACCTCGCCGAACAGCGACCAGTCTCTCGCCTTATCATGACAGTCAGTTTTAACTTTCTCTACTGAGGTGCTTTAGCCCAGCAGAACCGGGGCACAATCGCAGTAGTTCTCCTAGCGCTACCTTAGCCGATAGAGCGGAACGTAAGGTACCAAAACATAGGAGCCGGGCAAACCCAACATTTGACCAAAGACATGATTCGGAGCTGATGCATATAATGCTATAAGTTTGGGGTCCAGTACTTGTGAAGGTGTTCGGACTTTTCACACCATATTGTGGGGTACGTAAGCCCCTGGTGTATTGGCCGTACCAAAGTGTACGGTTGCAAGGTGTCATTAATGAACACATATATATAACAAGAATGCAATAATAGTCGTAATGTTATGCGTTGTTTATTTAAAAAGTTGCGTTAAAGCAGAATGATATAGATGGTGCGATAAGCAAAGAGTAGGACTAGGTCCCTTCCAGGGGCAAGCTGAGGAACGGTATTAAATCAAATATTTCGCTCGTTATTGTAATCCACCTGGGAATTCCGTGGTGTGACGTAGCTTTCTGCCTCCTTGGTTGCTGCATCATGTGTTCGGCAATAGTGCTGCCGGACAGGGTTTCTAGAGATTAAGGTCCTGAAAAAGAGAAAAAATAACCAATCGGGAAGCCCCTAGTGCGGTTTAAGCCGCGTCTTGGGGCGTGCCGCAGTTGTGCCCCCCTCCCCACCTGTGCCCATGGTATTTTTAATTTGTAATGATGTACGCGTGGCACGAGTTTCACCGTTCGGCTGGTACTGGGGTGGGGGTGCATTGCTACGCGAGCTCAGATCACTCCAGGCGGTCTAGTTGTCGATTGCTCCGAGCGTGCTTGAAGGTGTCCGGGTCTTGAGACGCCAAACTAGTGGATTGCCTTGAGAGGCTGCTTTGCGCTTCTGCTGCGAGGGCCGCGGTGTGCTCCTCCGTTCGGAGAGAGCGCTCTGTGTTTCCATTGACTGTAATAACCCCGCGAGGTCCTGGCATCTTGAGCTTAAGGTAGGCATAATGCGGTACCGCATTGAATCTCGCAAATGCGGTTCGCCCGAGCAGTGCATGATAACCACTGCGGAACGGGACTATATCGAAGATTAACTCTTCACTTCAGAAGTTATCCGGGGATCCGAAGACCACTTCCAGTGTAATTGAGCCTGTGCAATGGGCCTCTACGCCTGGAATGACGCCTTTAAAGGTCATTTTGGTGGGTTTGATCCTTGAGGGATCTATACCCATTTTGCGCATTGTGTCCTGATAAAGCAGGTTCAGACTGCTGCCGCCATCCATAAGGACTCGAGTGAGGTGAAATCCGTCAATGATTGGGTCCAGAACCAGTGCGGCGAATCCGCCATGACGGATACTAGTGGGATGGTCCCTGCGATCGAAAGTGATTGGATAGGAGGACCATGGGTTGAACTTTGGGGCGACTAGCTCCAACGCATATACGTCTCTGAGCGCACGCTTCCGCTCCCTCTTGGAGATGTGGGTTGCGTCTATCATGTTCACTGTCCCGCACTTGTGAGGGAAACCTCTTTTGTCCTCCGGTGTGTGGCTGCTGGGGCTCCTCCTCGTCATCGCTATGTGGCCCCTTGTCCTTGTTTTCGGCAATTAACTTGCCGGCCTGCTTGAACACCCAACAATCCCTGTTGGTGTGATTGGCTGGCTTTTCTGGGGTGCCGTGTATTTGACACGAGCAATCGAGTATACGGTCCAAGCTAGACGGACCCGGCGTACTTTGTTTGAATGGCTTTTTTCGTTGACCGGGTTTAGAGCCTTTGAATCCGGCATTGACTGTCGTATCCTCGGTATTATCGTTGTTAATGCGGCGCTTATGTTTGTTGCGACATGGCCTGCTATTGTCGTCCTTGGTATCCGAAGTACCATGGTTCTTTGATATGTTATTACTGCGAGCCAGCCAGCTGTCTTCTCCCGCACAAAAGCGGGTCATGAGTGTCGTGAGGGCTGTCATAGATTTTGGCTTTTCCTGACCATGGTGTCGGGCTAGCCATTCGTCGCGGATGTTGTGTTTGAAAGCCGCTAGGGCCTCTGCATCCGGACAGACGACGATTTGATTTTTCTTTGTTAGGAACCGAGTCCAGAATTGCCTGGCCGATTCTTCTGACTGTTGAATTATGTGGCTCAAGTCATCGGCATCTGGTGGCCGCACATAAGTGCCCTGAAAGTTGTCAAAGAATGCGGCTTCCAGATCTTTCCAACAGCTAATGCACTCTGCTGGCAGGCTGTTAAGCCAATGCCGCGCTGGTCCCTTGAGCTTTAGTGAGAGGTATTTGATGGCGTGTAAGTCATCACCGCGGGCCATGTGGATGTGGAGGAGGAAATCCTCGATCCATACCGCGGGATCTGTTGTGCTGTCGTATGATTCAATATTTACAGGTTTGAAACCTTCTGGGATTTGATGATCCATTACTTCGTCTGTGAAGCATAAGGGGTGTGCGGCGCCTCTATATTGGGCTATATCACGAGGCAGCTCGAATGGGTCTTGCCCGCTGTGTTCGGCCCGGCCGGATTTACTTCTGTATCCGGCGTGACGTTTATCGTCTCGCATAGTGGCGCACCCTCGTGATCCGTAGATCGATCTAGCATGCTTTGCTTTGTCCTCCAATATGTCTCGCAGGTCTGGAATGTCTCCCCATGCCTTTTTATTTGAATGGCGTCGGGGTGCAGGCTGGGTTTTTGGCTGGAATATCTCTCTATCGCGGACACAAGGTGGCCGATCAGCCGCGTCATACGCTTCTTCCTCCAGTCGGGGTAGCAACCTGCATTTTGGGTAACTCTTGGAGGGGCGCTCGAGTTTATATTCCACGGCCGCGAGGACTTCAGTCCATCTGTCAGCTAGCAGATCTTGATCAGCTTGAAGCTATTGCTGCTTTTTCTTAAGGCTATTTGTCGTGGCTATAAGCCGGCGTTTAAAGCGCTCTTGTTCGACGGGATCCTCTGGAGCGGCGAATTCGTCATCGCCGAGGCTTGCCTCGTCTTCGAAGGGGGGCATGTAATTATCATCCTCCGCCTCTCCATCTGCCGCTCGCTCAGGAGGGCTGGCTCCTCCATCCTCCTGCTCTAAATCTTGCTGGAGGGGATTGTTGTTGTCTTTGGCACTATCCGGAGTGTTACTATCTCCTGTGCCGGTATCACCACTTTTGCTTTGGTGGGACTTAGAGCGGCGCCTCTAACGTCGGCGCTTGGGTTGCTTCTTGGAGGGGTCATCCTCCGCTATATCGTCGCCATTGCCTTCTTTGGGTGTATTCACCATGTATATATCGTATGATGAGGAAGTTGTCCAGTGCCCTGTGGGCATTGGTTCCTCTTCGTCTCCCGCATCGTCGTCCATACCGTCGATGTCTTCGGAGTCGAAGTCGAGCATGTCGGTTAAGTCATCGATAGTGGATACTAAGTGGGTGGTGGGTGGGCCGCGAATTTCTTCGTCGTCCACATCCCAGTCCTGCCGGACATAGTTCGGCCAGGATCCTCCTAACAAGGAGAGAGACCTTAATGAGTTCAGTATGTCGCCAAAGGGCGAGTGCTGAAAAATATCTGCGGAGGTAAACTCCATGATCGGCGCCCAATCGGATTCGATAGGAACGGGCGCAGGCGGCTCGGAGTCCGTGGCCGGAGAAGGATCCGGCAGTTTAACAACACGGCTCTCGTACAAGGTAAGGTCGATGTGTGGCTCGATCGCCGCTGAAGGTAAGGCCTCCGTGGCGGGGTCCATCCACCCTTCCATGGATGGCGCAACTAGCTCCGAATTGAGGGTCAGAGTGGCTGCCTGTGCGATCTCCTGAACACTGTCCAATGGTAGAGCTAAATCGTACTCATCGTGACTGTGTGACGCACAAGGCAGATACTCGAATCCGTCGAAGATCAAGTCTCCACGGATATCGGCCGTGTAGTTTAAGCTTCCAAACCTGACCTGGTGGTCAGGGGCGTAACTTTCAATCTGCTCCAGATGGCCAAGCGAATTGGCCCGCAGTGCAAAGCCGCCGAACATGAAGATCTGTCAGGGGAGAAAAGTCTCACCCTGGACTGCATCGCTATCGATGATAGTAGGAGCCATCAAGCCTAACGGCAACGACATAGAGGAACTCTCAATGAAAGCACCAATGTCGGTGTCAAAACCGGCGGATCTCGGGTAGAGGGTCCCGAACTATACGTCTAAGGCGAATGGTAACAGGAGGCAGGGGACACAATGTTTTACCCAGGTTCGGGCCCTCTTGATGGAGGTAAAACCCTACGTCCTGCTTGATTAATATTGATGATATGGGTAGTACAAGAGTAGATCTAGCACAAGATCGGAGAGGCTAAACCCTAGAAGCTAGCCTATGGTATGATTGTATGTTGTCCTACGGACTAAAACTCTCTGGTTTATATAGACACCGGAGAGGTTAGGGTTACACAAGGTCGGTTACAAATGGGGATATACACATATCCGTATTGCCTAGCTTGCCTTCCACGCCAAGTAGAGTCCCATCCGGACACGAGACGAAGTCTTCAATCTTGTATCTTCATAGTCTAACAGTCCGGCCCATGGAGATAGTCCGGCTGTCCGGAGACCCCCTAATCCAGGACTCCCACAATATTCATTTGATTATTTTGGGAATTTGTTGGAAGAATAAGGTAGATAGGTCACTTGGGTGAAAGTCAAGGATATGCCCAAGTGACAAGTCCATTTGAATTGATTCAAAACCCAAATCAAATCAGGGTAAAAACCACGGTGAAAACCAAGTCCGGAAAAGAGAGAAGGCAAGTCCGAAAAAAGAGAGAACGCAAAATCCAAGCTGTCACACAGATGGTCAAGGAAGAGCGGTGATGTTGAGCTCAGATAACTCTTATGCGTGACACCCAATATATAAGTTGTTCACTTTCACGCAGGTCAGTGATCAGTGTGTGATGGCGTTGGACGGATACTCTGAAAGTTGGGAGTGCAAACTAGAGTAATGTGGACTTAATTTTGCTCAAATGTTGACTATGATTAAGAAAAGAAGGGACTACAAGTTACAGGTGGAGTCATATGGAGTCTTGGAGTAGCAGCGGTACTCATGGGATAACCTCAAGTCCAATGTACATGAAAGTTTGACGCATGGACAAATTCAAGGTAGTGGAGAATATTCGCCAAGGCGGAGTTTGTTGGAGTTGTGTCGAATATTATGTACAAGGTAGGTTACAGTTGGACTTGTAGTTGTATTGTGTTTAGATAGGATATGGAGTCGTGTCCTAGTAGGACACTTATATACTAGCCCTCTCTTATATAGCGAGGGTAGACACACGATGTAACCTATGCCAACATAATAGCACACAAGGAAAGCCGGTGGCATGTGCCGGCGTCCAGGGCGACCGGGTGCGGTATTGTAGCGGTGTCACGGGGAGGAGCACCCATAGTCAGGCCTCGGGGATGTAGCTATATCGATGAACCTCGTCAACAAATTTCAGTGTCGTGCTTGCGTGATTGTTTGGTCTTCGGATAATCGACCGTATGCCTCGAATTTATACTGTGTACGAGTGCTCGAACGACCAATCGATATACTCCACGAGCAAGTTTGTTTGAATCCCGCGTTACTCGTATATTTTGCAGCCAGTGATCGGATAGAAGCTTGCAAGATCGCCTGAAGAACGTAACATGCGCGTCGTCTCCGTAGGCAAACTAATAACCAAACCTGAAACGCCTAATAATCAGGAGTATTCTGTTGAAAAGACAATGGATAGAGGAATCAGAGGCGGCAATCACATTTAATCATCTTTGGACGTAAACGAGCAGGCAACGAATTCTCTCAGTTCGGTTTAGAAAAAAGAGGTCCCGACCTTTTTTTTAGATACTGAAAAAACCCACAGTATGACAAATACCTTGGTATCTGAAACTATAGTATTTATTTTATCCAAACACCTCAAAGCTTTTAATACCAAAGTTTTTTCGAAAATCACAACATTTTCAGGAAACTGTAAAAATACTTTGCATCCAAACGCACCCGTTGACGCGATTACATATCAGATAGAAGCCAGCGTTGCGTTGGTGTGTCTGTGTCCCTGACCATTGATTCCGCGGACGTGCGCCCACAACGGCTGTGGCTCCCCGCAACACGCGACGACACAAATCAGCTCCCGACACGAAGAAGAGATGAAGCGGGCGGGGAGAGCGATTCGTGCAACTCGCCAATTCTCGCCGAGGACTAGTCAGTACTCACTGATTAGTACAGTACACAACACGCAGGAAATCCCACGAATTCTCCTCGAGAAGGACCGAACAGCAATCTCTGATCTGATCACGAAGATGTCGAGATGAGTGTGGGGAGAGGACTCTCTCTGCCTGGCTTCCCTCCGATGAGAATCACCGGCTGTTGTCCCTGTCCGAGAGGTCAGTTCCACGATCCTGACAAATGGCGTATCTCATATTCTCATATGATCCGTGTAGCGTATATATGCACCCTAGCCTTTATTTCTTCTCTCAGTTTTCCACAAGGCGAGCCTAGCTAGCTGGTCTGGGCCCTCATCTACGTAGTACCCCTGTATCGTGTTCCTCCATCCTCCATTCATTCCAGTGTTATGTTTTTTCTTCTCTAGCACTATATCATTTGGTGGTGGTGTTAGGCGCCCATGAGGCTAGCTTTCGGTTGAGCGCGCAATTGCACAAGACGAAAGCAGTAGTACAAATGTTGTACTGCACTGGGTTTTCAGAGGCCTAATATTGTACTTCAGCTTGGACCAAAGGCACCGGCCGATTTGATGTGATTGCTCGTCCTAGTGCATAGCAGAAGTCAAGCAACAGAGATGTGATGTCTTCTCATGGTGGGTGATCTAGCCAGGTCGCCAACTCATGGGAGAACAGGACTTGTCTCAACTGTGGTTCTCCGTGCTCATGGAGGAAACTCAGAAAACCAGAAAAAAAAACAATGGTCGTAAAATGCTGAATTAGGTTTTTTTAGACAAAATGCCGAATTAGGTTTTTTTCAGACAAAATGCCGAATTAGGACCCTATGAGCCTATGAGCCCAGACTTCACAAGAGCCCATAATTTTCCCCAGGCTTGGCCCATATGGTTTCAAGGGCGCATCTTTTTATATGTGAGAGCAACGGAAGCGCTCCCAGCACGTACATAATTTTCCTACCATAGAAAAGGTAGGTACTTTTCCTTTCTTCTTTTCCAACTTTTGTTTTTATTCTTTATTTTTTCTATTTATAAATATATTAATGTATTTTGCGTGAGAATGCCAATAATTTCATATAATTTAACATTTCAGTACTTTGCGTTAAAACACCAATAATTTTCATATAATTTAAAATTTTATTCTATTACTCCCTTCATTCACTTTTGTAAAACCTTTTAGACATTTAAGACAGCACCTAAAACAGTTCAATTTCAGCTGTCCTAAACGACTTACAAAAGTGAACAGAGGGAGTAGCATAAGAAAGTCTTCACGTGTTTATTAAAATGTTCATGAATTATTTGAAAAGGTTTCACCATTTAGATAAATGTTTATCAAAACTTACAACTGTGAGTGCATTTTTAATAAATTTCATGATATTTTAAAAGATGTTGATACATTTAGGAAACAAAATCATGATTTTTTAAATGGTAAATGTCCATACGTTTTTACAAATGATGATACCATTCAAAAATGCTCATAAATGTAAAAAAATTGCGCTATTTTATAAAAATGTTCATGATATATGAAAAAAAATTGTAATATTCCAAAAAAATACTCATGACATTTAAAAGATATTGTGTTTTTTGACACATTTAAAACATGTTCATGTCAACTTTTAATTATTCATGAACTGTAAGTAAAACCGCACAATTTTAGAAAAACATTTCATGACATATAAAAATGTTGTACCATTCAAAAATGCACATGAACATGCATTTTTTGGTTAACGATCTACACGACGGCGGTTCAACCCACAATGTTATATGGCGCTGAGTGTTGGTCGACTAAAAGGCGACATGTTCAACGGTTAGGTGTCGCGGAGATGCGTATGTTGAGATAGATGTGTGGCTACACGAGGAAGGATCGAGTCCGGAATGATGATATACGAGATAGAGTTGGGGTAGCACCAATTGAAGAGAAACTTGTCCAACATCGTCTGAGATGGTTTAGGCATATTCAACGCAGGCCGCCAATGCATATCGGATGGCTAAAGCGTGCGGAGAATGTCAAGAGAGGTCGGGGTAAACCGAATTTGACATGAGAAAAGTCCGTTAAAAGAGACCTGAAGGATTGAAGAATTACCAAAGAACTAGCTATAAACAGAGGTGCGTGGAAGCTTGCTATCCTTGCGCCGGAGCCACCTCAATTTGTTTGGGACTAAAGGCTTTATTGTTGTTGTAACGATTTTATAAATTAACCATTTTTGTATAGAAATCATAAAAAAGATAAGAAGCCAGTATAGAAAATAAGAAACAGAAAAAGGAAATTAGAAGAAACGAAAAGGAAAAGGAATGGAAAGTAAGAAAACTGAAACAAATGCACCAAAATCTAGCGGAATGAAAACAGAAATAATTCCTCCGTTTCTAGATATAAGACGTTTTAGAGATTTAAATGCGGACTACATACGGATATATATAGACGTATTTTAGAGTGTAGATTTACTCATTTTGCTTTGTATGAAGTCCATATTGAAATCTCTAAAAGGTCTTATATTTAAAAATGAAGAGAGTACACAAGTACACAAAAAAACTGGACGAAAAACATACCCCACATTAAAATCTGAAACCAGGTTGAAAACGGCACCCAAAAAATACAAAAGAAAAACTACCCCCTGCATTTGCCACTAGCCCACAACTCACGTCATTAGATAAGGAGGCGACCATGGGCCATATATCACATTAGCCAAGATATAGCCTTTAGGTTTCAACA
>NC_041382.1:641202434-641251667 GCF_002162155.2 Triticum dicoccoides
CACATACACATAACGAAGTGAGAGCATCTCTAGCAGACCCCGCAAACGCGGCCGCCTCGCAAATTTTGAGGGGCGCGACAAAATCTTGACCCCAACCCCCCTTCCCCGGCAAAGTCGCATCGTGCAAGTACGGGTTCATCATGTCGCCGCCGCCGCCAATTTGCGGGAATGGATTCGGCCGGCCGGCCGCCGGGCTCAGCGCTTGCGCAGGGGCTCTGTGGCTTATCGATGTCATTCATACAGTGCGACGACTGCACGTGGGCAGTGCTGCGGCTAACTTCGGACACGCCGAAGCACCTCGGATGGGTGTTCTTCAAATGCAAAAACGACGGGGTACGTGTTGTTTTCATTCGGCTTTGGCACCGCATTCTTTGTTTCAATTGCGATAGCTCATTTCAAACATCATCATGTGTGTAGGAAGATGGATACTAATTTTGGTTTTGTGAAGGCGAGTGCATTGATTTATTGATAGAAAGAAACTTAATAAACGTCTGTGTACTCCTTATAGAATCGAAGGCAATGATGCGGCTGCATGCGCAACTAGACGGGAAGCAACGTCTACTTCTTTAGAACCAAAGATGAAGAATGCAAAATTAAGAATCCATAGATCAACAATGAATGCATTGAGAAGATATTGGTCCAACTAGTGGGAGCAGTTATGAAAGTTGGAAATCTTCTAAAATGCATACCTGTGGTTCTTGTTTTCTTTGGTCTTACTATTCTAGCAAAGATTTGGTGATGTCCTATGTATTCAATCTTGTTGAAAAAGCAAAGAAATGCATTATGTTGTGTCAAATTGAGGTGCAAATTTAGGATTTGCGGGCCGAGGGGAGCGGCGCCAGACCAGACCCCGCAAAGCCGACTCGTAAAAGAACATATTCCGTGAATATCCTTTTATACGGGTCCGTTTTGCAGGGTCTGCCTCTGCGGCCGTCCGCGCTAGCCTGCAAAATCGTTTTTCCGTGAACTGCAAACGCGTTTTGCGGGTCGATGGGATGCAGGGTCTGCTAGAGATGCTCTGAGTCAAGTGACGCATTAGCACATGATGAGTATGTAGGAAAGAAATATCACATGAGCGTGTGGTTTTCTTTCCTAGTAAAACAACATCTGATTTATAATCATTTTCCAAAAATGGTGCTATATTATTATTATTATTTATCACTACTAATACTATTGTTATTATTATTATTATTATTTCTTACTACTGCTATTATTATTATTATTATTATTATCTAGGAAAATAATACCACATGAGTATTAAAAAAACACATGAGCATGTGATTCTCTTTGCTACTAAAGCAACTTGTGATTCTCAATCATGTTCCTTAAAATGGCGATCCTATATTACTATTATTTTTATTGTTATTATTATTTTATTATCATTATCATTATTGCTACTGTTGTTATGTTATTATTGTTATAGTTATTATTATCATTATTATTATTATTATTATTATTTTTTTAGCTTCACTTCCATGCTCGTAAGAAAAAGTACCTTCTATCTGTAACGCCCTGAGACCGTTGCGCCAGGTGTCGTCCAGTTATTCGCTGTTGTTGCCATGTCATTCGCTTGCATGTTGCATCTTGTCATGTCATCATGTGCATTGCATCATTATGTTTTCAAAACTTGCATTCGTCCGGGTCTTCCAGTTCCTTCCGTTGTCCGTTCTCAGGCCAGACTCACTTGCACGCACCTGCGGCATGTCCGAAATATTATATTATAAGTAGCCAGAAAATGTTCTCGGAATGGGTTGAAAGTTGGCGTGTGGTCTTATTATAGTGTAGATAGACCACCTGTCAAGTTTCATCGCATTCGGAGTTCGTTTGATAGCCCAACTATTAAACTATAGCGGCATTATAGCCGGTCAAACGTCGGACGTTTTCGGTCTCCGGAAATCATGTCGGGCTGCATCTCTCCCCTCTTCTCTCAGACCAACCCGCTCTCCACAGTCCACCTAGGCCCATGCCTACCCCTCTCATCAGCCCGCGGCCCTCCTCGTGCGCGCGTCCGAAAAGCTGTCCCGGACCCGGCCCGGACAATCGTCACCAATGGGTCCGGATCATCCCCAAACATCTACAAAACATCTCCGTTTTTCTTTTTGGTCTCCCTAGCCTATTTATCTCGAACGTCCGATTCCGATCAGAGGGACCAAGGTAGCCCCTAACCTAATCTGTGATGTATATATAGTCCACCCTTAGTCTTTTTGGACAAACCCTAAAATCTAGGGACTTTGTCCCGTCGAGCCGCCGCCACCTACCACATCTACCTCGGGATCCCCTTCTCCTCATTTTTCCTCCACCCACCAACCAGCTCTCTCCACTGCTACTCATCGATCCAAATTTCCCTCGGCCTCCAACCTGCAGTCCTTCTGCTCGATTCGGATGGGATCGAGGCCGTGCCCCTCGTCCCCACGCCCCTGTTTCGCTCGATCCAGAGGAGAGGACCACGCCATCGTCAAGCTCCTCCCGAAGCTTTCTCTTCGCCATTGCTGTTCGGCGTCGTCGCCCATCATGGGAGAATTTCAAGCAGCTCCTCCCGCGAAGCCCCAGCAACCGCCTCCGTCCGGCCATACACATCACCGGCGCACTCAGCAGATGAGCCCCGCCGGCCCTCCCTTGCCTCCTTGATTCGCCCCTTTCTCTCTATGCCTCCCTGACCTTCTCTTCCTCTCTTGGTACTGCAGCAGTAGGAGCTTCCGCCGCCGCGCCATGCTGTCGGATCTCTCCACCGCGTCGCCGTCCAGGACCCCGCTGGCCTCCCCTTTCTTCTACTGCGGGAAGAGGACGACGCTCCAGCCGCGCCACGTTCGCCGTCGTCGCCCAAGTTCCTCGCCGGAGCACCGCTCGTTCCTCTGCTCCGAGCGACAGGTCGAGGATGCACGCACCTAGCCGCCCAATCCACTGCCCTCAGAACAGAGCTCCACCGCCACCGAGCCTCGGATCCGGCCGGTTCCTGTGCGCCCTCGCCCGCGCATGACCCTCGCCGCGCCCCTCCGTCGTCCTCTACCTCGCCATGCTTTGTCGTGGCCTCTGCTTCCTCTGCGACTGCGAGGAGCAGGTCATTCGTCCCGCGCCTGCTCGCGTTGACCACGCCAGCGCCAGGCCCGGCCTGTTTCTTTGCCAAGGCGTGCAGCCGCCCCGCGCTCCGTTTTAGCCCACCAGATCCGCTGGCCCCAAGGCCCAGTGGTGAGTAGCCGCCAACCCCCCCACCCCTTGTGTGGCTGGGCCAGACAGTCTCGGCCCAGTGGTTGTTTTTTTTGGTTCTGCGAAATTGATAAATACCAGGGATTTACATATTTGCAGGAACACCCTTGAACTTCAGTAGAAGAAAGGGGAGGCCAGCCACACATATTTGCAGGAGTCTTTTCAGTTAGATTCTCTGGAGGCCATCATATCAGAATTATTCATTTCCAGCTTTCAGCTCTCGTTCTCCAAATCTTATGGGTGCATCATTCAAGTATTATCTAATAAACTCGAGATCTCTTTGTTCACTTGCTTCTAAATTCTCTCAAGTATCTTCGTTCATTTTCTAATTCCTCCCGGTGTTTTGCTATCTTTTCTTTGTTCGTTTTCAATTCTTATGGTGGTTCTTTCAAGATTCTTCTTCCTTCGTTTATCATATCAATTCATTCGTTCTTCCCAATCCTACCGGTGGTTCGCAGAAGACCTTCCCAAGTTGGCGCTATATCTATCTTAATGCTTTCTACGAGAATAAGTAGTATGTCAAATCCACTGCTTGTCATCAATTTAAATTGGTGAAGGATACGCATAACGTAATTCTTATTCTTGCTTCATCCAAGTGATTAATCCTTTATTCTGGAGGTTCATCAAATTCTTAATTTCAATTGTTCACCTTTTCTTCCGGAGCTTCAAGTTCCCACTTTATCTTGTCACAAAGCTTTCATCTAAATCTTTGCAAGGCTTCACCTTGTGTTGTCAATTTCACTTTCTTTTATCATCATTTTGTTTACCGGAGTTCTTCATGAAGATGCTACATGATGATTCATAAAGGAATAAATTCCTTCTTGAAGTGTTCATCAAGATTCTTTTCAGAGGAGCTCAAGCATTCTTCATCTTGCTATCCGGAGTGCAATTCTTTTTTCCGTATCATTGGAGGTGGTATTATGTCATTCTTGATAATTTGAGTTCATGTTTCATGATTCACATGTTGTTAAGAATGAGGTATTTTAAATCCATCAATCTCTTCTTTGGAGTTATCTTGGGTTATATTTCACCTAAAGCCTTCCCTAAGGATTGTTTCTATCTATGGTGCTTATAAATGACCCAAGTTCTTCATTTATCCTCCCGGTGAAATAAGTTCCTCGTCTCCTTGTTCATATCAATCCAGTCTTTTTCCGTGAGTGGCATAATTTCACCTCAGCTTTGAGATGTTCTCCATAAGTCCACTACAAGCTTACTCTTTTCGTTGTTGGTTTTTCCAACAACTCCATTTGAACCTTCTCCTAAAGATGGTTTTCAAGATCATTTGAGGTAGAAGATATTGTTTTCTACTCCATTCATTTCATTCCTTCCTCTCATTTCTTACGTCCGGAGGCATTGTTATGTTGCTCTCTTCAACCCATCTTCTTGTTTTGTCAGGATCGTGTTCTTTTCGTGCTTACCCTTTTAACCGGAGTGTTGTGCCCTCTGCTCAAGTCCTTTCATCCTATCAAGTTTTTGCCTCCCTTCTCAACCGGAGTGCTACCCGAATCGGTACTTTCTTATTCCTCTTTCTTAACGGAGTGCTTTCAACTTTGTTCATCTCCGTTGTATTCTTTCTTTCAATTTGTTCAACTTTTCAAGGTTCCTTGGTTTCACTCATTTGTCAAATAAGCAACTTAGTTTTACTTCTTCTCTTCCTCTTCCTTTTCCCTCCGGTGCCATTCTAGATCTCGGGACGAGATCCTCTCGTAGTGGTGGAGTGTTGTAACGCCCCGAGACCGTTGCGCCAGGTGTTGTCCAGTTATTCGCTGTTGTTGCCATGTCATTCGCTTGCGTGTTGCATCTTGTCATGTCATCATGTGCATTGCATCATCATGTTTTCAAAACTTGCATTCGTCTGGGTCTCCCAGTTCCTTCCGTTGTCCGTTCTGTGGCCAGACTCACTTGCACGTGCCCGCGGCATGTCCGAAATATTATCTTATAAGTGGCCGGAAAATGTTCTCGGAATGGGTTGAAAGTTGGCGTGTGGTCTTATGATAGTGTAGATAGACCGCCTGTCAAGTTTCATCGCATTCGGAGTTCGTTTGATAGCCCAATTGTTAAACTATAGCGGCATTATATCCAGTCAAACGTCGGACGTTTTCGGTCTCCGGAAATTGTGTCGGGCTGCATCTCTCCCCTCTTCTCTGAGACCAACCCGCTCACCACAGTCCACCTAGGCCCATGCCTACCCCTCTCGTCAGCCCGTGGCCCTCCTCGCGCGCGCGTCCGAAAAGCTGTCCCGGACCCGACCCGGACAGTCGTTACCATTGGGTCCAGATCATCCCCAAACATCTACAAAACATCTTCGTGTTTCTTTTTGGTCTCCCTAGCCTATTTATCTCGAACGTCCGATTCCAATCAGAGGGACCAAGGTGCCCCTAACCTAATCTGTGATGTATATATAGTCCACCCTTAGTCTTTTTGGACAAACCCTAAAATCTAGGGACTTTGTCCCGTCAAGCCGCCGCCACCTACCGCATCTACCTCGAGATCCCCTTCTCCTCATTTTTCCTCCACCCACCAACCAGCTCTCTCCACTGCTACTCATCGATCAAAATTTCCCTCGGCCTCCAACCTGCAGTCCTTCTGCTCGATCCGGATGGGATCGAGGCCGTGCCCCTCGTCCCCGCGCCCCTGTTTCGCTCGATCCAGAGGAGAGGGCCATGCCATCGTCAAGCTCCTCCCGAAGCTTTCTCTTTGCCATTGTTGTTCGGCGCCGTCGAAGCCCGCCATGGGAGAATTTCAAGCAGCTCCTCCCGCGAAGCCCCGGCAACCGCCTCCGTCCGGCCATACACATCGCCGGCGCACTCAGCAGATGAGCCCCGCCGGCCCTTCCTTGCCTCCTTGATTCGCCCCTTTCTCTCTATGCCTCCCTGACCTTCTCTTCCTCTCTTGGTACTGCAGCAGCAGGAGCTTCCGCTGCCACGCCATGCTGTCGGATCTCTCCACCGCGTCGCCATCCAGGACCCCGCTGGCCTCCCCTTTCTTCTACTGCGGGAAGAGGACGATGCTCCAGCCGCGCCACGTTCGTCGTCGTCGCCCAAGTTCCTCGCCGGAGCACCGCTCGTTCCTCTGCTCCGAGCGACAGGTCAAGGACGCACGCACCTAGCTGCCCGATCCACTGCCCTCAGAACGGAGCTCCACCGCCACCGAGCCTCGGATCCGGCCGGTTCCTGCGCGCCCTTGCCCGCGCATGACCCTCGCCGCGCCCCTCCGTCGTCCTCTGCCTCGCCATGCTTTGTCGTGGCCTCTGCTTCCTCTGCGACTGCGAGGAGCAGGTCGTTCGTCCCGCGCCTGCTCGCGTTGACCACGCCAGCACCAAGCCCGGCCTGTTTCTTTGCCAAGGCGTGCAGCCGCCCCGCGCTCCGTTTTAGCCCACCAGATCCGCTGGCCTGAAGGCCCAGTGGTGAGCAGCCGCCAACCCCCCCCCCCCAGTGTAGTTGGGCCAGACAGTTTCGGCCTAGTGGTTGTTTTTTTTGGTTCTGCGAATTTGATAAATACCAGGGATTTATATATTTGCAGGAACACCCTTGAACTTCACGCATATTTTAACTCACAAACTAAGCATCACATGTAAAAACTTAATATATGAAACTTGCTTAGAATTTTGTGTAGATTAATAATTTTCCACTTTCATATATGTTTAAAATGTTTAAAATGTTGTTTTTTTAAATTTGCTTAAATAACTTGCTAAAATGCTTTATTTTATAACTAAATAACCGTAACTCGGAATTTAATAAACTTTATATGTAAATGGGGTAGAACAATGCCTAGTTTAACATGGTGAACTTGCTTTGCATGTTTAACAACTCTAAAATTATGTTTAGGGAATAACAGTACCCAAACCTAATATATGCATATGAGGATTTTCCGGAATTGTTGTTCGTTGTTTCCGGCCTCATTTAAACTTGACTAGATAGGTAGCTTTACTTTGCTTCACCCCTTGCCATGCTAAACAACATTTAATATTGCTGGGTACATAAACAAGATCGAACTAAATAAGTCACGTGGTGTTTCGTCAATATGCAACGGAGTTGCATATTGAGCTCCACTTAATTTGTAGGGTTGTTTGTGCACTTTGCCATGACATGCTTCATTAAACTGGACATGCATCATACTTGGTTGTGCATCATGCCATGTTGATGTGATGGTTGTTTACTATGTTCTTTGCTTCTTTCCGGTGTTGCTTCTTCGGGTTGGTTTCGATAACGTCGTGTTGTGAGGATTCGTTCGACTACGTCCGTTTGCCTTCTTCATGGACTCGTTCTTCTTCCTTGCGGGATCTCAGGCAAGATGACCATACCTTTGAAATCACTTCTATCTTTGCTTGCTAGTTGCTCACTCTTTTGCTATGCCTATGCTGCGATACCTACCACTTGCTTATCATGCCCCCCATATTGTTAAGCCAAGCCTCTAACCCACCTTGTCCTAGCAAACCGTTGTTTGACTACGTTAGTTGCAGGTGAAGATTGGAGTTGTTCCTTGTTGGAACATGGATATTTTGTTGGGATATCACAATATCTTTTATTTAATTAGTGCATCTATATACTTGGTAAAGGGTGGAAGGCTCGGCCTTATGTCTGGTGTTTTGTTCCACTCTTTCCGCCCTAGTTTCCGTCATATCGGTATTATGTTCCCGAATTTTTACGTTCCTTACACGGTTGGGTTATAATGGGAACCCCTTGACAGTTCGCTTTGAATAAAACTCCTCCAGCAAGGCCCAACCTTGGTTTTACCATTCGCCACCTAGCCTTTTTCCCTTAGGAGTCACGCATCCCGAGGGTCATCTTATTTTAACCCCCCGGGCCAGTGCTTGTCTAAGTGTTGGTCCAAACTAGAGCCCCTTGCAGCACCACCTCGGGGAAGCTCGAGGGCTGGTTTTAGTTGTACGGATTGCTTATCCGGTGTGCCCCGAGAACGAGATATGTGCAGTTCCTATCGGCATGTCGGTGCATCGGGCGGTCTTGCTGGACTTGTTTTACCATTATCAAGGATGTCTTGTAACCGGGATTCCGAGCCTGATCGGGTCTTCCTGGGAGAAGGAATATCATTCGTTGACTGTGAGAACTTGTGATGGGCTAAGTTGGGACACCCCTGCAGGGATTTGAACTTTCAAAAGCCGTGCCCGCGGTTATGGAAAAATGGGAATTTGTTAATGTCCGGTTGTAGAAAACCTGAAACTTAACTTAATTAAAATGCATCAACCGCATGTGTAGCCGTGATGGTCTCTTTCCGGCGGAGTCCGGGAAGTGAACACGGTGTTGGAGTTATGCTTGACGTAGGTTGTTCTAGGATCATTTCTTGATTATAGTTTCTCGAATGTGTTTTGCCTTCTCTTCTCGCTCTCATTTGCATATGTTAGCCACCAAATATGCTAGTCGCTTGCTGCAGCTCCACCTCATATCTTTTACCCTACCTATAAGCTTAAATAGTCTTGATCGCGAGGGTGTCAGATTGCTGAGTCCCCATGACTCACAGATACTTCCAAAACCAGTTTGCAGGTGCCGATGAAACCGTGCAGGTGATGCAACTGAGCTCAAGGAGGAGCTCGATGAGATTCGCATTCGTTATGTTGTTCCGTTTCCAGTTGATCAGTAGTGGAGCCCAGTTGGGACGATCGGGGATCTGTGTAGCTTTTGGGGTAGTTTTTCTTTTATTTTTGGTTCCGTAGTCGGACCTTGATTGTATCTGGATTATGTAATGTTTTATTCATGTATTGTGTGAAGTGGCGATTGTAAGCCAACTATGTATCTCTTTCCCTTATGTATACATGGGTTGTGTGAAGATTACCTCACTTGCGACATAGCTTTCAATGCGGTTATGCCTCTAAGTCGTGCTTCAACACGTGGTAGATATAACCGCATCGTGAGCGTTACAATATCGATGTCAAGAGATACTTTCTCCATTGCAACGCACGGATATTTAGCTTGTATTTCATAGTTGTGGTATTGTTCGAACTTCCGTCAATAATTTTGTGTAGATCTGTAGGTGTATGTGGCCATGCGTTGCAGGTGCGGGAAGGGTATAAAATCATTTTATTCTCAAATAAGAATAGGCATGATTGTGATTTGTCAAGTTATTCTTCTCTTTACGAAAATGATCGGATCTATTATAGAAGTTCACCAGAAATATGAAGCATCTCAAACGTAATAAAAATTACATTAAGATTTCGAGACCACCAAACGATCACTACTGCTGCCAGAATGAACTGCCGCCGTACCGGCCTGACCTTGTCAATGACAATGAGAAAGTCTTCATGCACGTGCCCCTAAAGACCAGCCCTTTAGAGCCGCGATCGCTTACATTGATCCCTTGCATAGATATGAAGTACCTCACACTAAATCTCGTCACATGACGTGAAACCTTAACCTCATCGCCTCAAAGTGACGGTAGGAATCTATGCCGGAGCTCCATCGAGTATGTTAAGACGGACAAATTTAAGGATAATAGGAACCTGAGAGACGAACTCAAAGAAGAAGCGCCGCCCATCCGCCCGAATTCCTGAAAAGACTAAAAAAGGCTAAACTATACAACTAAGCGGAGCGAAGGCATCGGGAGGCGAATCTACAGGCTTGCCGGCGAAACCTGCAGGGGAGAATTTGCCCAAGTCGCCTAGGGTTAAGTTTAGGCTCATTTGTCAAGTCGTTCGTGCTCCAGTTAATCACTCCCAACAGCCCTCACGCACTAACCAGCCCATGAGGAACAACGTGACACGCGTTCATGGACTTAGCGCAGAGAAAAAGTCTACGAGCACATCCATACAGTTGGCCAGTCGGTTCTGCCTTCTGCGTGAGTTGCAGGCGCAACGAAAGTGGAGCTACCACGATTTCTGGCCAAGATTTATTCCTCTTTATCGCAACAGTATAAGAGCATCTCCAACAGCCACGGTAAAAAGCGTGTGCGGTAAACTGAGTCTTTTGGACGCGTGGGACGTTTCGGCGCGCTCTAGCGGTGGCGGGAAAATCGCGCGCGCGGCAACGGTTTGCGCGCGCGGGGGAAAAGGCAGCAGGTCGCACGTTTTTTTTGCCGCACCGCTTCCGGCGCGCCTATAAAATGTGGCGCGCGCCACACGCCTATTGCACACGCTTCTCTTCCTCTTCCGTTATCACACGCCCCTCCACTCCTTCCTCGGTTGCTTCCGCTGCCACCCGCGCCACCGCTCCAGCGCCCCGCCACCATGCCGCCACGCCGTCGAGGAGTGTCGGGCTACCGCGGCGTCCGCCAGCGCCCGAACGGCGGGTTCTACTTGGAGATACGGTCCGGCCAACTCCGGCTCGGCATCGGCACCTTCGAGACGACGCACGAGGCCGCCCGCGCGTACGACGCGGCGGCGTGGCGCCTAGGCAGGCCGCGCCAGCAGATGAACTTCCACGATGTCCACACGCTGCAGTAGGCGCTGGACGTCGCCCCGCCGCCTCGTCTTCGCACGGCACAAAACCGTGCGGAGCACGCTGAGCGGCAGAACCGCCTCCTCGTCGCCCATGAGAACGAGCGGGTCATGGCGGAGTGGCGCCAACAACACCCGGAGGACGAATCCTACGAGCAAGCCTACTGGGCAAGGCGCCGCGAGGAGGAGACGCAAAGGCGCCGCGCTGAGCGGTTGGACATGCGTCGGCGGAAGGCCCTGGCGCTATCCCAGTGCGATGTAGTTGAGAATGGTGGTGAGACGATCTTTACATCTGATGATGATCGTTGGGAAGACATGTGGCTCGATACCTCGGATCAGACCAGCGAGGATGGCGACGATGACAATGACGATGACGACTGGGAGTAGGCTGTAGCTGCACTAATAGTTTTTATCTATGTCCTTGCACTATCTAAATAATTTTTATCTATTTATACTATGAAACTATGTAAAATATCTATGTATCGTTTTTTCTATCTATGAATTTTATTTAAAAAAATGTACACACTGTTTAGCGCGCGCTACATTTTAGCGCGGCGGCTGGAGTTACGCGCGTGTTCAATTTTGACGTGTCTGTTGAAGCCATCGCTGCCGGCCGCGCCAAATCAGGCGAATGACGCGCGACGCGTTGCGCGGCTGTTAAAGATGCTCTAAACACGCACACGTACAGCCTCCCACTTCATCCAATCATTCACAGTGAGCGAGCCTATCCGGACACATACGGCCACGGAACGGAAGCACATCGCCCGATTGGTACATCCACTGCCCGAGCGATAAGGAAGATGACGCAAACTGTTCGCCGAACTGCACTGCACTCTTCCTCTCCTCGCATGTTGCTTCGGAGCTCTGCGCCGAATCGGTGCGAGCCGACCTCTGAGGTGACAGCAATGGAGGGGCCAAGAACGAGACGACCCACTGCAGCCATGCAAAAGGGAATAGGAATAGCCTCCGCGAACAACCACCGGCGCATCAGTTCAGTGTGTCCGCCGATAGGTCAGCTTCCCACCGGTCCGGGTAATGGCGGTGAGGCGGGCACGCAAGGGGGAAAGGGAGCAATGTGCCAAACGAAATCCCGTAAAGCTGTGGTGCTTGTGGGAGGAGGCAGAATCTCGGGATGGACAAGTTGAACAAACGAACCGCGGCGGAGTGGACGAAAGTGGCCGGCGCTTGACGCCGACCTGTCCTTGGGCGCACGATAGGGAACTAAGTGGCGCGGCGGCGCATGGAGCCAAGAAATGCCGTGGAAGAAGAATATGGCGCTGGGGTGGGGCGACAGCGCTAGTCCATGACATGGACAGGAGGTGGCGCTAGACCCGGCGGAATCTGCTGAAAGGCATCGCTGCGATCGACGTTGTAGGTGTCGATTCGACGCACAAGTGATTAATTAGGGATCTGGTTTATTGTGGCTATAAGAGCATCTCTAACCGATGACTTGTAAACGGTTAGAGGAGCATAAATTTATTTTCGGAAACATTAACGCCCACACGTGTAGCAGTTTTGTAATTCGTCCACACGCGTGGATCATCGTCCAGTACAGTTTACACGAATCTTGACACATTGAGGCAGAATTTGCATGCCACGTAGGATGAGCTTGGTGGGTGGGCGTTGAAGAGTTTGCCCACACACCCGCACCACGTTGTTTGCCAGCTGTGCTGTGTGGACGAACTAGTTTCTGCCCACACAACCAACACCTAGTCCATGCGCGTGTGGGCGAACTGTTTTTCGCCCACACGACACTCCTACGTTGGGGATGGCAACTTCATTTACGCGATTGTGCCAACTAGGTAAACAAACATGACAACTGTAATTCTTTGCTACACGGTAACTGCAGTTGCGCGTACGTGGCAACCAGCTAAACACACATGGCATATGTGATTAACCATACATGGCAACTATGGTTGGACCACACATGGCAACTAGGTAAATGATGGGGAACGTAGCAGAAATTCAAAATTTTCCTACGTGTCACCAAGATCTATCTATGGAGAAACCAGCAACAAGGGGAAGGAGAGTGCATCTACATACCCTTGTAGATCGCTAAGCGGAAGCGTTCAAGAGAATGGGGTTGATGGAGTCGTACTCGTCGTGATCCAAATCACCGATGATCCTAGCGCCAAACGGACGGCACCTCCGCGTTCAACACACGTACGGAGCAGCGGCGTCTCCTCCTTCTTGATCCAGCAAGGGGGAAGGAGAGGTTGAGGAAGATGGCTCCAACAGCAGCACGACGGCGTGGTGGTGGTGAAGCTGCAGTACTCCGGCAGGGCTTCGCTAAGCGCTATGGAGGAGGAGGAGGTGTTGGAGAGGGAGAGGGAGGCACCAAAGGCAAGGGTGAGAGGTCCTCCCTTCCCCCCACTATATATAGGGGGCCTAGGGGGGGCGCCGGCCCTAGGAGACCCAATCTCCTAGGGGGGACGACAGCCAAGGGAGGAATCCCTCCTCCCCAAGGCACCTAGGAGGTGCCTTCCCCTTCTAGGACTCTTCCTTTAGGGTTTCCCCCACCCTAGGCGCATGGGCCCTAGGGGGAAGTGGCGCCCCAGCCCACTTTGGGCTGGATCCCTTCCCACTTCAGCCCATGTGGCCCTCCGGGATAGGTGGCCCCACCCGGTGGACCCACGGGACCCTTCCGGTGGTACCGGTACAATACCGGTGACCCCGAAACTTGTCCCGATGGCCGAAATAGCACTTTCTATATATGATTCTTTACCTCCTGACCATTCCGGAACTCCTCGTGATGTCCGGGATCTCATCCGGGACTCCGAACAACATTCGGGTTACTGCATATACATATCCCTACAACCCTAGCGTCACCGAACCTTAAGTGTATAGACCCTACGGGTTCCGGAACCATGTAAACATGACCGAGACGTTCTTCGGTCAATAACCAACAGCGGGATCTGGATACCCATGTTGTCTGCCACATGTTCCACGATGATCTCATCAGATGAACCACGATGTCAAGGACTTAATCAATCCCGTATGCAATTCCCTTTGTCTATCGGTACGATACTTGCCCGAGATTCGATCATTGGTATCCCGATACCTTGTTCAATCTCGTTACCGGCAAGTCTCTTTACTCATTCCGTAACACATCATCCCGTGATCAACTCCTTGATCACATTGTGCATATTATGATGATGCCCTACCGAGTGGGCCCAGAGATACCTCTCCGTTTACACGGAGTGACAAATCCCAGTCTCGATTCGTGCCAACCCAACAGACACTTTCGGAGATACCTGTAGTGTACCTTTATAGCCACCCAGTTAAGTTGTGACATTTGGCACACCCAAAGCACTCCTACGGTATCCGGGAGTTGCACAATCTCATGGTCTAAGAAAATGATACTTGACATTAGAAAAGCTTTAGCATACGAACTACATGATCTTGTGCTAGGCTTAGGATTGGGTCTTTGTCCATCACATAATTCTCCTAATGATGTGATCCCGTTATCAATGACATCCAATGTCCATGGTCAGGAAACCGTAACCATCTATTGATCAACGAGCTAGTCAACTAGAGGCTTACTAGGAACATGGTGTTGTCTATGTATCCACGCATGTATCTGAGTTTCATATCAATACAATTCTAGCATGGATAATAAACGATTATCATGAACAAGGAAATATAATAATAACTAATTTATTATTGCCTCTAGGGCATATTTTCAACAGTCTCCCACTTGCACTAGAGTCAATAATCCAGTTCACATCGATATGTGATTAACACTCAAGGTCACATCCCCATGTGACTAACACCCAAAGAGTCTACTAGAGTCAATAATCTAGTTCACATTACCATGTGATTAATACTCGATGAGTTCTGGGTTTGATCATGTTATGCTTGTGAGAGATGTTATAGTCAAGGGATCTGAACCTTTTAGATCCGTGTGTGCTTTACAAATCTCTATGTCATCTCCTAGATGCAGCTACCACGTTCTATTTTGAGCTATTCCAAATAACTGTTCTACTATACGAATCCAGTTTACTACTTAGAATAATCTAGATTAGTGTCAAAGTTTGCATCGGCATAACCCTTTACGACGAACTCTTTTACCACCTCCATAATCGAGAAAATTCCTTAGTCCACTAGTTACTAAGGATAACTTTGACCGTTGTCCTGTGATCCATTCTTGGATCACTCTTGTACCCCTTGACTGACTCATGGCAAGGCACACTTCAGGTGCGGCACACAGCATAGCATACTGTAGAGAGCCTATGAGAAAAGCATAGGGGACGACCTTCGTCCTTCCTCTTTTTTCTGCCGTGGTCGAGCTTTAAGTCTTAACTTCATACCTTACAACTCAGGCAAGAACTCCTTCTTCGACTGATCCATCTTGAACACCTTCAAGATCATGTCAAGGTATGTGCTCATTTGAAAGTACCATTAAGCGTTTTGATCTATCCTTATAGATCTTGATGCTCAATGTTCAAGTAGCTTAATCCAGGCTTTCCATTGAAAAACACTTTCCAAATAACCCTATATGCTTTCCAGAAATTCTACGTCATTTCTGATCAACAATATGTCAACAACATATATTCATCAGAAATTCTATAGTGCTCCCACTCACTTCTTTGAAAATACAAGTTTCTCATAAACTTTGTATACACCCAAAATCTTTGATCATCTCATCAAAGCATACATTCCAACTCTGAGATGCTTACTCCAGTCCCTAGAAGGATTGCTGGAGCTTTGCATACTTATTAGCATCTTTCAGGATTGACAAAACCTTTTGGTTGTATCACATACAACCTTTCCTCAAGAAAATCGTCGAGGAAACAATGTTTTGACATCCTATCTGCAAGATTTCATAAATAATGCAATAATCGCTAATATAATTCCAACAGACTCTTAGCATCGCTACGAGTGAGAAAGTCTCATCGTAGTCAACTCCTTGAACTTGTCGGAAAACATCTTAACGACAAGTCGAGCTTTCTTAATGGTGATACCTACCATCATTGTCCGTCTTCCTTTTAAAATCCATCTGCACTCAACAGCCTTACGACCATCGAGTTGTTCTGCCAAAGTCTACACTTTGTTTCCATACATGGATCTTCTCTCGGATTTTATGGCCTCGAGCCATTTATCGGAATCCGGGCCCACCATCGCTTCTCCATAGCTCATAGGTTCATTGTTGTCTAGCAACATGACTTCCAAGACAGGATCACGTACCACTCTGAAGTAGTACGCATCATTGTCATCCCACGAGGTTTGGTAGTGACTTGATCTGAAGTTTCATGATCACTATCATAAGCTTCCACTTCAATTGGTGTAGGTGCCACAGGAACAACTCCCTGTGCCCTGTCACACACTAGTTGAAGAGACGGTTCAACAACCTCATCAAGTCTCCACCATCCTCCCACTCAATTCTTTCGAGAGAAACTTTTCCTCGAGAAAGGACCCGATTCTAGAAACAATCCCTTATTGCTTTCGGATCTGAGACGGGAGGTATACCCAACTGTTTTGGGTGTCCTATGAAGATGCATTTATCCGCTTTGGGTTCGAGCTTATCAGCCTGAAACCTTTTCACATAAGCGTCGCAGCCCCAAACCTTTTAAGAAATGACAGCTTAGGTTTCTCTAAACCATAGTTCATACAGTGTCATCTCATCGGAATTACGTGGTGCCCTATTTAAAGTGAATGTGGTTGTCTCTAATGCCTAACCCATAAACTATTGTGGTAATTCGATAAGAGACATCATGGTATGCATCATATCCAATAGGGTGCAGTTATGATGTTCGGACACACCATCACGCTACGGTGTTCCAGGCTTTATTAGTTGTGAAACAATTTCCACAATGTCTTGATTATGTGCCAAACTCGTAATTCAGATATTCATCTCTATGATCATATCATAGATCTTTTATCCTCTTGTCATGATGATCTTTCAACTTCACCCTGAAATTACTTGAACCTTTCAATAATTCAGACTCGTGATTCATCAAGTAAATATACTCAATATCTACTCAAATCATCTGTGAAGTAAGAACATAACGATATCCACTACACGCCTCAGCACTCATTGGACTGCGCACATCAAAATGTATTACTTCCAACAAGTTGCTTTCTAGTTCCATTTTACTGAAACCGGAGCTTTCAGTCATCTTGCCCATGTGGTATGATTTGCATGTCTCAAGTGATTCAAAATCAAGTGAGTCCAAACGGTCCATTTGCATGGAGTTTCTTCATGCATATACACCAATAGACATGGTTCGCATGCCTCAAACTTTTCAAAAACGAGTGAGTCCAAAGATCCATCAACATGGAGCTTCTTCATGCGTTTTATACCGATATGACTTAAGTGGCAGTGCCACAAGTAGGTGGTACTATCATTACTATCTTTTGGCATGAACATGTGTATCACTATGATCGAGATTCAATAAACCATTCATTTTAGGTGTAAGACCATTGAAGGTATTATTCAAATAAACAGAGTAACCATTATTCTCCTTAAATGAATAACCGTATTGCAATAGACATAATCCAATCATGTCTATGCTCAACGCAAACACCAAATAACAATTATTTAGGTTTTAATACCAATCTCGATGGTAGAGGGAGCGTACGATATTTGATCAACCTTGGAAATACTTCCAACACATATCGTCATCTCACCTTTTAGCTAGTCTCCGTTTATTCCGTAGCCTTTTGTTTCGAGTTACTAACACTTAGCAACCGAACCGGTATCTAATACCCTGGTGCTACTAGGAGTACTAGTAAAGTACACATTAACACAATGTATATCCAATATACTTCTATCGACCTTGCCAGCCTTCTCATCTACCAAGTATCTAGGGTAATTCTGCTCCAGTGGCTGTTCCCCTTATTACAGAAGCACTTAGTCTCGGGTTTGGGTTCAACCTTGGGTTTCTTCACTAGAGCAGCAGCTGAATTGCCGTTTCATGAAGTATCCCTTCGTACCCTTGCCCTTCTTGAAACTAGTGGTTTCACCAACCATCAACAATTGATGCTCCTTCTTGATTTCTACTTTTGTGGTGTCAAACATCGCGAATATCTCAAGGATCATCATATATGTCCCTGATATATTATAGTTCATCACGAAGCTCTAGCAGCTTGGTGGTAATGACTTTGGAGAAACATCACTTTCTCATCTGGAAGATAAACTCCCACTCGATTCAAATGATTGTTGTACTCAGACAATCTGAGCACAAGCTCAACAATTGAGCTTTTCTCCCTTAGTTTGTAGGCTAAGAAAATCGTCGGAGGTCTTATACCTCTTGACGTGGGCACGAGCCTGAAATCCCAATTTCAGCCCTCGAAACATCTCATATGTTTCGTGACGTTTCAAAACATCTTCGGTGCCTCAACTCTAAACCGTTTAACTGAACTATCACGTAGTTATCAAAATGTGTATGTCAAATGTTCGCAACATCCACAGACAACGTTCGAGGTTCAGCACACTGAGCGGTGCATCAAGGACATAAGCCTTCTATGAAGCAATGAGGACAATCCTCAGTTTACGGACCTAGTCCGCATAATTGCTACTATCAACTTTCAACTAAATTTCTCTAGGAACATAACTAAACAGTAGAACTGAAGCGCGAGCCACGACATGATTTGCGAAGACCTTTTGACTATGTTCAGGATAATTAAGTTCATCTTGTGAACTCCCACTCAGATAGACATCCCTCTAGTCATCTAAGTGATTACATGATCCGAGTCAACTAGGCCGTGTCCGATCATCACGTGAGACGGACTAGTCATCATCGGTGAACATCTTCATGTTGATCGTATCTACCATACGACTCATGCTCGACCTTTCGGTCTCTTGTGTTCCGAGGCCATGTCTGTACATGCTAGGCTCGTCAAGTCAACCTAAGTGTTTCGCGTGTGTAAATCTGTCTTACACCCGTTGTATGTGAACGTTAGAATCTATCACACCCGATCATCACGTGGTGCTTCGAAACAACGAACTGTCGCAACGGTGCACAGTTAGGGGGAACACTTTCTTGAAATTTTAATGAGGGATCATCTTATTTACTACCGTCGTTCTAAGTAAACAAGATGCATAAACATGATAAACATCACATGCAATCAAATAGTGACATGATATGGCCAATATCATATTGCTCCTTTTGATCTTCATCTTCGGGGCTCCATGATCATCATCGTCACCGGCATGACACCATGATCTCCATCATCATGATCTCCATCATCGTGTCTCCATGAAGTTGCCTCGCCAACTATTACTTCTACTACTACAGCTAACGGTTAGCAATAAAGTAAAGTAATTACATGACGTTTATGTTGACACGCAGGTCATAAATAAATTAAGACAACTCCTATGGCTCCTGCCGGTTGTCATACTCATCGACATGCAAGTCGTGATTCCTATTACAAGAACATGATCAATCTCATACATCACATATATCATTCATCACATCCTTTTGGACATATCACATCACATAGCATACCCTGCAAAAACAAGTTAGACGTCCTCTAATTGTTATTTGCATGTTTTACGTGGCTCTATGGGTTTCTAGCAAGAACGTTTCTTACCTACGCAAAGACCACAACGTGATATGCCAATTGCTATTTACCCTTCATAAGGACCCTTTTCATCGAATCCGATCCAACTAAAGTGGGAGAGACAGACACCCGCCAGCCACCTTATGCAACTAGTGCATGTCAGTCGGTGGAACCGGTCTCACGTAAGCGTACGTGTAAGGTTGGTCCGGGCCGCTTCATCCCACAATGCCGCCGAATCAAGATTGGACTAGTAACGGTAAGCATATTGAACAAAATCAACGCCCACAACTACTTTGTGTTCTACTCGTGCATAGTAACTACACAAAGACCTAGCTCATGATGCCACTGATGGGGAACGTAGCAGAAATTCAAAATTTTCCTACGTGTCACCAAGATCTATCTATGGAGAAACCAGCAACGAGGGCAAGGAGAGTGCATCTACATACCCTTGTAGATCGCTAAGCGGAAGCGTTCAAGAGAACGGGGTTGATGGAGTCGTACTCGTCGTGATCCAAATCACCGATGATCCTAGCGCCGAACGGACGGCACCTGCGCGTTCAACACACGTACGGAGCAGCAACGTCTCCTCCTTCTTGATCCAGCAAGGGGGAAGGAGAGGTTGAGGAAGATGGCTCCAACAGCAGCACGACGGCGTGGTGGTGGTGAAGCTGCAGTACTCCGGCAGGGCTTCGCTAAGCGCTATGGAGGAGGAGGAGGTGTTGGAGAGGGAGAGGGAGGCACCAAAGGCAAGGGTGAGAGGTCCTTCCTTCCCCCCACTATATATAGGGGGCCTAGGGGGGGCGCCGGCCCTAGGAGATCCAATCTCCTAGGGGGGCGGCGGCCAAGGGAGGAATCCCTCCTCCCCAAGGCACCTAGGAGGTGCCTTCCCCTTCTAGGACTCTTCCTTTAGGGTTTCCCCCACCCTAGGCGCATGGGCCCTAGGGGGAAGTGGTGCCCCAGCCCACTTTGGGATGGATCCCTTCCCACTTCAGCCCATGGGGCCCTCCGGGATAGGTGGCCCCACCCGGTGGACCCCCGGGACCCTTCCGGTGGTCCCGGTACAATACCGGTGACCCCGAAACTTGTCCCGATGGCCGAAATAGCACTTCCTATATATAATTCTTTACCTCCGGACCATTCCGGAACTCCTCGTGACGTCCGGAATCTCATCCGGGACTCCGAACAACATTCGGGTTACTGCATATACATATCCCTACAACCCTAGCGTCACCGAACCTTAAGTGTGTAGACCCTACGGGTTCGGGAACCATGTAGACATGACCGAGACGTTCTCCGGTCAATAACCAACAGCGGGATCTGGATACCCATGTTGGCTGCCACATGTTCCACGATGATCTCATCAGATGAACCACGATGTCAAGGACTTAATCAATCCCGTATGCAATTCCCTTTGTCTATCGGTATGATACTTGCCCGAGATTCGATCGTTGGTATCCCGATACCTTGTTCAATCTCGTTACCGGCAAGTCTCTTTACTCGTTCCGTAACACATCATCCCGTGATCAACTCCTTGAGCACATTGTGCACATTATGATGATGCCCTACCGAGTGGGCCCAGAGATACCTCTCCGTTTACACGGAGTGACAAATCCCAGTCTCGTTTCGTGCCAACCCAACAGACACTTTCGGAGATACCTGTAGTGTACCTTTATAGCCACCCAGTTACGTTGTGACGTTTGGCACACCCAAAGCACTCCTACGGTATCCGGGAGTTGCACAATCTCATGGTCTAAGGAAATGATACTTGACATTAGAAAAGCTTTAGCATACGAACTACATGATCTTGTGCTAGGCTTAGGATTGGGTCTTTGTCCATCACATCATTCTCCTAATGATGTGATCCCGTTATCAATGACATCCAATGTCTATGGTCAGGAAACCGTAACCATCTATTGATCAACGAGCTAGTCAACTAGAGGCTTACTAGGGACATGGTGTTGTCTATGTATCCACACATGTATCTGAGTTTCCTATCAATACAATTCTAGCATGGATAATAAACGATTATCATGAACAAGGAAATATAATAATAACTAATTTATTATTGCCTCTAGGGCATATTTCCAACAGTAAATACACATGGCAACTACTGTTTGACCATATGTGATAAGTAGTTAATCACACACGGTAACTACGCTTTGATTACACACGACAACTACCATAAATTAGACATGGCAACTATATAGTTATCCAAAACAGATAGAGTTTCCATGCTTTTACAACTACACTTGTCATCTCGGATAACTACATCTGCCAACCAGGATGGCAACTAAATCGTCATCTTGCGGGTACCTAACGTAATTGCGCCAGGACGTGTGGGCATTTTTGCTTCGTGCCACACGCGCGGGGTGAGATGAATAGTATTTGTTGGGCGTGTGGTACGAAATAGCCACGCCCACACGTGTGGGCAATTCTAATGTCCGTCCCCACACAGCCCGTGTGGGCTCCCTCCTGCTGACACCACACATGATGTGTGTGCGCATGTCGAATATACCACACGTGCGGCAGTTATCGTCATCCTTTATTTTTCTTCTCTAACTGGTTTCTAACCAATTGCTTATAACGGTTAGAGCATGTACAACAGCATTGGAAAAATTCGGGCCCTCAAATGCCTCACGTCCACGGGCACTAACCGGTCACATCACATTTAATGCAATCCACATCCAGACACCTCAATTATCATATCTTAAATTCATATAAACTTATGCAGCTACGTCGATACACACACATCGTCCGGTTACTCCATCATTATTAACTAAACATCCATCAGACTACCAAAATCTGGCATGTTGGCTATGATGAAGATCATCTACAGCTTCCCTTGCCCTTCCCAGCGCCCTTATCATCCTTCTCGCGAAGGTACCGGTCGAAGACGCGGTAGGGATCGAGCTGGATCTGCTCGTCGACGTTGATGTCCTCCTTCTCCTCCTTCGATGGTAGTCCGGCCATGGCAAGGACTGCCCGATTCTGCTCTCGAGCGAGGGCCCGTGTGTTCCTCCGATGCCATTTCTTCACAACGCAGGCGCGAATGGCTTCCTCCTCTACGGTCGCCCACGCCGCCGCATCAGCCACCTCCGCACTGCCATTTCCGCCGCAATACGGGCCTCGGTGAACCTTATCCTCTCCTTCTCACGGCGGGCCACCGGTTTCCGATGGGACTCATAGTCTGCCCCGACCGGTGATGGGGAAGGAGAGATTTTCCGGCTGTCGGGACCTCCAGCCCTAGAGGACCCGGGCGCCCTTTGAGCCGACGCTATGGAGTCATGCCGGACAGATCCATTTGTCGGTCGGGCGTTGCCCTCCTGGGAGCGGCGGAGTGCAATGCGGACCACCATTGCCTCCTCCAACCCGCACGGGATGACATCCCAGTCGACGGATCCGGACTGGTCAAAGTCAGATCCGTTGCCCGCCATGATGGAGACGGCCGAAAATCACCGGAAATGAGCTCGGGTGGCGGAGGGAGTGGAGGGAGAGGAGTGTGAAGTGGCTAGGGTTTGGTCCGGTGAGCGGATGGGAACGGATATATGTGTGGTCGAGTGGGCTAGAGTGAGCCGGGTCCAACGTAGCGGGTGTTCCCGGACTCCCCCATATTCGCCCCATATTTGGGCTGGATATGAGGGGTGCCGGTCTGCCCGAGCGTTTAAGACCCGTTTAAGGTGCCCATCTGGATCAGATTTCGTGACCGGTTAGTGACCGGGCGGGCCGCCCGGACGTTTGATGTGGGTTTGGGGTGCCCGGCTATAGATGCTCTTAGAGGAGAATAATTTCTCTTCCGTGGTCTCCCGCGGAGTAAATAGACTCGTTCGCCCACCTGTGGAGTAAAAGCCTTTTGCCTCGATTCTTGTTACCGCTTTACCCTGCTTGGCTGCACCCACTCCGGCACCATCCTCCTAGCCTTCACCGACTACCGTCGACAGCTCGCAGCCCCATCAATCTCCTGCTAACAAATTTCGGCAATCTTTTTTTTCTTTATTTTTTCATCCACATCCCGCATCCTAGTCGATCTCCCACCAACAAATTTCGGCAGTCATTTTTTCTTTATTTTTTGTCCTTTTCACCGTGTTTGGCAACAGAGCCACTCCTTCTCCTCGTCCGTAGCTCGGCGGTGCCCCTCTCGTAGTCGGAGCTGGCGAAGCCACGATGCAGGAGATTGTGCATGATCTTGTCCTTGGCCTTTGCGTCGGCAGCGGAGCGCATGGGGTTCTCCAGCACGGTCAGGTCGTCCTCGAGCTCCACCCGGAGCTCCGACGACATGTCTTCGTCTCTCCGGCCACTGGAGGAAGCACGACATGAGTGTAATAGGACTAGATGCTTTTGGTGCTGTCAGGTTTTCAACCCATAGTACTCGTTTCGATGGTGAGTAAGTGCGGTGGGTTTCCTGACAGTGTGTTGGACTCGCTACCTCTCTTTCCTCTCCTCCTGAATGTTTCTGGAACAGTTGTATTCTTGTAATGGAAAGGAGGTAAGCCCGGTTAAAAAAAAGGTACATCGGGATGATGGGCAACTCCCACCACTCGGGTGGCTCGGCGTTCACCCGGGAAGCACGTCCGGCAGCGAGAAACAACACGATGAGGCAGCCGAACTGTGATGTGTGCGATGCGTTCGGCAGTGGACGAGGACCCGCGACTTCCGCTGTGGTTTCCTCGCCGCATAACAAGTGTTCGATGAAATATTTGAGTCAAATATGAGAGCGGATTATCTATCGTGCATCACCCCGCCATGTGATGTACTCGTGTAAGTGGTGCCTGACCAAGTTAGATGAATAGTCTACCTACTCCTACCTATCAGCCTATCTCGTTTCTCCTACTCAATTCTATTTTAAGTTGAGGATATTTGAAACCCACATACAATATGAACCTCAAGTTTGAATTATGATTTGTTTGCATCTTTGGGATCCGCATGACGAGACCTTTTAAACAAGATCAGACAAGAATTTTTTTAGTGAAATTTTAAACGAGACCTTGTTTAATAAAGTTTTACCGTGTTTCAAACTTTGATTTCTAAAACTTGTTAAAATATATTCAAGAATGATCTTGTTTGAAAGACCTTGTCATGAGAAGCACAAATATGCGGATGCATCTTCTATTGGAATTTTTGTCTATAAGATAAAATGATTTCTAATTTTGAAACACGTGAAAAAAGATGTGAGCGTGGAGCATGACATGATACGAATACGATGGACAAAGCATAGCTTTTGTGCATTCTCTGGTGAACGTGTTGGGATGGAGCATAGTAATAAATGATTGATGTGACAAGACACAATAGTAATAGAATATGGAGGAATAAAATTCAATTGAATGAGCAACCTCCGTGAAATACAGCAAGCTAGAATATGCATGTGTCCAAATCTCTAACAAATGGATGGCTTAGCTACCCACGGGATATACCGTGCATGGTAGAACATCATTTCTCGAGTCAAATATCTCTTTTTACTCTGTTAAGTTCAGGGAATCGGTTAAAAAGACACTTTTTTTAGAGGAGCAGATGTGCTCTTCTAAAACATAGTCGGCGGTTTACCCTCTAAACTAAACGGGATTAGTTCGAGATTCTCTAAGAAACGAAGGTAAGACACCATATTCTCTGTAGTCTGTAGGCGACAACAAGCAATTGTTCTCGTCGCTCTGAAAATTCGACATCTCTGCTGATGTACAATATACACGACCCCCTAGAGTCTAGACTCATATGAACAAGTCGCCGGATTTACCCGGCGTCACTCTATGTAACGTAATTGCCACCCCAAAATGCTCTGGTTATTTGCTTCTTCTATATGCAGACGGCCTATGTAATCTGACGTTGTGTGGATCCTCTCTCTAGCTTCCGGGCGTGAACTTCATGCACATCGGCGGCTTGATCTTGGCCAGCGCGAGCAGCGACGACGGGAATATCCATATCCCGTCGCCGCAGATGAGGCCCGAGGCGACGGCCGGGACGAGCAGCGCGGCCTTCTTCCCGTCGAGCCAGTGCCAGAGGAACACCACGAGGCTCCCCACGCACATGTCGATGGCGAAGCTGGCGCCGACGAGGAACGGCACGGCCATGGCCATGGGCAGCGGCACGAACCTCCCGAGCCGCCGCGGCAGGAAGTCCCTCGCCAGGTTGGCCAGCACGGCGAAGGCGAAGAAGGCGGCGCAGAGCTGCAGGCAGTGCTGCGGCAGCGCCGAGAAGCCCTCCACGCCGAGGATGGCCATGTTGCGGTAGATGAGCGCGTAGGGCGCCTTCCAGTACCCGTCCGGGTTGCCCACGTCGAAGGCCTCGTAGAAGAGGAAGAAGGTGAGCGGCGCCACGACGCAGCCCATGAGCGTGCCCGCCGCCTGCCCCACCAGCATCGACCGCGGCGACGTCAGCGTCAGGTGCGCCGTCTTGAAGTCGTGCATGAGGTCGGCGGACACGAGCACCAGCTGCTTCACCAGGCCGCAGGTGACCAGCCCGGCCACCACGCCGTTGTCCTTCCCCGCCCACGCCGCGAACACGAAGAGCGCCACCTTGCCGTAGTTGTACCCCATGTTCATGTCGGTGAGCCCGGTGCCGTAGGCGTTGCAGAACCCGAGCGCCGGCGCCAGCAGGTACGCGATCACCACGAAGTACCACTTCACCTCCCGGAACATGAGCGGGATGGCCACCACCGCCATGGCGCTGAGCAGTGCGTACCCGGCGTAGGCCACCCACGCCGGGATGTTGTCCCTGTTGAACACCTCGTTGCGCTGCAGGTCGTCGATGGCCACCGAGTCCTCATCCGCCACTACAATGCCGATGCAATGTCAGCATGCATGGTTCATTTCATCCGTAACAACAGATCAAAGAAACGCGAACAAATCTTGTACTGCCATAACTCACCTCTGTTGAGACGGCCGCGCTGCGATTTCTCATGTATGCTCTTGAGGGTGACGAGGATGACTTTGAGGAAGTTGTAGAAGCCGTCGCCAATGAGCAGCGCAATGCAGAGAAAGGCCTGGACATAAACGGAGGTGACAGTCTAAGCCATTGTGCCTGAACTAGTCCTTGACAAGAACAGCCAAATTCAGTAACACGCACACACTGACACACACCTTGTAGCCGTACAGGCCTGACATGCTGCTCGCAGACGCCTTGGCCGAGTACCACTTCCCCTCCTGCTTGCTCATGAGCGGCCACATTACGCCCCAAGAGAGGACGGCGCCGAAGAGGAGGGAGAGGTTGACGAGGTGCGAGCAGATCATCCCGGCGCCAACATACGTCAGGCTGAAGTCGAAGAAGAATCTGGCCACGGAATCATCGAGGATTTAAAACGGTGAACGCTCTCATGCATTTTCATTTTTTCAACCATTGAAACTTGAAAATTGTTCATTCAGCGAGAAAAAAAGAAGTCATATAGAGGCGTTACGTTTGCTTCCAGGCTTTGAGCCCGAAGGTGGGGAACTGGAGGAAGCCACAGACGTCGCCGCCGGTGTAGAACCACTGGAAGAAGCTCCAGAAGAAGCTGATCCCAAAGTACTTGAGGAACCCACGGACCTGCTGCCTGTCGAGGTAAAGGTTGAAAGAGATTCTGTCTGAATCAGTCCGGGCCATCCGTTTCTAAAGCGTTTTTCACACAGTTGAAACACGATTTGATTCATCGTAGCCGGGAATAAAAAGATGTGCTTTTCACGCAAAAGAAAGGGTCTGACCTTGCATTCTTATCTCCTTGAGGTGTGTGGAACCCGTTTATGAGCACGGCAGTGGCAGTCCCACTTGGGTAGGTCAGCTTGTAGTCGATCACCAGTACCTGAAAGTGTTTGGTTATTAGCGATTTCGACTACAAAATCGATTGCAAATATCTTTCTCATCAAGAAGAAAATAAAATGCAGACTAGGCTCCGTCAGCATTGTGGAAAATGATATGACTTGTTAGGGGTTGGTCGTCGATGTTGAAATTCCGGTTAACAAGTGAGAACGGGAGAAAATAATTTTTTGGGTAGGAGGTGGGGGGACTAATCGCCGTCAGTGACCGCAACCCTGATGCTACGGTCTTGCGAGCAATGCCAAAGTTTCAATTCTTCTGACAGTAACAGCAACGACCCGGGAAAAATCAGGAAGTGCGGCTCGCCATGGACACGGAGAGAGCAGAGAAGGAGAGCACAGGAGCATGGAAATGGAATCGTTTGTACTGAACTGTACCTTTCTGAGAGGGAGCAGGGTGAGGAGGCCGACGAAGCTGATGGCGAGGAGGAAGCCCATCATCCAGCCGATGCCGGGGTCCTTGTAGCTCCCCGGCACGTTGCCCGGCGTGTTCACCCCGGACAGCTCGTACGTCTTCTTGTCCAGTCCCAGCAAGAAGGACCCGAACCCGCCTGCATGCATGCCCAGGATCCAGCGCAGAGCACGAATCAGTAGTTAGCAAGCTAGTAATCAAGATTTGATCTAGAAATGGATTCGGCAATGGCCGGGGTGCTGAATTGGGGGTGATTGATTGATGAGGCCGGGCGCCGGCGCGAGGGAGAGGGATGGAGCGGGGGAGCTTGATTACCGCCGAAGCCGATGGTGTAGCAGGCGACGGCGCAGGTCTGGACGACGGTGTTCTCCTGGCGGGTGAAGGGGCGGCAGGCAATGCCGAGGCGGCGGAGCGCGTGCGTCCAGCCGCGGAGCGCGAGGAAGGCGAGCAGCGCGGCGGAGACGTTGAGCGTGGGGACGAGCCCCGTGGTGAGGCTGAGCTTCATGACGATCACGGTGTAGACCACGCCGATGAGCAGCGCCGCCACCATCCCGCGGGCCGTCACCTGCTCGCGCCACGGCGGCACGCGCTCCGCCGCGCGCGCCGCCGCCGCCGCCGGCTCCGACTCCATGTCCGCCTCGCGCGGCGTCTTCTCGATCTCGCCGGACGCGCCCAGGTCGTGGCGGTCCATGCCGGCGCCCGCGAAGGCCCCCCGGGCGAGCAGCTCGAGCTCCTCGACGGCGGCGGCGGCGGCGCTGCGGGGATGAGAACGCCGTGAGCCCATGGATGCGTGCGCGCAAAAACAAATATACTACCAGGCACAAGACGTCCATGTGCGTGCGCCGGCCAGCGGTGGTAACGTGAAGGGTTGTTGACTAACCAGCGATGAACTGCTGGTATTAAACAAACAATTGCCTTTTTTACGCAAAAGATTATTTAATTAATTAATTAGTACTAATAGAAAACAGAAAGAAACGCTAGGCGCATCCGCTCTGCTCCAGACATGGCAAGAAACGAGTGAGAGGATCAACGCATCAGGAATGGAGACGTAGCGTCCGAACCGGGCGGGAAGATGATGAAGGCCGCGCGACTCACCTGGTTTTCTTGCAATCCGGTCGCCAAAACCCACCACCCGCCACCCGCCCGCTCGCTCGACTCGGCTCGGCTCGCGGAACGAACGGCGCGCGGACACACGCACACTCCCACGGACGCACGCGGGGCGGGCCGCGGGATTTATACGAGCGGAGACGGGTGGGGATGTACTACTGCGGCTGCCGCATGCGCGCGGAAGTACAAAACGGGGAGAAGTTTGGGGGCTGCAGTACAACGGGAGCGGACGGCGTTGAAAACGGACCGGTCGGTCAGTGATGTGCGATCTTTTCTGGGGCGACGACCTCGCCGGACGCCAGCGCTTGTTCCTTCCTTGCGATCCACTTGACCTCTCCTCTCTGGTTGGGTGCGGGATGGCGACCGATCGTCGCCCGGAGCGCGCGCGGTGGCTGCGAGTAGTAGTATATCTTTGTTTTTTGATCAACTTGCGCCAGTTCCACGTGGTTGGCTCGTTGGACTGGATTGGATTCACTGGATCGGCTGTGCTAAACTAAACAGCAGCAGCAGCAGTAGTCCTACTACGAAACTTTTGTCTGAACATTTAAAAAAAATAACTTTTCTCTGAAGCTTCGGCGAAACTGCCGTATGCGATATGCCTTGGTCCGTTAGTCGTGCGTAATATTGTTGTGTCTGCACTGTCTAGCGTGATTGGGATCACACTCACTACGCCTAGTCGGCTACGTGCTACCTGAACGCAAGAGTTTGAATGTGAAGGTCTCCTCTCCTGTAGCATGATCCCAATTATGAGCACTGCTATACACACGACGTATGAACGCACGACCCACAGACGATAAGTAGGATCAGCTGGGGTTTTTAGTCCGTGTGGCTCATGCTCCTGTCGGGCACAAATCGTCCAGCAGTCAATCGTGTGTGTGCAGAGCACTTTTGCCCAATTATTGATTTATTTCGTGTGGTATGGTACGTACTATAACAGTAGGCGGTAGGATCGTCCTAGGTTGCTGTTGAATAATTTTGCGGGCTACGTTTACACATGCATGGCATTGATTCTTTTTATCGGCGGTAGTTGTTGTTTTGTTGCGCTGGTCCTATTGGATGTTAGCCCGACATCTTTCTGATTCTACTTACAACAAGTTTTGCCCGGCTCCGGTGAGGAAGAAGCAATGACAGCCATAATTAAAGATGAATAGATCGAAAGTTTTCTCGCAAAAGAAAAAAAACCCGACTCAATTAATTGGCACGCAATTTAAAGCAAAAAAAGGATATACATGCATCACTCTACTATGCTGATGTCGGACCATTCAATGAGCTTAGCTTAGCTTTTGGCTGGATGTAACTTCGGAACGTCAGACTTTCTGTCCAGGTGCTGCCGCAAAGTCATACACAGAGCTATACTTAGCTAGTTGGGAAATCCTACCCCGCCAAAAAAAAAGTGGGAAATCCCCTGCCTACATTTTCAGTAAAAACACGCGTGCACACACGACAGAAATTACAAGCTGCCTGAGAAAAAAAGGCAGGGGCGAGCAGGCGTCACTTCTTCCTTGTTGGCAAATAATATAGGAGCAGGGCAGAAGATTTGTTAAACCAGAGAACCAAGCATGATGAAGCAGAGCATCACATGACACAGGAAGATTATGCTGCCACGCATCAAATTCAGATACCGAGAAGTGCCCCTCTGCCTGTGACCTCTCCATCTATCTGCGTGACGAACTGCAGAGGAGCCGTCAATAAGAGCAACTCCAACGGGCCGACTTAAACGGACACGATTTTATCCGTTTTTTTGTCCGTTTGAATCGGCCAGACGGACATGGATGCCCGCTTTCGTATTTGGGTCGGCGTCTACGCCTAACACTGGCCTGAGACCCATTTTGACGACGCAAAAAAAAAATGAACGCATGTATATTTTAAAAAAAGAAAAACAACATTAATTAAACATTAAAGCCGGCCACGAAGGCCGGCGAGAGTCCACGCGTCCACATTTGCATTTAAAAAAATAAAAACATGCTAAACTACGAGGCGGCGCGCTGCCCTAGGTGTCGTCGTCGTCGTCCTCGGGGTCCTTGAGGTCGATGAGCGTCGGCGCTGGCCCGGCCCAGGCGAACGCCGTGTTCCAGAGTGCCGCCATGTCGGGCAGTGCCGGGGCGGGGGGCTGTGCGGCCGCCTGTGCAGCCGCGGCCTGGCGCGGCTTGGCCTTGGCCTTGCTGCCGCTGGCGCCGGAGAAGAGGCCCATCTCACCGTGGTTGTGGTGGCTAGGGTTTGCCGGCGACGAGGGAGCAAAGGTGGATAGATGTGGACGGCGAGTATGGATGAGGACAGCCCCGCCGCACGGTCGGCTTAAAAAAGGACGAGCGCTGTCGCTGACGCGTGGGCCCGTCGTCATAAATTAAATTGACCGCGTGGGCAGCGGGTAGTTAGACGGCTGCCATGTGGGGACGCGACGGATAGCGAGAAGGCGCGTGAAGCGTCCGTTCGGCGTCCGCGCCGATGCATTTAGGGCGCAAATTTAGGCCGCAAATGCGTCCACACGGATGCGACGCGGACATTATTTGAATTTGAGTCGGCGCGTTGGGCCGTCACTTTTATCCGCACCGATTCAAACGAACGTAGGCAGATAAAATGGATCGATCCTTTGAAGTTACTCTAACCAGTCGAATCTGAGGCCTTTCTTCTTTTTTGAAATCCAAACTTTCCAGCATAGCAGGGATGGACGAGGCCCAGCAGACGAGGATGGGCAGATGGCCCTTTTCAGCCCGGTGGTGTTGGAACGCCAAAGTGGCGCACGAGCACCAAACAACGAGCGAGCTGGAGGCGTGACGGCATCCCACGTCCCAGCGAGATCTCCCGGATCTTTGATGCGTATCACAATTATGTCCTGCTTTTCTCTGAGAAAAACGGAGTAAATTATATATCCCGTCCCACAGCCTACTCTAAACAGGATGCTCTGCGGGGAGTGCGCGTCATTATTGGAAAGTCAAATATGACTTTGTTAGGGCATGTACAATGGTAGCATATGAATATATATACCTCATGACAAAAAATAATTTGAGGCACTTATATTAATTTCTTCTCTTCAGTGCAAGCTATCACTAGTAGGTCTCATTAAGAAATAGAAAATAAAGATTCTAGTACACATGCATCTCTACTTTTCACTCAACCTTTTCAGCTTTTGTCACCGAACCACACTTTTTCTCTTCAAGCACCCGCCTCCTGAAGAGAATCCCGCTTTCCTATCCGAACCTATTTTACGTCATATCCAATCCTACATGGCATGCAAGGCATCACCTTGAGGCTATGCATTATATATGCCCTTATGAAGCATGGGAACGGCACATGAATACAAGAAAACCATAAAGTTTACACACTTTTTTATCGGAAAACTTTCACTCCATTCGTCTTCAATCATAACAATATTATGAACACCAGAAATAATAAAAATTGCATCCTGATCCGTAGATCACTTAGCGACGACAACAGATACTGAAGCGAGCCAAAGCCGCGCCCCCGTCATCACCATTCCCTCGCTGGAGCCGGCCAAAACTTGTTATAGTAGACAGTCGAGAAGTCGTCATGCTAAGAGCACATAGAATTAGCGCACCAAAAAAGCAACTGCAGCCAATGAAGATAAGCATGGACCGGAACGATCCAACCTTAAGACACGAACATAGACGATCAAAGACCGGATCTAAGCATATCCACCAAAGACAACCACCAATCGAATCCTACGAGATCAGGCGAAGACACACATCCACAGGCCATCCAATGATGCTAGATGTAACACCGAGACGGCGGCTAGGCGGGAAGAACCTTATTCCATCTTCAGGGAGCCATCACCGTCTCGCTTTTTGAGCAGGACATGACCCTAATAAAAACCAAAAAAATATCTAAAAATGGAATCCTCCCGCCGGAAAGGGCCGGGATCTACCACGCCCCCATGGCCCTAATGCCACAGAAGGCGAGGTACATCGGTGGCGCCGCCGATAGGAGGCAGTAATCCTAGCTGCCTATTCTCTTGGACAAGAGACGAAGGTAGTAGCCTTTTGTTACAGACCTTTCTTTCTAAAGTATATAAACATTTTTCTCTCCCTTCGTTACACGATGTAAGACGTTTTTAAAAGCACGTCTTACATTGCAAGACGAAAGGAGTATTATTTTGCAACACCTGGAGTCATGGACATATGTTTTGGATTCTGAAGATTTTGAATTGGTATTATTACCCCTTTGTTTTAAAATATAATGTGCATTAATTCTTTGTAAGTCCAACTTGTTTATGTTTGATCAAGTTCTTAGGGAAAATATGAACATCTACAATAAAAAAATAAATAAAATATGTTTCATGATGGATGTAATTATACTGACTATTTATATTGCATATATTGATTTTTGACAATAATCCTGGTCAAACACATGAACATTCAAATCTAAAAAAAAACAATGCGCCTTAAATTTTGGAACATAGTGAGGATAAAATTAGTTAGGTGTGATGTGATATATCTTTGTGATTATACTCAAACACCTCTAGTAAGTAGTGTGAATATTTTATATACACGGAAAGTCTCACAAAATCCATGAACAAAGTAAATTATTTGAATAATTAACATATGAACTAAAAACACATAACTAAAAACATAAAATGGAAATAAAAAGTAAAAAAAAAGATAAACGAAGAAGGATAAAAGGAAAAGAACCTAGAAGCAAGAAGGAAAAAAAAACTTTAGCCCAGCCACTTCAGGCCAGTTCTTTTTGGGCTTAGACTAGCCACAGTGGGAGTAACTTCAGCAGTAACATCGGGTCCAACTCAGTAAATTTGTTTATGTGGCAATGAGTTAATGAGGAGAAAGCTAGTTGTAGTAACTTAGCTAGTTACTGTAAGATCACATGTCCCAATGCAATATGAGTCTATAACATAATAAATGAATCTTTGCATGTTACCACACTTAAGTTACTACCCATTATGAAGGTAGTAACATAGTCTAGGGAAATGTGTATGTTACTAGTGTATGTTACTCTCCATTGTGACTAGTCTTATAGCATATATGTCTAGGTGTTGCAACTGGGAAGGAAATTAGTTTATGTGTACACAAATTTAATGAGAATGGTTTGCACGGTGCCCTATGTTTCGCTATGAATAAAACGCTCTCTTCGTGCAGGTGCATATGCCATCTAAGGGGATTATTGCTGCAATTAAGCCCATGCAACCATTGGTCAATCATCCATTTGTGTCTTTTTTTCAAGCATGCATGTAGGCCGAACCACCATCTGTTTCAAATTACTTGAAATTATATGTGTGTTCTAAGTCAATCTTTTTAAAATTTTGACAAACTTTATAGAGGAATTGCTCATATAATATTATATATAGTATAAAATATGTATTATACTGAATCGATCATACTTAATCATCAACTCTCTCTCTCCCTCTCTCTCTCTCTCTCCAATTAATTCACCCATTTAATCAAATCATTTGATGAATTCCTCTCCCACCGGAGTAGCTCACATTAATTCATATTTCCTTCTTCATGCATGTCTCACGAGTCCCCTATGTGAGTAGTTTTTCTACTGTTGATTCCACCATAGATTTGTCTCCCGAATTTCTCACCAATTCCTTTCCTTCTTTTTTAGGATAATGTTTGTTCTTCCTAAGGATAAACAGGCCCACCCTTTACCCTCTTCTCCTTATTAATTCTCAAGGAAACTATAAATTTGAACCGGCGGACATATATAAATTGGTGGCATTGCGTGTAAAAAGAGTGAGGTGGTATTGTGTAACATAAACAAGACATTTATCTTTACACATGCATCACCTAAGCCAATTGTACATTGCTAGGGTGATCCAACGAGAGGTTTGGAGTTCGATTCTTTGTCGCTACATCTATTTTTACCGGACTTGTTAGGGCCGTAATGTAGCCCTCGAGCTACGGCCCAACCTCGCCCATGTGCGCGAGACATGGGACAAAGGCCTCGAGGGGTGGCCCATGTGCGTGAGACATGGAAATAAAAGATGTCAAACTTTTTTTATCTACTGACGGACTGCGGGTTGATACTCAGAAATATAAAGATCGTTTTGGATAGAGTGCATGATGAACCAAGAATACCATCTCCCTTTATTAGTAGGCATAGATGGGGGTCATATGGAGAAATTAAATGCACGCCCTGAAGAATATGTTTGTTTTTTCTTGAAAAGGGGGACACCCCGGCCTCTGCATCAGAACGATGCATATGGCCACACATATAAATAAAAATGAGGTTCAACAAGGTCTTAATGTCTCAAAGCAAAATAGAAAACGGCAAGCTCACACAGAGCCACAACGCCAAGAACAAAACTCCCAAAAGCCACAACCGCCTGGCATAACAAAAGATAGGAAAACTAATTGCATATCCTATTACATGACCGTCATTCAAACTGGTTGAAGATATCCCGCGCTACCATCTCCCACCGGACAGATCCAGTAACCAAACGCTCCCTGGCCTCCGTCGGAGTGAGTAAGGACCACATACGAATCAACGCAGTAGCTCGGAATAAAACCTGCAAAAAATGAATAGTTGTTGTTCTGTTAAAAGCCAGCTATTCCAAATTGCCCATAACAACGCGCATACTCCTACACGAATGTGTCTACCTGTTTCGGACTCTATCTCAACAAACCACGTTCCAAATAACGTACCGACCGAATTCGGAGGAGTAATGTTGAAGGCAATTTGCACGGTGCGCCACAAGACTCTCGCCAACGGGCAATCAAAAAAGAGGTGCTTGATATTCTCATCCCGATCACAGAAACTACACCTAGTAGATCCTGTCCAGTTGTGCTTAATCAAATTATCCTTTGTTAAAATTACTTGTTTATGCACAAACCACATAAACACTTTAATCTTCAAAGGGACTTCGACTTTCCAAACATGTTTGGAACTGGAATAACACTAGAGTTGATGACATCGATATACATCGACTTGACCGTGAAGTCTCCAAACCTAGTAAGCTTCCAACACAGCTGATCGGGCTGATGAGTTAGCTGAACCTCCATCAGTCTACTCACCAGATGAAGCCATGTTTCCCACCGGTCACCAACAAGCACCCTCCAAAATTGAATATTAAGAGGGATGGACTGTATAATCGTTACAACACGAGCATCACGACGCTGAACAATACGATACAAGGACGGATACTGGAGCGCCAACGGCATTTTACCAAGCCACGTATCCTCCCAGAAGCAAGTGGTGTTGCCATCACCGACAATAAACTTTGTTCTATGAAAGAAGGCAGCTTTGACTCTCATAAGCCCCTTCCAAAACGGCGAGTCAGTTGGTCTCACTGTCACCTGGGACAAAGTTTTGGACTGCAGATACTTACTACGGAGAATCTGCGCCCAAGTTGCCTCGATTTCAACTGACAACTTAAAAAGCCACTTGTTGAGGAGACATCTGTTCTTGACTTCAAGATTCTCAATACCAAGGCCCCCCTGGTCCTTTGGTCGACAGATGATATCCCACTTGGCGAGTCAGTATTTTCTCTTTAGTTCATCACTCTGCCAGAAGAATCGGGATCGATAGAAGTCCAGTCTTTTCCTAACCCCAACTGGGACTTCAAAGAAGGATAAGAGAAACATTGGCATACTCGTGAGCACCGAATTAATAAGAATCAATCGGCCTCCATATGACATAAGTTTTCCTTTCCAGCAACTCAGTTTCTTCTCAAACCGATCCTCGATGCACTTCCACTCACTTTTAGATAGCTTACGATGGTGAATGGGTATTCCTAGGTACGTAAAAGGTAAAGCCCCCAATTCACACCCAAACAATTGCCTATAAGCCTCTTGTTCATCCTTGGCTCTACCAAAGCAGAACAACTCGCTTTTATGAAAGTTAATCTTGAATCCCGTCAATTGCTCGAATAAGCATAGCACCAACTTCATATTTCTCGCTTTTGCCAGGTCGTGCTCCATAAAGATGATTGTATCATCAGCGTACTGCAGGATGGACACGCCACCATCAACTAGATGAGGCACCAAGCCACCCACCTGACCGCACTCCTTTGCCCTACCTATCAGGATTGCTAACATATCAACCACAATGTTGAACAAGATAGGAGACATGGGGTCACCTTGTCTCAGGCCCTTGCGTGTCTGGAAATAATGACCTATATCGTCATTCACTTTAATTCCAACACTCCCTTTTTGCGTGAAAGATTCTACCTGACGTCGCCAAGTTTCATCAAAACCCTTCATGCGTAAGGCCTGTTGAAGGAATGGCCATTTGACCTTGTCATACGCCTTCTCGAAATCCACCTTGAAAACAACTCCATCAAGTTTTTTCGTGTGGATCTCATGGAGCGTTTCATGAAGGACCACAAACCCTTCGAGGATGTTCCTGTCCGGCATGAAAGCAGTTTGAGTAGGCTGCACCACAGCATGCGCAGTCTGTGTGAGCCTAATCGTCCCGACGTTGGTAAAGATTTTGAAACTAACATTTAGAAGACAGATGGGCCTGAATTGCTCAATTCTCACAGCCGCTGTTTTCTTAGGAAGCAGGGTTATCGTCCCAAAATTGAGTTGAAAGAGTTGAAGCTGTCCCGAGAACAAATCATGGAACATCGGCAACAGGCCCCCTTTAATAATATGCCAACACTTCTTATAAAACTCAGCCGGGAATCCATCCGGGCCGGGAGCTTTATTATTTTTCATCTGCGATATGGCCTCGAACACCTCCTTTTCAGAAAAAGGAGCAGCTAAAATCTCATTCTCAATAGTAGTAAGTTGAGGCACGTCCTCAACCCTAGACTCATCCAGAGACACACAGTTAACCTCTGGGGGTCCAAACAACTGCTTGTAATACTTAGTGATGTAAAGTTTTAGGTTCTCCTGACCAATAACCGTTCCTTCTATTGAGGCATATCTCTCTCGATGTGGTTTTGGTGATTGATGACAATGTGCTTGCGGACTAATCATGTGCTTTGAGCATTTCAGAGATTCATCCTTGGCACGAGACGATTTCTTCCCCTCGGAGTGTCATTCAAGATGGTGTAGCTTTTTCGTTTCTCTTTCGGTGGACTAGTTGTGTAGAGGGCACCGTACTATCAAGAGGGGGGCCGCTTTGGTATTGCTTGGGTGGAATCAACACGTACACATCCGCTTCTCACCCTCCGAGCCCTTCTGCTTTGAGGGAGAGATCTTCTCTCTGCTTGTGGGCTTTATCTGGGTCCCAGCGGTAGTACCGTGGTACCCAGCGGTAGTACCGCTGAGGGGTCACAAGCGACAGTACTGCCCCGCAGCGGTAGTACCGCCGGTGACTCCGCAACAGTACTACCGCTGGCTTGCCAGGTTCCTACCGCCTCGACTCGAGGGCTCTTTTTCTCGTGTCAGGTTTTGCGGCACTAGTTGCGGCAGTAGAGGCGGTAGTACCGCTTCTCAGCAGTAGTACCGCCCTTACCACCATGGCAGTACCGCTCTGGGTCCAGGTCCCTGCTTCTCTCCTTTGCACGGTAGTACCGCTAGGTGGAACGGCAGTACCGCTGGCTCAGCGGTAGTACCGCCCACCCAAGCGGTAGTACCGCCCTATGCGGGGTTGTTTAGTGGGGCAACGGTTGGATTGTTGCCCCCACTATAAAAGGGAGTCCCCTTCTTCCCTGTTGACTTACCTCTTCCCCCTCAAGCTCCATTAATGCTCCAAGCTCCATTTTCGCCCGATCTATCTCTCTAGCCAATCAAACTTGTTGATTTGCTTGGGAGTGGTTGAGAAGGCCCCGATCTACACTTCCACCAAGAGATTTTTGATTCCCCCACCTATCCCTAGCGGATCTTGTTACTCTTGGGTGTTTGAGCACCCTAGACGGTTGAGGTCACCACGGAGCCATAGTCCATTGTGGTGAAGCTTCGTGGTATTGTTGGGAGCCTCCGATTAAGTTGTGGAGACTGCCCCAACCTTGTTTGTAAAGGTCCGGTTGCCGCCTTCAAGGGCACCAATAGCGGAATCACGGCATCTCGCATTGTGTGAGGGCATGAGGAGAATACGGTGGCCCTAGTGGCTTCTTGGGGAGCATTGTGCCTCCACACCGCTCTAACGGAGACGTACTTCCCCTCAAAAGGAAGGAACTTCGGTAACACATCCTCGTCTTCACCGGATCCACTCTTGGTTATCTCTTACCTTTACTTGTGCAAGCTCTTTAGTGTTACTTCTCTTGCTTGCTTGTTTGTTTGTTGTTGTTGCATCATATAGGTTGCTCACCTAGTTGCACATCTAGACAACCTACTTTGATGCAAAGTTTAATTTGGTAAAGAAAAGTTAAAAATTGTTAGTTGCCTATTCACCCCCCTCTAGTCAACCATATCGATCCTTTCAATTGGTATCAGAGCCTCGTCTCTTTATTAAGGACTTTACCGTCCGAAGAGTATGGTTGATATCGTAGACAGTGTGGAGGAACACTCCGGTGTGAATCCGATCTCGTCTACGGGCGATGGGGGAACCTCGGTCTCTCGTGAGGAGTTCAATGTGGCCTTGGAGACATTGAAAACCTCCATGACGACCGAGGTTGAAAGCATGTTTACTAAATTCCTTGAAGGGATTAAACTATCCACCACACCATTGAAAGTGGGTAATCCCATCGACAAGGTGACGGATGCTATCTCCGACAAAGGGCAAGCTAGTAGTGAAAGGCTCCTTCCTCTAGTGGTAAGAATGGCACCGGCATCTTTGCTCATGTGGAACCACCACTTGTTTATGGTGGACCGGTTCCTTCCACTCATTTGAATCATGTCGGTCCTCCCCCTAAGATTGTGAAAAATGAGGACTTTGATTCTTGGGTTTACCGCAATCATGCCGGTCCTCCCCCTAAGATTGTGAAAAATGAGGACTTTGATTCTTGGGTTTACCGCTTTAAGCGTCATTTAAATCATGTGAACACTAATCTTTGGAGAATCATTGAAGAAGGTTTCCATCCACATGATCCAAGCAACTTTACTCCTCGAGAAGCCGCGGATAATCAATTCAATGAGAATTCTCTCTTCATCATTCAAGATGCAATTCCACCCGAAGATCTACCTCATCTTCAGCCCTTCGCCTTGGCCAAAGATGCATGGCTTTATGTTGTCTCACTCTACCAGGGAAGCGCAAGCATTCAACGCTCCAACTATGAAGTGGTGCAAGATGAAGCCGATGAGTTTGCAATGAAAGAAGATGAAGAACCTCATGAGCTTTATCGGAGAGTAACCAAACTCGCGGTCTCACTTTGAGATCACGGGAGCAAGGACAATGATGACAATTGGATCAAGCGCAAATTCCTCAAGGCAATGATGCCCTACCACAAGGCCATGTCCTCCGTCATTCATCAAAAGCCGGACTTCCACACTTTGACCTCAAGCGAAATGTTGGATGAGTTTGTGGCCATGAACATTTTGGACAAGACCGCCGACAATGCGGTGCTCCGTTCTCAAAGGGCAAAGAAGCCCAACCTTGCTTTGAAGGCCAAGGTCTGCATTGAAGAAGAAGAAGAGGAAGAAGAGGAGAGCAACCCCGAAGATACAAAGTATGCATATCATGAACACATGGCACTTGCTTCAAGGCAATTTTGGAGCAAGAAGAAATCAAGGCCAAACTTTAACAAAAACAACTCAAGTGGCATGAAGAACAAGCAACGTGTAAGGACTTGCTACAATTGTGGCAATGTGAGTCATTTTGTTGCGGAGTGCCCGTATGAGAAGATGGAAGACAATGGTGGCAAGCTCATCCGAAAGGACAAGGCCAAGTCGTTCCCCAACAAGGGCAACTTCACCAAGAAGACTCCTCCCAAGGCATTGGTGGTACAAGAAGAGTACAATGAGGATGATGATGATGATGAAGATGGTGAGTCGGTTGCCATGGCCTCAGTTGCCATTGTGACAACTCCACGGGTGTCTCTCTTCGACTCACCCAATGAGAGCATCACCGCCAAGTGCCTCATGGCAAAAGTCACCAACAAGGTAACCCCCAACATCAAAACTACCATCATTAATCATCCTTCTTTGACGGATAGCATTGATGAACATGAGGGAGCTAATGTGGAGGTGAATGAGTTTGAAGCCTTTATGGGCAAACTTAAGGGTAAATCCAAGAACCACTTTGTTGCTCTCTTGGAATAACTTGGTGAAGCCAATGACATGATTGAGGCTCACAAAGATACCATCTCTAAGATGTAAGGGCATAGTTGTGACTATGCCGATGAGATTTCAGATCTTTCCAATGCTCTTGAGGAAGAGTGTGGTCTTCGTTTGGCTCTTGAGGAGTCACACAACATTGATCATGCTAAGTTAAAGAAAGATTTTGATCATGTTCTCATTGTTTCTCGTGTGCTAAACTCCGAGAAGGCCGAACTTGAGGTTGATCTTGCTAGACTCAAAGAGGAGTTTGATCTACTTGACAAGGCTCACAAGGTCTTGAAGGGTTCTCATGCTAGCCTCAAAGAGTCTCATGATCAACTTCAAGTAAAGCTAACCAAGGAAAAAGCCACTTTTCCTCGTATGATGTTAATTGATAATGCAAATGCTACTAACCCGTGTTGTGAGCATGTGCATCTTGTTGAGGAGAACGCTAAGCTAAAGGTGCAACTTGAGAAAGGTCTTGCGACTTGCATACAAGGAAAGAAGAACCTCAACGACCTCTTGACCAACCAAAAGGGAGTTGTGGCCAAGGAAGGGATTGGGTACGTGCCCGAGTCCAAGAACAAGAAGAAGAATGACAAGACCAAACGACCTCCTCCTCTCATGCAAACCTTTGTGAAGGAGGGAGAGAGTGCTTCCAAGAAGAAGAAGAACAATGTGAAGGGTGGCGGTGTCAAAAAGGGCAATGCCACCCCTTCCATCAAAGCCAACTACTTTAATCCTTCTTATGTGTTATGTCGTGCTAGTGATGGGCATGTCTATGCCAAATTTGTTGGTTCTCCTCATGAGTACGTTGAATGGTCTATTTGGGTTCCAAAGACCCTTGTTACTAACATCAAAGGACCCATTACAAAATGGGTACCTAAAACCAAGCATTGATCTCTTGTAGGTGTTTGCTTCCAGTGGGGGGTCATGGTTGCTCGATAGCGGAGCTACAAATCATATGACCGGAAGCAAGGACTTGGTGGTGGACGTGCACAAGATTCCATCTATGCCCACCAATGTCGAGTGGGGTGACGCCTCATCTTCTAAGGTATTGGGACTTGGCAAGGTAGTCATCTCTCATGATTTCACGATCGAGAAGGTCATGCTTGTTGAGTCCCTTGCGTACAATTTACTTTCTGTTCGTCAACTTGCAATCATGGGCTTTGCCACTTTCTTTGATATTGATACCGTGGCCCTCTTGTGGAGCAAGACTCTTAAAGTAGCCTTTGTTGGGCATGTCGAGAACGGTGAGGGAGTCCTGGATTAGGGGGTGTTCGGATGGCCGGACTATACCTTCAGCCGGACTCCTGGACTATGAAGATACAAGATTGAAGACTCCATCCCGTGTCCGGAAGGGACTTTCCTTGGCGTGGAAGGCAAGCTTGGCGATACGGATATGAAGATCTCCTACCATTGTAACCGACTTTGTGTAACCCTAACCCTCTCCGGTGTCTATATAAATCGGAGGGTTTTAGTCTGTAGGACAACGTACACATCAACAATCATACCATAGGCTAGCTTCTAGGGTTTAGCCTCCTCGATCTCGTGGTAGATCTACTCTTGTACTACCCATATCATCAATATTAATCAAGCAAGACATAGGGTTTTACCTCCATCGAGAGGGCCCGAACCTGGGTAAAACTTCGTGTCCCTTGCCTCCTGTTACCATCCGGCCTAGATGCACAGTTCGGGACCCCCTACCCGAGATCCGCCGGTTTTGACACCGACATTGGTGCTTTCATTGAGAGTTCCTCTGTGTCGTCGCCGTCAGGCTCGATGGATCCCACGATCATCAATAGCGATGCAGTCCAGGGTGAGACCTTCCTCCCCGGACAGATCTTCGTCTTCGGCGGCTTCGCACTGCGGGCCAATTCGCTTGGCCGTCTGGAGCAGATCGAAAGCTACACCCCTGGCCGTCAGGTTAGATTTGGAAGTTTAAACTACACGGCGGACATCCGCGGGGACTTGATCTTCGACGGATTCGAGCCACTGCCGAGCGTGTCGCACTGTCACGACGAGCATGATCTAGCTCTGCCGCCGAACAGTGCCCTGGAGGCCGCACCCGCATCGGCTCCGACCCTTAATCCAGAGCCAACTGCGCCGATCGAGGACGGGCGGTTGGACGCCACCTCGGGGGCTGTGACCCCAACGGCGATTGAGCCGAATACTAGCCCCGTACTCTGCGAGACTCGTGACTCCAAGGAGCCGGACTCCTCTCCGGACTCCGAACCCTCCGTGCCCCTGCCGATCGAATCCGATTGGGCGCCGATCATGGAGTTCACTGCCGCGGACATCTTTCAGCACTCGCCTCTCGGCGATATCCTGAAGTCACTGAAGTCTCTCTCTTTATCAGGAGAGCCCTGGCCGGATTACGGTCAGCAAGGTTGGGGTACGGACGATGAAGAAATTCAAAGCCCACCCACCACCCACTTTGTAGCCACTGTCGACGACTTAACCCACATGCTCGACCTCGACTCCGAAGACATCAATGGTATGGACGCCGATGAAGGAGACGATGAAGAACCAGCGCCTATTGGGCCCTGGAACGCCACCTCGTCACATGACGTATACATGGTGGACGCACCAAAAGATGACAACGAGGAGCGGAAGGGCGCACCGAAGGCTTGTTCCCTCGAAAAGCAGTCAAAGCGGCGACGCAAGCGCCGCCCCAAATCCTGCCCCGACAGAAATAGCGATCACACAGACCCAGAGCTGGAGCAGGGCGAACCGCTGCCGGACAGCGGCAATCCGGATAATCAAACCGAACAAACAAATCCTATCAAGGATCATGGTCCGGACGACATAACGCCGGACAGGCACCCGGAGCAGCAGACTGCCCGTAAAAGGCTTGTTTCCACCGCGAGGAGTCTGAGAAAGCAGAAGCAAAGGCTCAAGGCCGCGCAAGACACACTCCAAATTAGATGGAGTAAAATACTTAACACAACAGCAAGGTACGGTGACAATCGCCCCTACAAGAGCTACCCAAAGCGGAAGCTGCTACCCGAATTCAATGAGGAGGCCTCAGACCCCCCACAACCAAATATCAAAGCAGCCACCTGGTCGGATGGACGACCACTCTACCAATACAGAGCGGCATACAATGCCGCTCACCATACAACACGCAACCAATGCGAGGGCTCGCACCCAAAGAACGATGCAACAAGATCCATCTATGGACCACGCAAGCGCGCCCCAGCATACAATGCAACACAACAGACATCCAAACAACGCGGTACACCCAGCTACAGGGGTGCCGCACACCCCCTATGTTTCACCGATGAGGTGCTGGACCACGAATTTCCAGAGGGATTCAAGGCCGTAAACATAGAGGCATACGACGGAACAACAGACCCTGGGGTCTGGATTGAGGACTACATCCTTCATATCCATATGGCTCGAGGAGATAATCTCCACGCCATCAAGTACCTACCCCTCAATCTCAAAGGGCCAGCTCGTCAGTGGCTCAAAGGCCTCCCCGAAAGCTCCATTGAAAGTTGGGAAGAGCTCGAAGACGCCTTTCGGGCAAATTTTCAAGGGACTTATGTCCGACCTCCGGATGCGGACGATTTGAGTCATATAACTCAACAGCCCGGAGAGTCAGCCCGAAAGCTTTGGAACAGGTTTCTTACTAAAAAGAACCAGATTGTCGACTGTCCGGACGCCGAAGCCTTAGCGGCTTTCAAGCACAGCGTCTGTGACGAATGGCTCGCCAGACACCTCGGCCAAAATAAGCCGAGAACGATGGCCGCATTAACAAACCTCATGACCCGCTTTTGCGCGGAAGAGGACAGCTGGCTAGCCAGATGCAGCACCAGCGACCCCAGTACATCTGAAGTTAGAGATGGAAACGGGAAATCATGGTGCAACAGCAATAACAAATGCCGAAATAAAGAAGACAACATGAAGGGCACGGCAGTAAATGCCGGATTCAAAAGCTCTCGGCCAGGACAAAAGCCGCCCCCTAAAGGCACCAGGGACGAATTGTCCAGCCTCAACAAAATTCTGGACCAAGTATGTCAGATTCATAGTACCCCTGGTAAACCTGCTAATCATACCCACAGAGAATGTTGGGTCTTCAAGCAGTCCGGCAAGCTCAACACCATACATAAGGGGGAGGATACACCAAGTGAAGACGAGGACGAGCCCCCCAAGCAAGACCCGGGGGAGCAAAAGCAATTTCCACCAGAAGTCAAAACAGTAAACGTGTTACATGTAATCAAGGGAAAAAACAAGGCGGCACTCCCAGGAAAGTATACCCAAGTGCCTGTCACCACGAAGTCCTGCCACTGGTCATCTCAACCGATCACTTTCGACCATCGCGATTACTCAGCAAGTATCCGACACGCAGGATGGGCTGCCCTGGTATTAGACCCAGTAATTGGCGGGTATCACTTCACAAGGGTCTTGATGGATGGCGGCAGTAGCCTAAACCTAATATATCAGGATACAATCCGCGGGATGGGGTTAGACCCAACGCAAATTCGCCATAGCAACACTACCTTTAAAGGAGTAACGCCAGGCCCAAGGGCTCGTTGTATGGGCTCCCTCCTACTACAAGTTACATTCGGCTCCTCCGATAACTTTCGTCACGAGCATTTAACTTTCCACATCGCTCCATTTCAAAGTGGTTATCAAGCACTGCTCAGACGTGAAGCTTTCGCTCGCTTTAACGCAATACCACACTACGCCTCCCTCACACTCAAGATGCCCGGTCCATGTGGCATCATCACAGTGCATGGAAATATCAAGCGATCTCTACGCGCCGAAGAGAGTGAGGCTGCCTTGGTCGCCGCACACTAAAGGCGCCCGGACAAGCGAAAGCATCCAATAGGTTGTCAAGACCTCAGATACAACTAATCAAGTCTGGCGCCGCTATTTATACGGAAATAAGTGGTCACACCCCTATTTGTTAATACAAGGGGCTCAACGCGCATAGACAAGTGGCAATTTCTTATCATCTTGAATTATACATGGTTTCTTTGAAAACTATCCTTTTGCACGACAACTTTTTCACTTAACTTCTTCTCTTTTATAGACGATCATCGTGCTACACCTGTCCAGGACACGGCATAATGGAGACATAGGCGCAGACGTGCAGCAGGGACCCGCTCCAAGGATTCTTTTTAGATTAAGACCCTGCGTAAACCTTTTTTACTGTCTCTTGTTGATACATATCCACTGTTGAGAAGGATGCTGACGTCTTGGCATGTGGCGACGCCAGAACAATGCACGTACCTGGACACACGGGGCTTCTTACAAAGGCCACTATTAAGGCCCGGTTTATCCCATAGAGACTGAATACCTTAGGAAGTGTTCGGCGTCACGAGTTTGGCCCTATATGCATCAGCTCCGAATCATTGTCTTTGGTCAAATGTTGGGTTTGCCCAGCTCCTGTGTTTTGGTGCCTTACATTCCGCCTTGCTGGCTAAGGTAGCACCAGGAGAACTGCTGCGGTTGTGCCCTGGTTCATCCGGACGAGCACCTCAGTAGAGAAAGCCGAAAACTGACTGTCATGATATAGCGTGAGACTGGTCAACCACTCGATGACCTCTGGGAATGTTAGAATTCCTCCGCCTTAACGAAGGGCCGTTTCCCGGCCAGGCATGTACGCACCCCGAGATCGGGAGAGTGCGGAGCCACCAGGGGCTATCTAGTAGCCCCACTGTCAAACTCCTATGGCTAAGTGAAAGTGCTAAAGCATTATAGTCCGGTTACCTCGCTCGCTTCGCTATCACCTCCTTAATAGGACCAAGACGTTGGGTTAAGTGTGAATGCGTGTTTTTGCGAGCACCTCCGCATCATATGCATGAGGGTTGAAGCCGACGGCTGCAATCTTTCAGGTTATACACATGTATACATAAACGGCCGCCAGGAGGCATCATATTACTTTCAGGCAAAAGTATAAAATAGCCTCATAAAAATTTATAAAAGAATTTCGCTTACAATGAGATTACATATCACTCAAACATAATATTTTTTGAGCACTGGGTCTCTATCAAACGGGCACCCTCAAGAACTTCTTCAAAGTAGTGCTCGGCAGCCTTTCGACCTATAGCCGAATCCCGCGCTGCAACATTGGTAGCAACCATCTCCGCCGAATATGCCTTAACACGGGCAAAGGCCATCCGTGCGCCCTCTATGCACGCTGACCTTCTCATCACATCAATGCGCGGCACCACGTCAAGGAGCTGCTGCACCAAGCTGAAATAGCTGTTCGGTTTTGGCCTTCCCGGCCATAGCTGATCCACAACAAACCTCATAGAGAGTCCGGACAACCTATTTAGTTCGGCGCATTCGGCTAATTGGTCAGTCAATGAAGGTGGACGCTCGGGAGAATGGAATTGTCTCCAAAATAGTTGGTCTACTCCATGGTCCGTCTGACCCTGGAAGTACTTGGCCGCATCGGCAGCGCTCGCCGCCAGATCCATATATGCATCCTCCGAACTCCACAGCCGATCCAGAGGGGCATACCGTGGATCTCCGAATTTCCTCTGCAACATAAAGGATTTCCCAGCTACAATATCCCCGGCTTCTCGCAGCTCCTCCTTCTTTGCCCTCATAGCAGAGCGGAGATCCTTTTTCGTCGCAGCAGCCTTCTCAAGGTCCGATGCCTTCGCTTGGTTTTCCTTTTCAAGAACCCGGCAACGGTCGGCGGCAGCTTTTAATTCTATAGCCATCTTGGCCATCTTGTCTCGGGTCTCGCCATGCGCGGCCTTCTCGGCTTGCAACTCTTCGGCCGCCTTCACAGCAGCCGCATTACCTAACCTCGCTTGTTCCTTGGCTCGGGCAAGTTCTGCCCGCAAGGCTTCAACAGTGGCAGCTCCATCTGCAGTCACAATATATTTAAGATACTGGTATCATGCTGCTCTTCCTATGTGGCGTTTACCAGATATTGACACTTACCCTGTGCCTCGTCAAGCCTTTTGTTAACAAGCTCGATGTCGGCTTCTGCCGCATCCAACTGCCGTTCTAAATGGGCAAACTCGCTAGTCCAACTAGACACCGGAGCTTCCATCACCTGCACATAAAGGCAGTATGGTTATTTCCTGGAAATATGATCCTCTGTTGGTCGTCGTTTCCGACGACTACCAGAGTCTCAGGGGCTACTACCTACACAGGGCACACCTAGCATGTGCAGGATTATTATACATTCTTTTACGTACCTCAAAGCCTGTCAGTAGACTCATAAAAGCTTCATGCAATCCGCTTTCGGCGGACGATATTCTCTCCATCACCATATTCATCATCACATGGTGTTCATCTGAGATGGCCGCTCACCCCACCAACTCCCTCAGAACATCCGATCGCACACTAGACGAGGCCGGACTCTTTTGTCTGCTCCCTTCGGGAGCCGGACACTGGGAGCTTCGGGGGTCAATGGGATTATCTTCTGGCCTCACCGGACTCGGAGAGGCCCTCCGCGACGACACTTCAGGGTCGCCCGCTTCTGGAGCGGAGGAGTCCGAAGGAGGCGTTTCGCTCTCCATCATATTTGGAAGAAGATCCCCCGAAGATGAGCTCATTTGAGAGGGGCTAAGGCCCGAACTGCAAAATATATGCGGTGGTTATCTTCTCAGAAGAAAAACAAATGGCATATCTGTACTATTAAAGGTATTTCGGGTCACTTACGACTCATGGGAGAATTGATCCCCCCGCGGACTTTGTGCGGCAACAGCGCCCCCCAAGGTGGGACCCTCTGTGGGAGACTTCTTCTCCCGTTTGGAAGCTTCGGCTTCCGAATCCCCGGGCGCAGTCCTTTTCCTCTTTTGGTCGTCTTCTCTCATGGAGATGCTCGCTCCCTCGGCTAGAATGGGCAGCATTGGGGGCCCGTGTCCGCCCGCACTATCCTCCATAGTATCTTCCTTCAAGGACTCCGGGCAAGGTGCGGTATGGAGCATCTTTTCCAATACCGGATTTTCCAAACCCTCAGGGAGGGGGGCCGAACACCGAATCAACTTCGCCTTTGTTAGCCAGTCCTGGTCAAAAAGTGAACTCTCAGAAATAACTTCGTAACAAAGTAGAGAAAGTATGTTCGGCCGGAAGATGCCTTACCTGTTCGGCGGTGCGATTACTAATCAGGCCCACGTCCTCGGTGATTTCCGGACACTCCGTCTGAGGTCCGAAGAATGACTTGTACATCTCCTCGTGCGTCAGGCCGAGAAAATTTTGAATGGCACGCGGTCCCTCGGGGTTGAACTCCCACAGGCGAAGAGGCCGGCGTTTGCAAGGCTGGACTTGACGAACCAGCATAACATGTATCACCGCAACCAAACTGAAATCTCCATTGAAGAGATCTCGAATGCGGCCTTGCAGTATAGGCACGTCCTTGACTGGACCCCAGCTCAGACCTCTGCTGATCCATGACATCAGCTGTGGTGGGGGGGCCCGAGCGGAAAACAGGGGGGGACGCTCACTTGGCACTTCTAGGAGCCGTGATGTAGAACCACTCATGTTGCCACAATTCAGACACCTCTGGGATGGAACCTTTGGGCCATGGAGCTCCCGTCATCTTGCGTATTGAGGCACCTCCACACACTGCATGTTGCCCCTCGACCAGCTTCGGCTTCACTTCAAAGGTCTTGAGCCATAGGCCAAAGTGAGGGGTAACCCGGAGGAAGGCCTCGCACACGATAATAAATGTCGTGATATGAAGAAAGGAGTCTGGAGCTAGATCATGAGAATCTAGCCCATAGTAAAACATCAAACCCCTGACGAAAGGATCCAGGGCAAGGCATAAGCCTCGGAGGAAGTGGGAAACAAACACGATGTTCTCGTTGGGTT